>NW_023494810.1:25392131-25992131 GCF_904425465.1 Colossoma macropomum
GACTATTCTCAGTCCAGCAGTGACACTGAGGTGTTTAAAAAAAACTCCAGCAGCACTGCTGTGTCTGATCCACTCGTACCAGCATAACACACACTGGTGGTTTTGGATAGTAAATAAAAGTGACTAGATTTGCATTGTAGACATGGCGACTCCTGGTTCCTATCACCACCACTGTAAAGAAATTAGAGTCTGTAGGTTTCTAGAATGGAGCATTTCACATCAAACCATTCTGAATGACTTTGTTCACATCTCACTGACTGAATTTTGCAGGAATTTCGAAAAGTCAGTGAAAATGGAAAAACTCCCTTTACGGTCAGTTTTGTCCTCTTCATATGACTGTTACTAAAAAAGATAATAAAGACAGTGTAACACTGGCAGACACCAGATTGTGCTAGCTTATACTTTTCCAATTCTCCATCCACACCTTTAGACTTGAACAGTGTGTCCTGCATTACATTTCTCTGCATTATAGTTTGCACAAGAAACGGTCATCTTTAGCTAAAATGTAAATGGCTGACATTTTTGCGGTTGACATTTTTCCATATCACCAGGCCCCATTTACTTAAGCGGGGGAGGTTAAACAGACTAGGCAGCCATATCTCGGGACGACAGCCTACTGACACACACACGCGCACGCATACACACACACCCACTTGGCTTCGTATCCCCCTGAGCTTAACCTGTTAAGGAGAAAGCTCCGTCCTTTGGGGACGCACCGTGTGGCACAAATTAAAAACCGCTCGGGAGAGAAAGATCACCTTGAGCTTAGCCCCGTATTAAAGCCACCCTACGTATCACCCCACCGACAGGCATCAAATTACCTCCGCTCTAGCCCATTCTACTGGCAAACACCAGTGGACGGCGGGGCGGAGAAAACTCGGCTGCCAGCTCTTTAGTTAAAGATACGCTAAGTAAAATGTTCTCCTTCGCTGACTGCTGCTGAAGGCTGCGGAAACTGATATTCAGGTCTTTAGTTAAAGGTACTGCAAGTGGCATTTTCTCATCTGCTGACTGTCACAGCCATTCACAGAAACTAATACTGCAGGTTGCTGCTAAGCATTTGGCTAAAGGTAATATCAACACTACAGACCAGAGGTACGGAAGCACACTGTCATGTTTTAAAGCATAAGTAAGTCGAGTTTGCCAAGAATAACACATTTACTGACATTCAGTTAAAGAATTCTTTCCAGAATATTCCACTGGTTTGGGTGATGCAGGTCTACTATTACTAGGGATGTGCATTATTACTAATTTTGATACTAAACATGCAGATTTGAGTATCCATAAGGGTTAATTAATGGATATTCACAACTGCAGAGAAAGGCAAAAAGAAAACAACAACAACAACAATAATAAAATGAACTTTGGCCAAAATTAACACAGGCCTGTAGGGTATTTTAGTGCTTGGGCTAGAAAAATCTAATCCCACAAAATTTAGCAGCACGTAAAGGAATACATTTGAAATTTTTTTTATTTTTGAAAAATAGCCAAGGGAAAACGGTTGGTTTTCATGTTGGTTGAGTAAAAGAGTCTGCCTTAAAGGAGCTTTTGAGCTAACAAAGTTAGCTGACAGAGTTAGCTTATTCGCTCCTCTGTCCAGTAACCAGCTAACCAGTACCATAATGGATGTTGGAGACTCGTCATCATCTGCATGAGCTATTTTCTCCTCAGTGGACGACGTTAGTTTGTCAGAGGAATGTATTTTCACTGTTTCTGGACCTAGCTAACATCAGCTACGGCAGTTAGCCTAGAGCTAGAGCTAGCTGCACCTTTTCAGCCACTTAACATGTTCTTGGCACTCGCTTTAGAGTAGCAAAGTATAATATCATATACATACTTACCAATATGAGCAGAAGTTTTACATTTTACAGACGTGTTAAAACATAAAACTACCAGTTCACTGGATTGTTAGCTTGTACATTTTTCTCAGTTCTGTTTGTAATGAAATACAGCAGGTACTTGAGGGCTTAACTGAGTACTTGAGTAACCATGTACATATCAACTATTACTAGCCCATTCTATGGGAAAAGCCTGTTGATATTAGTCCTGTATATAGTTACAAAGAAGCTTTCGATTTTAAACTCCTAATTTACACGAATGTGATGATCAGGTGGACGTGATGAGGATTAGCGACTATGCTAAAGAATCAGCACTATTAGCTATCAAAATAATTAGTATGTTATCGTTATATGTACAGTTTTCATGTTAACAATTAAAAATTTTGTGCTGCTCCCAAACTTTTGGAACTGTAGAGTATTTCTCTGAAGTTTTATATCATGTCATGCTGGCCACATCATTGACCAAGGAAGAGGGCTCAGGAAGTGGACATAGCTATGTAGGTTTTGGCTTAAATACCGCAGGAAGGAAACTCTGACCCTATGTGACCTGTCATAAGCACAGTTTCGCAGGAAAGCAGGTTCACTCGCAGTACTTGGTGATATTGTCCATATATTCGTTTCAAGTGACATTACAGATTTCTAGCTTTAGTGATATTGATAGAAAACAAAAACTGACTTAAAAGTTCACTGCAATGTATGTCATTTCCTGAGTGCTTCAGGCGATGTTCTGAAAGAATGGTTGAAAATACATGAAAAATGTGAACATATATATATATATATATATATATATATATATATATATATATATCAGATTCTCTTTCTGTAAATGTGCTTTCTGCCAGGTTAACATTTCCAATATTGTGTAAGGATCCCTTACACTGAAAAAAATAGAAGACACCAGTTCAATCAAAGCAACCTAGCTCAGTTTGTAAGACATTCTTTCAGCAAAGGAGCACCAGTAATCAGAAAATGCTCATTAACTTTATCAACACCAAGTTAAATATCATCAAATACCGGTATTCAGAAAATATCATGATATTAAATTTTATCAAGACCACCTCAGTCCTGTGAAAATGTCACTGGAAAGAATGATGTCAGGGTCCATCCCCCTGCCACCGTATTTCACAAACGAGCAAACATTTTACCTTTAATTCATAAAATCGTTACGCACGCCTGGTGTCCTGATTTACGGCCCCCTCTTCATTTCAGCTGAAATGTCACCAAACAGTGGCGCGCCCAGCTGGTAGCCTGGTAATTGAATACTAACCACCATCCGGCATGGCGATTATATTGATTGATGTATTGATGGCTGAGGCCGGCCCCCGGAGGACGGCGCGCTGGAACGCGATTCCTCGGCTGCCGGAATTCCGGTCACGCTTCCCAGCCTGAGTCTCCGTTAACGACTTTCTCCGCATGCCGGAGACTTAGCGGCCGAGGGCCGCCAACCCTCGGACCTCAATCACTGTTGACCCTGTAACCTCCGTCTCAGCAACACCGGTAACTCCCTCCTGTCAAAACCGCCCAAAAACCTCCAGGTGACCCTGAACGCTCGACATGACTGGACTACGGCTTCAGCTACGTTGTTTCTCATTCTGTCTCTCAACCTCTCATTTGCTCTCAATACCCTTTGCTCTCTCTCTTTCTCTCTCTCTCGCTCAGTCTTCCTCTCTCTTCACTGTTCCTTTCTTGACCCCTGCAGAACAGATCCAAATTACTACCACACTTACAGCTGCAGGCTCTCTTCTGTGCACATAAAGCATAAGGCTACATGAATATCTGCATGTTTAACAAATAGTATTAAAATAGCTGGATCAGAAAATGCTTAATACTGTTATTATTATTAATATAAATACAAACAAGAGCACAGAAGGGTTAAGATCTGTTTATTGTGCGGCTAACGGAGTCACTTTATGCAGGTCTGAGTCAAGTCTTGAATCTTTAGGCGTGAGTTAAGTCTCAGAATGTTATTAGCAAATTTTACAGAATGCCCTTCAGCGCCCACCGTACAGGATATACTGCCTTGTATTATACCTCAGTTACAGCCTTCAGTCAGGGTCAGTCTTGCTCTGTTCCTTTTACTTCACTTTCATGTATTTAATAAACCTCTACATCAGGGCTGCCCAAAGTGGAGCTCGCAGGCCAAAGACGGCTCGCAAAGATGTTTGATTTGGCCTGCCAGAAGATTGCCTAACCCCAACTCCCTCAGCTAAAGACAGAACCCATAACTTTTATTTTTCAGCTTCTTAAGCCCTATTCGGATGAGATTAGTTCTACACGGAGATGAGGGGTAATTTAATTTTTAGCAGTGTATCTCAGTGATTTTAGTACTGTTCAAATGCTCCATGTCAGTCATTTCTGTGGACTGCACACTCCCACGACAGTCAGGATTCTCGGGCCTTTTACCCTCTATTAAACGAGCAGTAGAAACAACCTCATGTTATATTAATCCTGTGCGAATCAACATGTCGGTAAAAAAGCTATAATTTGCTGTGGAAAGGAATTTAAATACACTCTCAGAAAAAAAAGGAACGGAACCGTCACTGGGGCAGTACCACTCTTGCCACTGGGGTGGTACCTTCAAGGATACATCTCAGTACCTTTAGTCAGGGAACATAATTGTACCATAATCTATTGAAATTATATTTTGTTATATAAGTTATTATATGAGTTGTATTGACTCCAAATACATATTTAAGGTACACAGTTGGACCTTAAAACCACTGTAGTACCTTTGAGAGCACATTTACATTGTTGGTACCTTGATAAAGAAAAACGTACCTGCACAGCACCTTTATTTCTAACAGTGTATTGATGCACTTGAAGAAGGATTTGTGTTCCCTGTGGCTCAAATCAAGCCAATATCTACTGTCCTATTTCAAGTGTCTAACGCAGAACATTAAAATGTAAAAATTACAGGAAAAAAAGTCTGATTTCATGCACCGATGTTGACTGTTGGCTGTGAATTCCCAAGCTAGTGACAATGCTGGTGACACACTGCATTCACTTAAGACAGCAAGACAGATGGTTAGGGTAAACAGTGTAACAGCTAAATTAAATGTTTTGCAATGTTTTCTGCGTAAATCAAGTAGCCTCTCCCGTCTCTGTACACTGAGATTTCTTATGCTGTGCGAATTGGTCATAAACATTACAGATATCCTGTGGTAGAATTAAATAACCCTAACTCACACATGGAAAATGAATCCTGTCCAAATAGTGCTATAGTTATCATTTAAAATGGTATTTTGAAGTAGTTTTAGTAATAAAACACAGTGCAATTTTAGATTTTTATAAAAAAAAATCTATGACAAAAAAACCTGACATGATAGCTCTATTTAGCAAACTACCAGATGACCTATATAGCAGCATCTACAACTTTATAACTGTACAAAATTTGTCATCTTAATCTTAAGATATTAGAAATATTTCCACATATGACTCTGTTTAGATGTTACCATTTGACTTAACATGAAACCCATTAATCAGCTGCTTGTGTCTCAACATTCTGTGCAGTTTTACATTGAAAAATACAAGATAACACTTGATTAATTTTACTGAGCCAATATGCTACATTTTTTTTGCTTTTGTGTGATTTTATTAACCAAAATCAGTCACAATTCATTTTTACATGTCCATTTTCCAACCTTTCTTTATTGCTTATTATTAAACAGGCTCTTTTTGTTACTGTGCCTTTAAGATTGTTACATGTAAATGACCTCTGCTCTGATTGGCTGCCCTATATTGTGCCGCATTCAAAAAGCAGTCCGGGCTGAAACACTCCTTATAACATCAGCATGGACGGGTGGGGCTAAACTGCTGTAGGCTGAACAGGCGGATGCATGTAAACGTGTTGATTTGAGTGACATCACAAGAATTCAAAATGGGTTATTTTTAGTTTCCATCTATGGACTGGTAAGTGAATGAATGGTACATTTTGAAACCTTAACATCAAACTAAAAAAGCAAGAATAAGTCATTTTCCATGATATGGGCCCTCTATTCCAATCTACACACGCCTTATTCAGATACGGATAAACTAAGTGACATGACTTCAGATATCAGCAAATTTACCCATGTCCATCCCTTTTCAAGAACACTATTTGACCACCTCAGTTGTTAACATACATCATCTCAAAGGCATAACTTTACATAACTGACTCACCAATGCCTTTTATGCAACCCCCATGCCCCTTCACCACCCCAACAACCCCCCCCCCCGGCTTCTGCCCAGGATGGAGCGCCATTATATGAGAGTTATACATTTGAATCAATGAATAGCGAATCAAGGTTTCATTTGAATTTAAGAACCTCCTCATTTCCATAACAACATTTTCCAGCTCTTTTTCTTTGTTTAAAGTCCGCTGAGGCCCAGGCCCGGCGTCGTACTGAGCCGACTGATGCTAGTTTGAACAGAACCTGCCTGCCATTAAGCAGCTGTGCAACGCACACTTCTAATTGAGCAATTAGAACTTGTGTTGTGTTTGAGTGCGTGTCACGCGGCCACTGCACAAAACACACACAAAAGAAACAAATGGACGTACGCCATGAACAAGTATCAGTATTAGCCCAGTAATAAAGCCGGGCTTTAGCTGGGTAATTAACTAGATCAATCTTTAGTTGAGTTAAATGGCTATGGCCTGTAGCGCGGCAGTAACGAGGCTGCTGTAGTGCTGTGCAGTACTGATTCAATTCAATATCATGATATTTTTTCCAGATATATCTTGATAATTTGTAATATTTAAGTTTGCATTATTGAAGATAATAAACCAATGCTTCTTGAGTACTCTATATTAAAAGAATGACTTAAAAATCTGACACGGTTGGTTTAGAATGGACTGTTTTCTTGTTTTCTTCTTTTAAAATTAGTGTTGTAAACAGGACTGAGTGGTATAATGGTAATATGGTATAACGCAGTATTTCAAAAATTCAAAACTGTATTATTCCATGTCTGGACAGTGAGTGAAATAAACACATTCTACCCATTTACACTGATTGTGGCATTGATATAAAGAGGAGAAAATCAGAGCCAGAAACATTAAGCATGACAGTAGCTTAGCAGTGGCTAAGAGCTACACACACCTCTGAACTTCAGCTTTCATTCCAACATTAGTCACTCGACTTTGTGCTCTCAGATATCCTCTAAACGGGTCTGATTTCAGCATAAACTAGCCAGAACCAAGCCTGCACTGTGGTGTGGTGTACGCTTTGGCCGCTAACTAACTCCTTAGCTTAGCCAAAAGCTCCCAAACCCCACGGAATAGAAGATTTCAGCTTTCTGTCAGTCCAACACCAAACACTCAACTTTTACTATTTTTACTATTACTTTTACTTTTACGATATATTTTATCCATATTTGTGTCAGCAGAGCACCAGTTAGTCAGACTCAGACCTGTACTGTGGTGTTTTGGGTGTGTAGCCTGCCTGCTAAGCTAACGTTAAGTTAGCTGATCTGGCCAAACATTATCATCATCCACACTTTTGTCAGTGCTTTAGTTAGTCAGAACTGAACAGGTTCTGTGGTGAGCAGAGCTGTTATCATGCTAGCTAAGCTAATGCTAACCAACTCCTTTCTCTTAGTTAGCAGCACTGTTTAACATTCAGCAGTTGGTAGATATAAGGTTTGACATTTGTTGAATGATGGCTCGTTCAGTTATTTGCTGACCGCGTAAGCAAACTAACCACTACAATTATGTTGGATTCAGAAATGACGCAGGACAAGACAGCAAATGGTAAATGGTTTTACGTCACTTACAAAGTGGACACTGCCCAGATGTCAAATGTTAACATTAAGGAAACGTACAACTCAGTTTTTATGTACTTTTAATTGTTTGTTCTAAACAATCTACAACACAAAAAACAATTTAACTAAAATCAAACTGCTAAAACTGTAAATCAGTATTATTGTACGATACCAATACCAATATATCGGTATAGACAATATCGCCCAGCACTATACTGCTGTTCCTATAATTCAATGAGGAAAATAATCTTACAGCAAGATAGTGAATATAAATATGCACTACATATTGACTGCATGGTGTCAAAAAGCACTGACGACGTGGGGATGTTACGATACAAGTTGCCTGATTCATGAAGAGAGCGTCTAGGGTTCTATGTGTGTGGACAAAAGGACGGTCTTGGACGGAGCGGATGCTCCTTTTTCAGTCTATTAGGAGGAGTTACGGCTGGTGCACGGCAAAGGTCCTTACAGTGGACTGATCGATTCGGGATCATTTTCGCTGAGTGTATTTCACAGGATGGGGGTGATTGATATGGGTCAGAAAAGGAGAGAGAGGGAGAGAGAGAAAGAGAGAGAGAGAGGGGAGAGAGAGATTTTGATAACCAGTAGTAAAGAATATATGATGGAGGTGCTGGAAGCCAACAGAGAAGAGGCAGAAATGCAGAGAGAGAGAGAGAGAGAGAGAGAGAGAGAGAGAGAGAGAGAGAGAGAGAGAGACACATGTACAGGCAAACGAATGAGAGAATAAGTGTTCTACCTTTGGACACTCCAGTTAAGCCGCTCTCTCTGGTCGCCTTGCATTTCCCTCAATCGATCGGCCGCCAAAGTGCAGGCCGACAAAGCGAATACTCCACATTTAAATGGGCCTCAGATGAAGGCTGATGAAACCCTACACTTGCGTTCCCCTGGTAAACTCAGGACAGGGCCTTCAAGCTTACTGGTGTGTGGAACTGAATTAGTGAGTTTGGCACATCGATTGCTTAAATTACTCCCAAATAAATGCCATAATCAGACGATGGCCAGATTTTCTCCCGTGTACCAAAAATGGACCCTACATGAGCATAATGGCCCTAAATTATTATAACAATAGTCTGGCAAAAAATCAAATGCACACAATTTACCCCAAAACACAGTCGATCAGCCAAGATAAATTTGGTGCTTCTGTAGTTTTATGGAGCTATGAGGCTAACGCAGCCAACAAATAATGGAAGCTTAACCTCAGCCATGAGCAATGAGTAAGCTACAAGCCTGAATCATCACCTACTTGCCTGGAACTGCATCAAATTAAGGGGAAATTTCATAAATGTTTCAAAATGTCTCAACTTGTTGAAATGTGAACAGTCATTCTGAGTGTTTTAATGTGTGCTGGTTCATTGTAGGAAGACTCACTGAATCAAATGACTTTACAGTAGTCATGGGAATCGGGGGTTGCAATGACTACAAAAAACAATACCCCAGGCCTCAGGCAGCATATCTGTAACCAAACGTTCTTCGAAGGAGCTTTTAGTGGCATTAAACTCTGATATCTGGTTCCTTTCACCACCACTGTGAACAATTCTGACTCGGTATGTTTCTCTAGAACGAAACATTTCACATCAAACCATTCCGATTGACTTTATTTACATCATAACTATTCAATTATGCAGAAATTCCCCTATAAGTAGACAAAATATTCCATGTTTAGGTAACAGTATGTCAATATGTCAGTTTGTACCCAGGCTATCGTTCATTTTTCCTGTGTTTTATGTTGCAACCTCTCTTTATTCCTTAGAATTAAACAGGCTGTTGTTGCTACTATGCCTTTAAGATTGATATGTAAATGACCTCTGTTCTGATTGGCTGCCCTGTATTGTGTCCTGTTTAAAAAGCAGTCCAGACGGAAACACTCTTTATAACATCAGTGTAAATGGGCGGAGCTAAACTGCTGTAGGTTGAATAGGTGGAGATATGTAAATATGCTAGTTTCGTGACATCACAGAAACAATAGATTCAAAAGGCTTCAGTTTCTATATATGAACTGTAAAGGCTGAGGAGCAATGTTTACATGCTAGATCAAACTCTCGGTTCAAAACAGTGAGATGAAGTCAGTTTTCCACCATATGGGCCATTTAAATTTGACTGACGGAAAGCATCACTTTAAAAGTGAAAGATCTCAGTTTTGTGCCTTTCATAACATCAACTACAGCTGCAGAAATGAGCTTTCTAAGTTCCAGGTCGGTAGAGTCTCGGCAGGCTGAATTTTTGCTGCTGGGCGGCCGGATGATAAAAATCTCTTAAGATAGTGAGTTCATTACAGCTTAGTCTGGTCTCACAGTGAAATGTCACATTCAGTGCGTTAGCAAACAAAGTCAGCAACACCGCAGCACTGGAAATATCTGAGCTCATTTTTAACACGTCACCAAATATTAATGTCAAACACGATCACGGTAACATTCTAACACCGTCTCGATGTCTCTCTCTCTCTCTCTCTCGGCCTCCCTGTCTCTCTCTCCTCTCTCTCTCTCACTCGCCTTGCATCTTTTTTTCCCTCCTAAGAAGCCTACCGGCAATAGCACGCACAGCCTCTGTGTCAGGGCATGGCATTTTGGGGCCAGTTAAACAAGTTACAGTGAAGAGCTGCTCATGTAGTGGTAAAACAACATTTTACTGCCTTCCGAAAGGGTTTTCATGCAGGGGTTTCGACAGGTTCTGAAAGGTGAGGCCTAAAAAAGGTCTAAATGTTGTTTTATTTGGATAGTGTTTTTAAAAATATGTCCCAAATCAGCTTTCCAGACCTCTAACGGAACCAGCCAGGGGTGATAGTGGTAGGAAAACTCCCTAAGATTACTGTTACACGGGGTGGTGGGGTAATGTAATTTTACCACAGGAGGCCTGTAATGTTTATGAGTGAGTCGCACCGGATAAAAAATCTTGGTATAAATTAGAGGCAGAAATGGCCCCTTGATTAACGCGCTGCTGTCACATGAACAAGTGCAAACATTTAATCTATCTATGTACCTACCTACCTACCTACCTATGTATCTATCTATCTATCTACCTATCTACCTACCTACCTATCTATTTACCTACCTATCTTAAAAGGGAATTCCACTAATTTTTCAAAATTTCTGAATAATTCGGTCCTTGAGATGTAAACAGTCATTCAGAGTGGTTTAATGTGAAGTGGTTCATTGCCGAGAAACTTACAGGCTGACTTCTTTACAGTGGTGGTAATAGGAACCTGGGGTCACAATGTCTACAACACAAATACAGCCATTTTGTTTACTATCCAAAACCACCAGTGAACCTACATGTGCCTTCTGAGTTTCAATATGTTATTTTGATGGTGGTAAAATAGTCAAAAATAAAAAAAAAAAATGTTTTCTTTGGGGACTATTTTGCCTTAGAATGCCCTGCATGTACCACTTCCCCTTGAATAGATTAAAACAGGGGTGCACAACTCCAGTCCTGGAAGACCAGTGTTCAGCACAGTTTAAAGGTTTCCCTACTCAAACACACCCACTTAACCTGGCAATTAACAGATGAGTGTAATCAGGTGTGTTTGAGCAGGTAAATCACCCAACTGTGATTGACCGGACACCGGCCCTCCAGGACCAGAGTTGTGCACCCCTGGATTAAAATAAATGGATAAAAATACATTTTAAGCCAAAACTTTACTATAAAACTATCATAAAACAATGTGTCAGACATCAGGCAGTGTATATCTAACCACTTCATGTGATAACTTTCTGTTCCCCTTAAAGCGAACGCGTCATTAACATTATCATTAGCTTAAGAATTTACAGCCAACAGTCAATAATGCTGCATTAAATCAATCATTTTCTGTTATTTTACATGTTTTGATGTTCGGAGTCACACACTTGAGGAAGGACGGTACATATCGGCTTGATCTGAGCCACAGAGAATACCAATAAGTGCCATACTTAAGAAAAAATGCAGTCTATGATGGAATATCTATAGGCACGTCGATTCACATGCAATTCACATTACCTTGGCTCATTTCTGTGACTTCTTTTATAATAAGTCAAAACCACCAGGAGCTTTACTAACACAGGAGCAAGCAATTACTGGTTTAACAGATTTGGACGAGACTAAAATCACTGAAATCTGGCTGTGTATTGTTTGGACACACAGGATTGAATGTACATTTTCTGTGGAGACATTTAAAGCCTATTAGAAAAGCATCCCAGGAGGCTTCTCGTGAAGCTGCAAGAGAGAATGCCAAGTGTGTACAAAGCTGCATCAAAGCAAAGTTGGGCTACCTGGAATAGTCTAAAAATAGGAAGGTGGATTTGTTTTGTACTGTAAATAATAGTTATGTTTCCTCAAACCCAGCACAAATGTACATATTCTCATATTCATCTGCTTTAGCTCCCTTCATTGCCTCCTTTATATGTACTCTATTATTCATATTGTTTATTCTATTTTTGTTTTATTTTTCACTTTACTGTCTACTGAATATCTGTTACAGTAAAGTAGAGGGAAGTTTTTCTGAGGATTATAAAATTGCATGTTATAGTAACGTCAGTATCATCAACAACCAAACAACTAAAATAAATGTGTGTAAATTGTTGATTCTAAAGTTTTCAGCAGCCCAAAGAACAGTGATACAAATGTTTACTCAGTTGTCCCCACTAAATTAAAAAAAGTTATTAAATATGAAGCAAAAAAAAATAAATAAATACTGACATTAAACATTAAGTGGGGTCAAACTGACCCCAAAGGTAATAGGAGGGATACAGAACATCAGGTATGAGAGTATGGCAGGTAAGAGCTTAAGCGTCAAGCAGGACTAGAACTTCCAGAAACAGGTTGGGAGTTCATGCAGGGGTTGGCAGTCATGTTCTTTTCAGCTCCTGAGAGTTTGACAGTGATGTGATGGCAAGCTATTTTAAAATCTCTGGGGCATTTTTGAGAGGTTTTTCACAACAACAATAAATAAAAAAGCATCCCTTTTACAGTGGACACCACAGCTTGCCATTTTGTTCTATTTTTACTCTGAGCAACATTTGGAAAGCTGATTTTTGTGTTTCTTTCAGGATGTTTAATCAGTAGTAATTTGTGTTGACGGACACTGTAATGCTGCTGCATGGTGTCTACTGGATTAAGACTTGGTCAGCATCTCAAAGTGTCAAAGATTTAGACGGCTGGACACCCAATCAGCGTCAGGATAGTGCCAAAATACATGCCAGAGTTTTGAAGCCATTCTTGGTTTTGCTGACCATTCAGTAGGATGAAATTTACAACACAAGGGTCGGTAATATACATAATTATCATGATAAAATTGATATAATATTCATATATTAGATCACAACTTGGTTTCCTGAAATACTGGCATGGCTAGTAGTGCTTTTTAGAGCACTAGCCAGCTACATGATTCATAAAAACAGAAAGCTAAACCTATTTTATAGAACCTGTAATTAGCTACCACTGACATTACACGGTCAAGTTAAATGGAAATTCAGTTTAGAAAATTTTCCAAAATTTCTGCATGAATTACTCACTAAGATGAAAGTTCTTCAGAGTGATTTCATGTGAAGAGAAACTTAGAAACAGTATTGCTCCCAGTGGAGTGATTGGAACCAGATGTCTGAAAAGTTTAATGACTTTAAGGCTGTTTTCACACCTAGCTTGTTCGGTGCTGACCCATCAAACCTTTTCATTAGTTGGTCTGATTTGATAGGTGTGAACACTGAACAAACTGTGGTCCAGCAAAAATTGCAGGTCTTGGTCTGCTCCAGGTGAACTCCGGGTCAGTTTGCTCCTGGTTGAAACAGATTTTTATGACTGTCCTCTATTTTCATGCAAAGTTGTAGTTTTTTGGCCATTTTGGAGGCAGATGTGAGACCGACTGAACTCTTGCATCTGTGCAATTTTTCTAATCAAATAAATAAACACCCACATGTATAATTTGATGCACTTTAGCTGTTGCAATGTAAAACCAACCGAGCCAAATGAAAGAGATACAATAGTGTAAAAATGAATGCTACAACAAGAATTTATTACATGAAATGGTTATGAATATGGTGCCTGATGCTGGTGATGCAACAGCTTTGAGAAGGCTTTTAATGTAAAATGTTTTTTTTTTTTAATACATTCAGGGCGGAGAGGTACATGCATGGTGTGGCAAAATAGTCCCAAAAAATCCCCGCAAAAAATATATTCTTTTTTTTATTGTTCTACATTATCAACATTATATAATATCTCAGATGGCACATGTAGGACACTATGACCGCTGGCTCCCATCACTCCCACTGGAAAAAAAATCAAAGTTGGTAAGTTTCTCTACAATGACCCATTTCACATTAAACCACTCCGAATAACTTTGTTTACATCTCGACAGTTAAATTATGCAAAAATTGGTGGAAGTCCCCTTTAAACCTGCATAGTAACAAATGGCTGATTGGATGTTAGCCCATTGTGACATCATTTAATCTATATGTTAATTACCTATTTGATTTTTTCTTCTGCTTATTATGACGTATAAAAACAATAAGATAAAAACACGAGTTCTGTACATACAGCATAGTTTTGCAGCTTGTGTTGTTTATTTGGTGCTATTGTTTGGTTGGTGCATTGCATCTGTTCCAACATCTTGGCCGACCTCAGGAAAACTAAACACTATGACTAAATAACACTGCGTATCGTGAAGATCTTTAAAAACGGCAAAGGTATTGCATATCGCCCACTCCTAACCTAATGTTCAAAAACTAAGAAGTTCCTCAGTGGGCGGTTACCTGCGGAAGGGTGTGAGATCCCGCTCTAAAAATTCACCTGCATCACTCTTGTGCTTATTTTCAGCCTAAAACGAAGGTGTCAGCGAGCAGGAGGGTGCAAATAAGCGGGATGTAGGCGGCGGGTTTGAGTAGCCTTGACTGCCCTCAAAAAGAGAAGGTGAGAAGAGAGAGAGAGTGAGCGGTGTCTTAACCCCCTTCTGCGAGAAGGAAAAACGGAGATAGGAAGCGTATAGCGAGTATCAAAAGTGAGCATATACGTAATCCGTGTTCTTGGGAATGTCTTTTCTTCTGCCAGTTCTTAACAGCTACACACAAACTCTGCAATCTGCATCGAGTCCACGCTTACACACTCTCGCTCACATACTCCCCTCTCTCCCTCCCCACTTCTAAAGTAGCGGGAAGCTTTTGAAGTTATTTTTGGATCAATACTTCATGGAAGCCAGTTGAAGGACTATCGCGATACAGGAGGGAGCAGTGAACTAGATTTAAGAAGCTGTTTCGGTAAAGAAGTCCAGAGCGGTTTGTCATGTAGCCAAAACGTCGCTCTCAAGGCGACGCAAGCCGGCACAAACGAGTGCGCTGAATTCAACATGCACACACGCAGCCAGGGATATTCACACAGTAAAGCACACAGCACTGCAGGACGTCACATCAACAGTCTATGTCTGGGATCGCCCAATAGCGGCCCATGGGCGAGATGCGGCCTCAACGTGTCCTCCAAAACTTTTTCTTGGGCACATTTTGTTGAGTACTTTCTTGTATACCTGCCTTTACACACACTGCTGATATTACAACTGGAAATACAAGCTGAACTGTAAACTGGAACACAATCATCATGGTTAAAGGGCCCATTTCATGGGACACCAAATCTTTCTCACTGTTTTGAAATAAGAGTGTGATGTATTATGTAAACATTGTTACATATTCAAAATGCTTCACAAAAGTCTATATATGGAGGCTAAGCAGCAAAAGCAGCTCATTTTGGAAGTTGTTATTTTTGGTGACATCACAAAAACCACACTTGCATCATTAGGGAGTGTTTTAGGCTTGTTTTTTGAATGTTTTTGGAATGAAGCACAATACAGGGCGTTTCAGTTACATATATCGATCTTAAAGGCACAGTAACAAAAACAGGTTGTTAAGTTGTGGGGCGAAGGAAAGTGGTCATGGAAAAAGTGAATATAGACTTTTGCTTGATAAATAAACTCACTCAAAAAATATGCATATTCACATAGCAAAAATGGTTAAAATTATCCAATGACCATCCCTACTAAACATTTCAATCATATATTTTGTTCATAAATTCTCTGAAAAAAAGAAAAATATCTGAGCTCCTAAAAATAACAAAAACCATGTAAAAGGCACCTAAACATCAAAAACAAAGAGAAATCCAAACTCATCTTGGGATTTTTTTGCTTAATTGGGTGTTTGCATAAGGCATGTGCAGATTAGAATATTTAAAAAAAAGAAGAAATTGTGAATTATCATGTAATAAATCATATTTTTTAAGTCATTTTAAATAATTATGATAGTATGTTAAATCATATACATCTGAATCACAAAGAAAAAACAAAAGCTATCCAGGATGCATTACTTCTTATGCTAGCTGAGCACATACATTACTATAACAACAGAAAACACTGTATATTTGGTTCATATATACTGCCCTTTGTTCAGAGCACAGCTTTTGCAAGGCATGTCACCACCACTGCACCAACAACACACCTGGACGAGATTGCGGGTTATTATTAGAGGGTAGAGGAAGCAGGCGCTGATTTTTTTTTTTTGCTCTAAGGCCTAAACAGTCATTACCTGGCACACCGGAGATGAAAACATTCAAACAAAAAGTGTACTATTAAAGCCGCAGTCAATCAGAACATTATAGGAAATGGGTGTATTTTGGACTGTTCAGGCTGATGCAGTTATGATTTTTTTTTCCCATGTTTTTCATGCCGGATCGAATAAATACATAGCAGATGCGATGCTGCCCTTGAGCTGTTTGGATGGGAGAGATTTCGGAAGGGTCATTATTCATCTAGGTGTTGATTCCGGGTTGCCAGTTTTCCCCGTAACCTTTCCATAATCAAAACACATCAATTCAAACCGAGTACCATCCGTCAATTTACATGTGATTTAGCTAAAGAAAATGTACTTAATGCAGGGCCGGTGATATTTCCCGACTGCGGCGATGGGTCTCACCCTCTCCACCTGCACCAGCCGGCTTCATCGCGACATACATTAATATTTGTGTCAAACCATTTGAGCTGGCCGACCACCTTCATGAAAAGGCATTACAAATCCATTTGGCCAACATCATTATGAGTTCACACCGAAACCAAATCCCATTCCCACCTCAGCGGATTCAATTCCCATCAGCGTCCCCATATATCACTCTGCAGCCCTGCCTCCACCGGTTCATTTTATTATCCCCCCTCCTTTGGCTGGAAAATATACATACGTCGTATCTACATATGGTGGTGAGCACTCAGCCTTGGGCGAAGCCGGAGTGGAATATTTGGCTCTTGGGTTTCGTCGAAGGATTCATGTAAATGACGTTGATGGTATCGGGCCTGGATTGGGCTGCGCAGACAGCGGCAAAAGCTTTCAGCTAATCAGCTCATGTTGCCTGAGGAAAGCTTAAAAGAGTGTCAGTCATCACAAAAGGAGCTCCTCTAAGATACCCACATGCGCACACACACACAAGCACACATGCCCGCCCCTCTTTGAATAATGTCCTTTTTGTCCACTGACTGCGTGTGTGCGTAAGTGTGTCTGACGAGTGCTAATTAATCTGATTACAACACTAGAGAAAGTGACTTGCAGTGGTAAGGGAGCTGACCTACCACTAATGTGCTCCGCCCACTACATTTAATCCTATTCAGGTCCATTCTTCCGCCGCTTTGTTCTGTCCCAACCCGTCAATCAAACGCCCATTGTATCGCCCGAGCTTGTTTTTTTGTTCTTCGACAGCACATAATCTTAAACTAATGTGTAGACAGGCTGTAGGCCTGTTCATCACAATGATGAAGCTGTTTTTATAATGTTAAGTGTCACTCAAAGATCTATCCATTAGCAAATTGTCTGAAAGTCAGTTTTACAATGAGATCAACACATTTCAAGCAGTGCTGAAGAAAGTCAGTGGAAAACATTATGGAGATAACCACTTTTTACTAGCAAGCTAACTAGCTTAGTACCCAAATATGACAAAACGAGCTGGTTAGTTGTTGTTAAGTGTCACAAAAAGATTAGCTAATTGTCTGAAAGCTTGTTTTCACAATGAAATCACCAATACATCTCAAGCAGTGCTGGAGAACGTCAAAGGAAACAATTATGGAGAACCATATTTCCTATCTAGCTAACTAGCTAGGCTTAGTACCCAAAGATGACATTAGCTAGGTAGTTTTTGTAAAGTGTGACTCAAGGATTAGCTAACAGTCTGAAAGCTTGTTTACAATGAGATCGCTAACACATCTTAAGCAGTGTTGAAGAGCACCAACAAAAAACGTCCTAGAAAAAGGCTAACGTTTTTGTTTCTTGCTAGCTAACTAGCTCAGTACCCAAAGACGACAAAACTAGCTGGTCTGTTGTTAAGTGTCACCAAAAGATCAGCTAATGCTCTGAACACTTGTTTTCACAATGAGGTCACCAATACATCTCAAGCAGCGCCGGAGAACGTCAAAGGAAACCATTATGGAGAACTATATTTCCTATCTAGCTGAACAGCTAGGCTAAGTACCCAAAGATGGCAATATTAGCTGGTCAGTTCTTGTAAAGTGTCACTCAAACGTTTGCTAATAGCCTGAAAGCTTGTTTTACAATGAGATCGCCAACACATCTTAAGCAGTGATGAAGAGCGCCAATAGAAAACACCATTAAAAAAGGCTAATGGTTTTTGTTTCTTACTAGCTAACTAGCTAAGTACCTAAAGATGAAAAAATTAGCTGGTTAGTAATTAAGTGTCACTCAGAGGTCCATCTTTTAGCTGATAATCTGAAAGCCTTTTCAATTAGCTAAAGCTAAAGTTGGATAAAGCCAACAGAAACATTAGAGATAGATTTTTCTAGCTAGCTAACAAGCTAATTTAATAAAAATGACAAAATGACCTGGTCAGTTATCACTAAACGTCACTCGAAGTTCCAAAGTTAACCATTTTTGCAATGAGATCACAAACACATCTCAAGCAGTGATGAACAGAGCCAACGGAAAATGTTCTGAAGACCAGCTGCAAGTTGTCGTTGTTGCTGTTGGCGTTAGGAGGCAGCGTGTTTGACTGACTCCCACGCAATCTGGCCCTAAGAAACGAAAGAAAATGAAAGATTTTCTCTTCTGTGTAGCACAGAAGCTGGGGTAAACTGAAGCCGCCTCCCCAGAGAGTAATGCTGTTGGGGAACCAGTGAGCTAACCAGAACTAGCGCTTGTGCCCCCAGCATTTAAGCCATGTGCTCAGCTAGTGGCCACCCCGTGACCCTGGTCTCGCTCTTTTTCTCTTTTGTCTCGCTTCCTCTATTCTTGTTTCCCTCCCATCCGCCTCTCATTCCATCCCCTCTCTCCCTTATCTGGCTTTTTGGAAAAAAATAATCAGATCATATGTTGCCCTTACGGTTCGCAAACAGCCCAGAGGAACTCTTCTCTTCTTGCCAGACGCACACACACCGTTGCTAGGCTCTGCAGCCTCGCTTCGTTTTTTGTGTCTGTTTGTCCGTCTGACTGTCTGAGTCTTTCTTTCTTCAACTCTAACTCACATCTAATGAAAGCGTTTGACTGTCAGTGTCAGAAACTGAACATCCCTTTCTTCTCAACCCACAGCAAAACCCAGAGAACTTGGCCCTGGACTTTTGTCCAGACCAGCTGGATACCACCACTGTTGTACTTTAGTACACACTCACAAGTCACTTCAAGACTGGAATAAGGGGACTACTACACTAGCTTGCTAGCAGGCTGCTTCATAAACACATTAGCTTAGCTATGTAATGAGCTATGTAATAAGGAAATAAACTAAAGGAAGGTAAAGTTTTGTTCTAGCTAGCTGACTGACAAAAACAGCCAATTATGACCAAATTTGCTGACCAGTCATCCACATCCCTAACGTCTGAGCTATTTTAATATTGGTTGCTGGTTAGGGAACTTTCTTGGTTTGTGTCCCACACTATCAAGCAATGCTAACCATCGCAAAAAGCAAACTCATGTGCTTTACAAATCACCCCTCCTTGGGCCCTATCAATTCTTATTGGTGGCGGACCGGCCGTGGGGCTTATGCCCCCCTATATCTGCCTGACTTTACCCCCAGTCCACAGTTATATACTCTTTTTTTTTCCAATACTCAATTTTTGGTCATTAAACTTTTCTTTTTTTTTCTCCATCTCGTCAGATTTCTCGGTTCCTCTTCCCTTCATGTCAGTGGTGTCCTTTTTTTCCCTCAAATGGTTTTCATTCTAACCAATTGGTAGGACACCTGATTGGTTGTTTGAAGACTGACCTCAACTGATTGAACAAGTAGAAACAGGTGTTCCTGTTTGTTTGCAATAAAAATCTGCAACCACTAGCCCTTTCTGGATAAGCTTGGACTCCCCTGCTCTGTGGGTTTGCTTGGATTTTGACGGTGAACGCCAGGATCGTACGATCAGACAAGTGCAGTGACCCACTCGCACCACATCCATCTTGTGGTTTGTGGAGCAACAGTACAGCCAACAGATTTGCCTATAGTCTCCATGGCTAATCTATCCCTGGTAAGATAAAAACATTTTTTCATTTGACGCCAATACATCACGCCTCATTCCAGGCCTGGGCCTTGTGATCTAGATGCAGGCTTCAAGGCCTTAAACCCGATGTGCGGAAAATCCACCTAGTGATATGGCATTTAACTCCCCCCTCCTTGGTTTCTATCATTCGCTATCGGTCGCGGACCGGCTGTGGGGCTTATGCCCCCCATATCTGCCTGACTTTACCCCCAGCAGGCATCCAGTCCAGTGGCTCTGGCTCCGGCCGCCGAAAGAGATAATGAACATCAAAGATGAAGGAGATAAGACCCCGAAATAACTGCAGCTCTTCTGAACGGAGAGCTCAATCCTGCACAGACAAGCAGCTTAGCGATGACATTTGTCTGTTTGGATTGATAACTGCGTCCGTGCCCGTGCGGCTTAGGGGAGCGGGGCTGCTCCGGAGATTACGGCGACGTCCAAAGGCATATCATGTTGGCAAAAGATGGGGGAGAGGCGGGGCGTGTCTATCAAAAAGTACATCCAAAAGGACAAAAGAATTACAAATGCACACAAGACCACTTGAACAAGTGCCTTTACCAGTGTGCACTTACACACTAAGTAACACAATGGAAGAACACCTATGTGACAGGTGGGTACAGCTACGTGAAAGAAAAAAATGATGAACAGAAATCATCATACTGACAATGCAAATGGCAAATAGAGAGCCCAAACAAACAAACAGACAAATAACTACAATACACAGCCACAAATGTTATCACATGCTGAACAGCAAATTCTTTACATTCTTATCAATGGACCTGAATGCACATGGGTCACTACTTGAATATAATAATCACGGCTGGTCATATTACAAGCATGCTGGAAAGATAAAAAGATATTTTCCATTGTAAAATGGTGTAACACCTAGTAGTGGCCAGTATGGCCAAAAAATGTAATCAAATAAATATATATCTTCAAATAAAACCACCTGTGCGGGCCATGCTATCAACAATACAAACATTTTTTTTATCAATTTCAACATGTAGAACAGGAGCCTTCTTTGTGCTACTGTTTTTTTTCCTATCACTATATAAAATATGTATGAGGCTGAGATCAAACTCATTCACAACAGAATTCTGTTTGCTGAGACCTTATTGATTTGTTTAATAATCATAAAACACACCTTGTCAAGTCAAGAGGCTTTTATTGTCATTCCATCTATGTACAAGTACACAGTGGAGCGAAATTACGTTCCTCCAGGAACAATAAGGTGCAACAAGGAACAAAAAGTACAAAAGGTACAAAGTGTGAACGTGCAGACAGTGTGCAAACAAAAACTAAGCTAGAAACAATACAATAAATACGATAAATTAAACTGTGTTTAATTGTGTGTGACATATTCCTACTCATGTGTTTCCTTTTTAAAAATGGTAGTTTATGATGCAAAGTGAATAAAAAAAAAAACATTCGGCTTTAACGTGTCAAGTGTATGCAATATCATTCAGAAATATGTTATTGATGGAAAAGCTATTGACAATACAATAGCAGAAATAGCCTCTTCTTTGCATCAGTCATCTCTCTGTCCTCTGTTCATTGCTGAGTTTTTTTCCCTTTAAATATTGATTGTGATTATGATGCTTCTGTAAGGCAACACTGGTTATTAGAACTACTTAAACATCTTCTTCGTTATTATTATTATTATTATAAATTATTTATAACAATATATCGCTGCTGTCAGAAGAAAACCTTGTATTTTAATTTGTCATTTTTCAGTTTTTGACATTAGTTGAAAATACCTATTGCCCTTTACATTGTCTGTAAATTTCATGATGAATGGACCAAAAGAAACGGCCCAAAACGGCTTGGAAAAAACTTCCATTGACTTAGAAGTGAAGTAGGTTTTTTCCTCCAGCTGTAAACTTATTTTGGAGATACAAGGTTTTCTTCTGACAACAGCGATATGATATACAGTATAGTATATAATAAGCAGCTGTAAAATGAATATAGGATATATGTAAATTCATTGGTTTTTAGTGACATTGCAGAAACAATGAATCCAAAGCAGACTAATACTACTTTCCATATATGGACTGGCTAGTGCAGGGGTTGGCAATCTGCTGTGGGGCTGCAACAGGGCAGTAAAAGAGCCGCATGTTGCCGACCCCTGGGCCAGTGAATAGTGTGGTTCAAAACTTTAGCGTTATTTACACATTTTATTAAACAGTTATTTTAAACACGTGATGAACATTTGGTTTTCCATGATTTGGGCCCTTCAAAGAATAGATTAAGAGATCGTTGAGAAAAAAAATGTGTCTGAAAAATGTGCAAATAAACAAGCAGGACAGCTCTGGCAGTTTAGTGACCCCTCAAATAGCAATGTGGTGAATCGACCACCATAACAGGCCTCACACCAGCACAACAATGTTTTCAGAGTTACCGAGCAGACGCATCGGCGTGCATAACTTAAGTCAATATGACACTCGGGCTGAAGTCAACAGGAAAAAAATCATGAATATTCACCAGAGCTACTTTAAAGCGCACTTGGCAGATTTGAATACATTAGGCTAGTCGAGGGTGAAATAGAGGGGAAACATGAGCAGAGTATTTCCTGACAGACATAGGAGTAAAAAACCAAGAGGAACATGCAGTTACATCAACATAATATGCTTGCCATGGATGACAGCCAGACCTCTCGGGAGTGCAAAAAAAGCCCCCAATAACACTACTAAATATATCCACCTCCTCTTTACGAAATCCTACGGAGAGCGCGCTCGCTGATCAATGGCTGGGAAAACTAGATGGGAATAGACGAGGCCATTAGTCTGCTGACCTGAGGGAGGACGATGCGGCACTGATAATGCAGGCGTGAAGGGATGAGGTCATTTTTTCCGAAACCACGGCCAGCTCACGTGCACGGTCCCGGGACCCCGCCGTACACTACCTCGTCTCTTAAAAGAGGATCCAAACAGAGGAAGACAGAGAGGAACGGTCCCAATGCGTCGTTCCAACATGCTGAGCTGGCCAGTGTTCACGGTGAATAATTAAATCCTGAGATTTGAAAGGGCTTGGAGGGGGAAGTTATACTAAGCAAGCCAAGCAAAACAGCAGGCTGAGTTATTGAGGTTGTACAGTGAAAGTTCCAGATTATGAGTAAGACGTTCTGAATAGGGAGAGTAAAAACTTAGAGGAACTTAATTTGATCTCATCTCCTGCTTCGGTAAGTTAATATAGTCATTAGAGATGATATATCAGTGTCGATAAGTACTGGTATGGGGATGATATCAGCAGAAAATGCTGGATTAGATATCGGAGGGAAAAAAGACTGCAACAAATAGGGCTGGGCAATATGACAACACATATATATACATACAATATATATAAATATATATAAATATATATATATAAAAAAAGAAGAAATATATATATATATATATATTTCTTAAGAAGAAATTTCTTCTAAAGAACAGTTGGTAAATGAGTCCCACTGTTTTCACAGTTTTTAATAGCATTTCTTAAAATGTAGCACTACTTGTTCATTTTCCTCAGTTCCAACTGATCAGATGTCCAAAAATATAAAAGATTAATATATTGTGACATATCATGTATCATGCATTTCTTGTAGTATCGCAATATTATAGTTTGGCCGTTTCGCCCACTTCTAGAAACAAATCTACTCGGAAACAGCACTGACTCGCACTGTGTGATGTGATGTTGTTAGCTGTGCGTTTCTTCCTGTGGGGCAGTAGAATGCTAGAGTAGCTTCAGCACGTTACACTACTTTTACATTCTCATCGTAAGTGAAGTGCTTCAATTAAAAGCAGCTCATTTTAAAGCGCAGTAGTTTGTAAAGAAGAAATGTCGGATCTGTGTCAGCCGATATTCAAGATTTCAATGCCGGTATCAGTATCTAAAAGAAAAAATGGTATTGTGCAATCTTTATTTGTTAATATTAACATATTAATCAATTCATGCTTTTTGAAAAGTTTTTGTTATTAGTCTCAAATTTTTGACTACTTTATCATTAGATTACTGAAGATCACTGAAGGGCAACAAAGAATAGAACAACATGGAAAAAAAAGAAAAATGAACAAGTAAACAAGTAATAAAGGGTATTATAATTAAAAAAAACTAAAAATTTGCCTTTGTAAGTAGCAACGCATGATTTGAAAGCATACTTTAAAACTGCCTACTGCTTTATTTTACAGTGACTTCGGTTAAATATGGTATTAAATATGGTATTTTTCCATAAACTGTTGGGTTTAACATATTAGACAAAATTGAAACATTAAAATATAAAATGAGCCATAACTTTAAATAATCCTAAATATCACAAATATATAATATCATACATAAATTCATATGTTATGTTTTTTTCACAGTATGTTAAATTCAGTAAATTAACAGAAATTGTGCATTGAAATGTGCAGAAGTATGTTCTCTGTGGAGAATGTGTTCACTTATTTTCACTTAGAACATCAACAAAACATGTCATTTAACCAGGGGATCCCAAACTTTTGCATTCGACTATACACACTGCAGCTTCCTAGTTTATCTTAAGTATTTTGGAATATTTTAAAGGGTATGTATGCTCTGCTTTTGCTCAGTTAAGTGCATTTTTATTTATGTCCAGTCTTTATTAGAACTTAATTACTCAATTAATCAACAAAATAACTGGTAGATTACTTGATTACAAATATGATCAATATTGACAGCCATAGTGCTGAATGTAACAGCTCTTGTTTCTCTAAGCAGATCAAGTCCAAATTTATTGTTTGGAGACTTTTTTTTGTTTTTCATTCAAGGGAATGCTGATTCCTTTATGATTTACTAACACCGAACACTACCGAAGCAGCTAAAACACGTCTAGCTTTCGGAAAAGGAATCATCGCACTATAAATTAGAATTCCGAATTTAGTACATTGGCTGTGCAGGAAGCATAGACTAACATGGTGTGATATTTCAAAGTGGCGCACATGAAAACAAAATGCTGAGTGTTACAGACGCAAACACACACACACACACACACACACACACACACACACACACACACACACACACACACACGCTGAAACACCTCGGAGAAATATCCCTCCCACATCCCATCCCTCTCTCCCGCTCTCTATATGGAGTTTTCCCTGCGCTGTACTCGCTGGTAATAAGGTCACCGAATCTCATTACAGGCAGGGGCTGAGAGTTTTATATTATCATTTGGCTGCCAGCACAGCTCCGAGCGGAAATGTAATGATATTTTGTTACCCGCCATCTGCCGCATGGCCCAAAACACTTCCCCTGCAACACAATAGGCCTCTCTGTGCAGGGGCCGCCAGGGTCTCCGCCGACTACTGTACACCAGCACACACCGGAGCCAACACACACCCGCTGCTACACCCACACGCGCTCATCCACTCACACAAACTCATACACGCACGGCCAAAACAGCTGCCTCGGGAAGGTCACCCAATCCGAGGGAGGGTTAGCATACACACAGCTAAGCTAAATGCACTCGTCCAGCTCGAGGGGGACAGGATAAAAAGGACTTTTCTGATGACACAGCCTATTGCGGGTTCACAGGTGCTTAAAAGAGCCCTCCACCCAAAATCTATAATGCAATATGGGAGGATTTGGAGGAATTTAGCCAGCTCCTCTGCAGCCGGGCAAAACGAGCCTGGCTGAAAAACTGTACTACAACAACCTTGAAAGTACATACATCTAAATTAAGGGCGTAACGATATTGATATTTTTGCATCACGATACATTTTACAGAATTTTACTTACATAACTTCAACTTTATTTTTGTATTTATTTGTTTAGATTCTTCTAAATTCCCCAAACTTTTTTTCCCTCTGAAAGGCCACAGTGCTTGTTGAAGGGATAACAAGTCATTTTCTTAGAAGATATAAATAAAAACAACTTAAACGAACATGCAACATCTATACAACAGTAAACAATATAAAAAATAAATGAGTGAACTAAGCATTATATTATAAGTTTATTATAATATATTACATCATATTATGACAATTTACAGTCTGATCTTGCATTTTCTATATAAACTGTGGCTCTTCTTGCTGAAATAAGTGTGAGGGGATTATCTAACGTGGCTCACTCACTCCAAGCAATCTATGGAATCCACAACCGAGTAGAGGTGCAAATCGGAAGCTACTAACATCTGAGTGGAGTGAGTTATTTGTTTCACCCGTTCAGAGTCGGTACTTAATCCTGTGATGAGAATCCTGTCTTAAACACGAGGTTGAGAGCTCCTATTCACAAGCTTCCTCGTAAACTTTTCCATTCCACCTTAAATGGAGCAGCACTCACATTCTAGCTGTTCCATTTAAGGTGGAATGGAAAATTCAAATAAGAATTTGGCTAACTCTAGCTATCTTTTCTCCTCGCTCTGGTAACAGATACATTTGGGTGATGTCTTTCACAAATGAGTTAGCGTATCTGAGGTATTAGCATGAGTATTCGATCCTTGTGTTAAGCAACGTTGGCTCTCCGTGACCGCTGAGTCTACCACTCTCTGTCCATCATTGTTGCACTTGACTGAGAAACCTCACCATTTCAAACAGCTTGGCTAATCAATCGTCCAAGGTAGGCTAACCAGTTCCAAGTGGAGCTTTATTATGTTTTCACGCATTTTATGGCATGAAATCTAACTGTATGCTAGCATGCTAACTCTGCAAATAATAGACAAACATTCCTTGTCTGCAAGGAATGAGAGAAAAAGATGGAAAGAATGTATATGTGTGTGTGAAAGAGTGCTCATGGCAAGGACTGGGTCTGCGTGATCACTAAAAGTCCAGGACAGGCAGAGCTGTCGCTAACGCTTTCTGTTCGTTCTAGCTAATAGGCCCCGGAGTCATCGGCCTGTTTTTAATGGTAATTAGATTTCCTTTCTGGATCGTTCGGTGAACGCTTGTCAACAGGCTGTCACAGTGGAGCTTCACGAAGTGACATGGCCCAAAACTTGGCTCTCTGGCCGAACACCAAGGCACCGCCAGGCACTGGAAACGGAGGGAGAATGAGGAGAGGCTGTTTAGTCAGAAATGTCACACAGAGAATGCATAACAGGCCTCAGGCCTTGTCCTATCGCGCCCTCGCCAAAGATCTCAAAGTTCTTTTTTTTATTTGTTGTGGTTACAATTAGTTATTTCCAGATTTTCCTTCCAGACGCCGTCAATGATTCAGCCACGGCTGTCCGACAATAGACGGAATTGCATAATTCATGACGGTAAACATGGAATCATCGGGGAATCATTAATTCATAAAACTTGACTTTGAAATTAACGTTAACTGTGTTTCTCTCGTATCCCTCCCTCTCTGAAGGACACCATTTGTTAGCTTTAGCAAAGCCGGGTCAGTAGCCACTTATTCTGTAGACAAATGTGACTTTAAGGAAACAAAGTCAGGCAGGTTGTATGACAGATCAGCACATATATTAAATGTACGTAAATTGAGAGAATTCTACTGGATCAAAACACCACATTTTCACACCTTTGTGAAGCAGACAGTCTTCGCCAAAGCTGAAAGTGGACTGATGTCATGTTTTCATGCAGCTGACAGATAAACATCATTTTCAAGAGCTATTTTAAAATGGGGGCTTTTATGCCTGGTTCTGTAAGAAGCAACAAAGAAAAATGACATAAAAGGAGTGTTTTTCTCTCTACATATTACTTGGTGTATTCAGTGTGATGCAGACAGAGTCTCTTCTGTGGGGAACATTCACAGCAACTCCATGCAGTTACAGTGTGTTATATACACCAACCAGGCATAACAATTTGACCACCTCCTTGTTTCTACGCTCACTTTAAACACCAGCGTCCTGTGTCCACTGATGAAGGACTAGAGGATGACCGACACAAACTGTGCAGCAGCAGATGAGCTACTGTCTCTGACTTTACATCTACAAGGTGGACTGACAAGGTAGGCATGTCTAATAGAGTGGACAGTGAGTGGACACAGTGTTTAAAAACTTCAGCAGCACTGCTGTGTCTGATCCACTTGTACCAGCACAACACACACTAATACACCACCACCACGTCAGTGTTACTGCAGTGCTGAGAATGATCCACCACACAAATAATACCTGCTCTGGTCCATGGGGGTCCTGACCACTGAAGAACAGGGTGAAAGGGGGCTAACAAAGTATGCAGAGAAACAGATGGACTACAGTCTGTAAGTGTAGAACTACAAAGTGCACCTATACAGTAAGTGGAGCTGATAAAATGGACAATGAGCGTAGAAACAAGGAGGTGGTCATAATGTTATGCCTGGTCGGTGTATGTTATATATTTTATGTACAGCCTGTGCTCGTTATCCAACAACGCAAATGTAATAGCGTGACATAGAAAAGGACTGTATACCCCACGACACAGCCGCTCAGCGTAGCGCATGACTTTGATCTCACATTTGGACAAAAGTGTGTGTGAAGCTGCAGGTATTGGTGTCTCAAGGCCTCGCAGATGATCACAGATGGCAGACGGCGCCGGGAGATGTTTTGACTGCTAAAAAGGTGCCCGTCACTCCAGCGCTCAGTCCAAAAAGCCCATGATAGGGACGGTCATTGTCTCATGGCTGGTGGTGGGCTTTGCCTGCGTGTGTGTGTGATGGGGGCGATAATGTGGGAGCATTCCTCTCGTCTCTCCCGTATCTCCACTGTTCTCTTCCAAACTTCCTGTGCTCTCCCACTTTTCTCTATTATCCCCCACTGTACCTCATTTCTCATCTGTTCCCTTTTCTTCTTCTCCATTCTCCCTCATTTCTCCTCTTTCTCATTCCAAATTTGGCCAATTTCTCCTCTACTCTCCCTGCTTTCTCCCACTTTCTTCCTTATTCTCTTTAATTACCCCCTATTTCTCGTTCGTTCTCCCAGTTTTTGCCAATTTCTCCTCTGTCTCCTCCTCTTTTCCTCTGTCATTCCCAATTTCTCCTGATTTCTTCCCCTTTCTCCCTCATTCTCCTCGATTGCCCCAAATTTCTCATCCATTTTTCCAAATTTCTCCTCCATTCTCCCCCTTTCTGCCCCATCCTCCTCAATTATCCCTCATTTCCCCTCCATGTTCTTAGGTTTTGTCATTTTCTCCTGCTTTCTTCCTTGTTCTCCCTCACTGTCTTTAGGTATCTCTCCATACATTCTCCCAATTTTGGCCAATTTCTCCCACTTTTTCCTTTATTCTCTTTAATTGAATCTCTCTTTTCTCCTTTATTCTCCCAATTTTTGCCACTTTCTTCCCCTTTCTTCTTTATTCTCTTTAATTACCCCCTATTTCTCCTTCGTTCTCCCAGTTTTTTCCAATTTCTCCCCTTCCTTCACCATTTTTCTTGTTTTCCCAATTTCTCCTGATTTCCTCCCCTTTCTCTCTCATTCTCCGCGATTGCCCCGTATTTCTCATTTATTTTTCCAAATTTCTTCTCCATTCTCCCCCTTTCTGCCCTATTCTCCTAAATTATCCCTCATTTCTTCTCCATTTTCTCAAGTTTTGTCAATTTCTCCTCTGTTCTCCTCATTTTTCTTGCTTTCTTCCCCTTTCTCCCTCATTATCCTCAATTATCCGGCATTTCTCATCCATTTTCCCCCATTTCTCCTCCTTTCTTTCTCTTTCTGCCTCGTTGTCCTCAATTATGCCTCGTTTCTTCTCAATGGTCCCTCGTTTTCTCCCATTGTTCATCATTTGTCCTACATCCTCCTCCTAATTTCCTCCATCCTCCCCAATTCTCCCCATTTCTCCCTGAGTCTCCTCAATTATCCTTCATCCTCCCTCGCTTTCCTCATTTCTCCTCTTTTCTCCCCCACTCTCTCTGATACTCCCACAATTTCCACATTCTCCTCAATTCTCCTTTTTTCTCTCGCACTGTCCGCTATTCTCCCCAATCTTCTCTGCTCCCCTCTCCGTTCCGCCTGGCCGATCTCCATTCTATTTCCCCGGTGGGTCATCCATCGAGCCCTCGGGCGGACGGCGAGCGAAGCCCGGGGTGATTAACGGAAGAAAGATGGGCGCAGCGGCAGTGTAAATCCAGAGGGGGTTCAGGTGGAACACAGGCGCTTGTCTTCGCATGAGGGATGGAGAGACGCGCCGGCCAAAGCCTTTCTGGAAACGCCTGTTCCCTCCCTACTGATGCCATTTAAAAAAAAAAAAACAGCTGACGGGAAAAAGGGTAGAGTGAAAAGAGGCAGCGAGAGAGCGAGAGAGAGCGACAGAGAGAGAGAGAGAGAGAGAGAGAGAGAGAGAGAGAGAGAGAGAGAGAGAGAGAGAGCATGAAGGAGTGTGGAAACTCCAGAAGTCCCTCAGGGAAAAATAGAGAGGCCCATCTGTTAGACATCTGGTTGGAGGAGTGAACCACCTTCAACATGTTGGTCAGGAAATCTTGATTAGAGCGAGAGAGAGAGAGAGAGAGAGATGCTGTGCTCCAAATGGCGTCCTAATCACTATTCCCTACATTGGAAAATCAAGAGCTCTATATAGAACATCATTAAAGGGAACAGAGTTCAGATTCAATTTCTAATGCTTACATTACATGGGTTTGTTCATCACTCTGCAACATTAGCAACATTCTGTCGCACTGCTCAGTGCATTATGGGTATCAGTAGTGGTGCCATGACTGCCCTTTTGGATGGCCAAGAGTACCATGATTCAACTGTCCGCTATTGACAGTTAGCTCACGTTAAACGAGTTAGCTTATCACTCTGTGACCGCATTCTGTCGCATATAACACAGTGCATTATGGGTATTTGATCACACTCTGTTGCACGACGCAATGCATCATGGGTATTCCATCTCCGCTAGGGTACATAGTTTATAAACAATGCTTTGATGGGCACTGTGGGATTGTAAGTGTCGATATTCAAATACACAATTTTGTATGCTAATGTTAAACGAGTTAGCTAAGGACACTGTGACACTAACCATATTCTGTCACATAAGACACAGTGCATTATGGGTATCACTGTCCACCAGGGTACACTGTTTGTACGCAACCTGTTGCAGTGCATTATGGGACTGTCTGAGCTCACTGCATATTCTCCACTATGCTTACAGACACCATTTCATCATCGCATACTCCCAAAATAGTGAACAGGGCATGGAGAACTAGATTGAGGGCACTCACACTCCCAGCAAATGAGCTGCACATACTGAAAGATCATGAGAGGTCACGTCCAGCTGCAGCGTTACTCGGGTCCTGCAGTGCTAATCACCGCTGTCAAGCCACGAAGCATATTTCCATTTTCCAGTTCAATTTCACGCTTCTCCGTTCGAAAACAGCCCGGTCTCAGCGTTCCAGCTTAACGTTTTAATACCCGGGCTAAAATAGAAGGATGGCAGACGGGGGGAAAAAATGAAAGGACATTGCCAGCGGGGCAGTTGGGATGAAAAAAAGCACAGGTGGAGCATTCCCCAAGTCAGATGGTGACATTTATCTTTCCTCATCCGCACACATGTATCCGTCGATCCATTGCTTCCAAACAGAATGACTGTAATACCCGCACAGGCCTGAGAACCACTGCTTCTGCATTAGACAAGACTCCTATGAAATTACATACCGTTACATGGGACACTGACCTTAACGTTATCGATCACCTCCTGCGTGTATCAGCTCTAGAACCGCGACGCGCTTCCCGCTGCAACGATTTTCTTCTTTCGCAAGAGCGGCTGACAAATGCACATGGCTGATCATACAGATCGTGGTCTTTATGAGGAATGTGAGCTGATGAATGGAGAAAAAAATCATTACTGAAGTCATGGCCTGTAATGACTGGCTGTAGGACCCATGACTTGAAAAACCTTGATATGCGCAGACAGCCATCCCTTTGAATGTGCAATGAAGGGTTTGGGGGGGGGAGAGAGAGAGAGAAGCCTAGTGTTCTCCAAAGCCACTAGACTCCGACGCTGAGTGGTTCTTACGGCTGGAATAAATCAGAACAGACAGACTTTGATCATGAGCCATTCTCAGCGCACACTCAATAGCAGGATGACTGATCACTGCATGGAGATGTGGACTCTGCCTGGAAAAAAAAGATACCAAAAAAAGAGAGAGAAAAGAAGAATCATGCCAATTTGGGTGGAGAGGAGGCAAAAGGCAGCGAGAAAGAGGAGCGCTGGAGTCCGTACAGCCACCCCAGAAGTAAGACAAATTGGGTTGTGTGGGGGAGTCCACAGGCCATGTCGCTCTCTCTCTAGCACTCTCTCTCTCGGGGCGGAGGAAAGGCAGTGTCCTACCAAGCATTAAAGTGGAAAAACCAACGCCACTGCGAGAATTTAATGAAGAGGAGCATGACTTTCCCGAACTCCGACACAACGGCGTGTAGTTATTTTCCCCTATCTAGCGCTGGGCGATATGTACTGACTACATCGGTGTACCAATGTTGGTGCCATACAACAATGAACCTGTTAAAACTTCATTACTTCATTAAAAACAATTTCCCTCCTCAATGAATCAGCAGTGATTAGATGGCGATTTGCATATTATAAATTCTCTTACTGCCCTCTTTTATGCATTTTTCCACCCACATAACCTTTTTATTTATTTTTTTTTTTAATAAAGTCTTTTTAAAGGCTTACTTTTTTACCTTTTTTCGAATAGAGAATATTGGAAGATTTAAGAGGCTGTGCATGATGTATCATTCAGTAAAGTGCATTTCTACTGTTTGAACTTTAAATGTTAAAACTAATTATTTATCTCTTTTTCACGAATGCAATTTCCACCAGTTTTGAAGGTCCTTCAGTTAAACTATGCATTTTTTCTTCAATAAAGTTGATGACATTTTTTAATGGAAGAGATTAACAAAACTAGACGTATGAGTTTTTTTTTTATAGGTCAACATTTATACAAGTGTGTGTTTAAGCTTTTATTATTGTGGCAGTTGTTCTGTCCGTTTTAACCCCCTCTCTGTGGAAAGGTGTGAATCGTTCTCACAGCAGTTTTCCCCTCGTTGCTCGCTAGCAGCTCAACACTGTCACATGGCCACACACAGAGAGTCTTCTAATCTGGTATCTGTTGCCTGATAACAGAGTTATGGGGAGCAATATTTCATTCTAATAATTAAAAATATCCAAGTCCATTTCCTTTTCACCAGCAGAGTCGTCACTTGGGAGCCTGGAGATTGAGGCTACCCCGAAATATTTGGTACAGTACTTGATTATGAATAATACATAACGACAGCTCTATGACACAGTACTGATTTTTCGTTTTAGAGGTATTGATGGATACCGATGTTGATAGATAGATATTGATAGAACTGCAACTAACTGCAATGTATGTCACACATACAGAAGCTCAAAAGAACAACACAGTCAAATCAAAACAAGCTATTTCAGGTTTATGAGACGTTATTTAGCCCTTAGTAACACAGTAACTTTATGAACTGTGATACAGTGATCTGTTTAGAAACTGTCATATTGAATATAGCAATGTCACCCAACACTAACATTCTTCTTCTCTGCTTTCTCTCTTTTTTCTCCTTCCTCTTTTCCACGACGCTTCCTCGCTCTCTAAGCTGAAACCAGCCCGGCTCTTTCGACCGTCCCCTAATGCAACACTAATGCATTACGCCTGTGAAAATGGCCGTTTCTTAATGTGTGACAGGGCTTCCCAGAAACTGCACGGCATTACCAAGTTTAAAAAGCCCTTTCTACACACACACACACACACACACACACACACACACACACACACAAACACAAACACATACACACACCCAAACAAATAACTCGCCATGGCAATTTCCTTTGCTGATGTGATGTATTGGGAGGGGTGGGTGTCTAATAGTTTCCTCTTTTTTACCCTTCATGCTGTTTTGGGGGATGAATGATGTAGGAGGAATGGAGCCATCAAGAGTGAAGGCCCTGACATCCGGATCCATCAGAGACAGACAACACCACCACACAGGAGCACAGAGTAGTCTGCAACTACCATAATACTTCTGTTGTTACACTCACCCCTATTTCCTGGACCCAGATTACATGTACACCTGAAGTAAAACAGGTTTTCAGTGGTGAGTCTGGTTTATATGGTTCTTCTTCCAATATATGTATGCAATTTCGCACTGCTCTTCTGCCGCTGGGGTAACTCTGCAGTTTTCTTTGGGTAAAATACATTTATTTTAATCTGTCTCAAGCTGTCTACGTCCATCTGTCTCCATAAAGCCTCGCCATAGCACAGTGCCAACCCTGGACCAGCCTACAAGCAGCGGCCTGGTTATTTACAGGTCAAAAGCACTTCTGACTGCTCGAGTTCTAGATAGAGGTCAGCCCACATGCAGACCCAAGGTCATGTTCCTTGGTTCATGTTCCAGCCCAAACCTGCTCCAACAGATCCCCCATCCTCAAGTGTTTCCCCCAGCCCAGATCTAACACAGTGGTCCTCAATTCCAGTCCTACGCTCTTAAAAATCAAGGTGCTAAAAAGGGTTCATTGGAGCGATGCCTCGAAAGAACCACTGTCGGTTCCGTAAAGAATTAAATGTCCACTCTGTTTCCTAACCCACCACACCTGATCCAAGTCATGAGGGGCTTGATAATTAGCTGAAGAGCTGGTTCAGTCCACTCATAGATGTACATGAACCATCCTATGTAATGTGTAAGCTAAGACAGGAATGCCAGCTAGTCACTTGCAGCAAACACTTGCTCGAAGTTGAAAAAAGGTGAAGTTCATGATGGCCCATCTTTAAAGTTGTAAAGTCTTTGGGGGCCAACACAGTCAATGAGTGAGTTTACATACACTTAATAATCTGCGGAAAATCAGATTTTGTCAGTAATCCAAAATACCTGAAAATATGAACACACATCATCTAGAAGATGAAGAATACTTAAATCCTTCATTTCGTCAAGCATGTATTTGGTTTCAGCGTCGCTCCAAAAGTGTTTTGCTGCCATCTCGAGGTAACGCTACTTGCTTATTTGACCTCCATTCTGTTTTCGCACTTGCGCAGAACTGAGAAATCCGAAAGAAATCAGAGTAAGAGTTTACATGCACTGAGAAATCTGATTACTGAGCTAACATCCAGCTCTCTTTATCAGATTTCTTAATAGGATTTCTAGACTTTACTCCGATCTAAAAAATCCAAATATGCTGTTTAGATGAACATTTGAATAATCAGATAACTGCAGAAATCTGATTTGTTTGGATTATTAAGTGCATGCAATGGCGCTCATTGTTCGTCTCTTGTTTCACGCAGGTCTGTTTCTGCTTTAACACTGTTATGACTTTATTGCCTGCACCTGCACATCACAATGGTCTGTGGCTGGTTGGCTCATGTTTCGTTTACATGGCTCCTTCCTGCAAAACAATTCTTGGCCACACTGACCAACAAAACCTACCAGACTCTCAGGTGATGGCTGGATGGCCTGCAAGACTAGAGCTGGGAACTCTTGCAATAGAGAAAACAAATCTGTTTTTAGTTCTCTGATCTAACAAACCTGATCCAGTAAACCAAGATCCCCAAGAGCATTTGAGCACTGGAGCCAGACATGATGAACTAGGGCTGGAGCTAAACTCTGCTAAAGGAGACTGCCCTGCCTTAAAGGGGAATTCCACCCATTTTTCTAAATTTCTGCATAATTCAGTGGTTGAGATACTAACAGAGTGATTCAGAGTGGTTTGATGTGAAGCGGTTCGTTTCTACAGAAATTTGCCGACTCAGATTTCTTTGCAGTGATGGTGATATGAACCAGGGGTCTTGATACCCCAGCACAAATACAGCCATTTTATTTACTATCCAAACCCACCAGTGAACCTACACGTGTCTTCTGAGTTTTCTGTATATAATGTTGATAAAATAGTGTAAAATCAGAAAAAAAAAAGTTTTCTTTGGGGACTGTTTTGCTTTAGAACACCCTTCATGTATCCTTCCACCATGAACAGATTAAAATATACTGATCAAAATATGTTGTAGGCCAAAATTCTATCACCAAATTGCCATAATACAATGTCTCAGACATCAGGCTGAGTATGTATAACCATTTCATGTAATAAGAGGATGATTTTAGAGGCATTAAACGCTTCAGACATCTGGTTCTTATCACCATCACTGTGAACAATTCTGACTCTGTAAATTTCTCTACAACAAAGCATTTTACACCAAACGACTCTGAGGGACTTTGTTTATATCCTAACCACTAAATTATGCAGAAATTTTGAAAAATCACTGGAGTTCCACTTTAACTGCTGCAGGAGAAAAGTCAAAACCATTCACAGACCTGCGGAAAACGGGAGCAACTTCAACCAGCAGACAGCTTTCAGGAGGGTCCTGAGGCCGCCAACTTAAGCAGGTGGAAGCTGACTAATAGAGCTCACCAGCACTCGGTCAGAGAAAGAAAGATTTTAAAAAAAGTCCACGGCGCAGGTTCTCCATTGCTTTGTAAATATTTGATCAAGGTACAAATCACTGCCAGCTGGAAGACTGAAACACCTCAACCCAGCAGAGTGAAAGAAATGCAAATAAATAAATAAATGAATAAGGGCCAAGAATCAATGAAGGAGGGAGGTAGAAAACTTACATGAATTGAAGAGGGAAGGTGAACAGCCATGTTACAAAGCCACGGAGTGAAGGATGAATTTACCACTCAGTCAAAAAAAAAAAACCCAAAAAGGCCTCAAATGAGCCGATCCGCCAGTGGCGAATTAACGCCGCTGATCATCTAAAATGTGTCTTGAAAAATCAAGATGGAAAGCATGTTCACATCACACCCGCTGCCATGGCGGAGGAACTGTGTTAAATTATTATTTTCTTTAAATAAACGGTTCTACACTGCTGTATTTGAGAGACTTAGAGAATGCTAAATGCGCCTGGGTGCTAAGAACCCATCGCTGCATATTTTATGACAAGTCTGAGGCTCGCCACCTCTTTATTAATTAAGAAAAATGCTGAAAGTTGAATGACAGGGTAGGAAAAGGTAACTGGTGTTGTGGCTTTCCTTTGGTTACCTGTCCGAACGTGTGGAGTCTGTTTTCTTTTGAAATGTTCTGCCTTGTACTTTACTTTTTCTGAGAAATTTGGTGGGTGATTTATTTGGCGGGCTATTTATTTGACAGTATTTCTGTTGTTTTTTGGTTTGTTTTTGTCAGTCTTAGTTTTATGCTGCTGTACACGTGTGACTAAGAGAGAAAAAAATGGTTAAAAGGAAAAGAATTGATAAAGACAGAGTTAGACAGAGAGACAGAGAGAACACACACACACACACACACACACACACACACTATATATACATATATATATATATATATTTATATATATATATATATTTATATTTATATATATATATATATATATTTATATATATATATATATATATATATATATATAGAGAGAGAGAGAGAGAGATATAGAGAGAGAGAGACAGAGACAGACAGACAGACCCAAAAAAGCCTCTGATTAAACTTACGCGCTACCTGAATACAAATATCCGAAGTCGACTGAGAGACTTAGAGAAAAGAGTGAGAGAGAGAGAGAGAGAGAGAGAGAGAGACAGAGCGAGAGAGAAGTAGACAGAGTGTGGATGTGCAGTTCACTTTAACGGTGAGGCTGCTGACAGCATTAGCTGCTTTCCTCACTACTTGAGCTGGGATAATGGAGACCCTGCACGGAGCAGCGTGAAATCGGCCTGTCGCCCAGAGAGCGCTCCAGCAGGAAGCCAAGCAGGCCTTAGTGGAAGGAATCAAACGAGGCCACAAGAAAAGAGTGGCACACTTTTCAAAGCAGCCCGCTGCACAACACCCCCACTGCCCCCCCCCCACCACCCACACCAACCAAAAAAAGAAAGAGAGAGACCCCGCAAGAGAACGACGGGAAGTGCCCACCCTTCCCATGCAAAAAAGAACTCAGAGGGCCTTGATGGAAACAATGGAGTGGAACAATGCAGGAAGGCGAGAGCGTGGAGCGCTGTTTGACGGGAGACTCACACCCCCCAACCCCCTCCACGCACACACACACTCCATTAAGCACAGAAATTAAGGCGCAGAAAGAGAAACACACTGCCGTGGCATCTTCTGGGTGCAGAAACACTTTCCGTTTGCCTGGATCTTTGAAGGAATAGTTTGTCAAAAAAAAATTTACACAATTTTAATAGTTTTGCTTATATGATTTAATGCACTGTCAATAAATGAAAATGCACTTCATGCACTTTTTTCCCCATAGTTCCACTTGCTAGCTGGGTCGCTCACAATCGTACGATGGTACCAAGCTGGGAGGGTGAAGACTAGCGCATTCTTCCTCCAAGACACGTGAAGCGCCACCACATCTTTACAAACCATGCTTTACAAAACGCAACACTACTGGATAGTTCTACACACCTGGAGGTGAATGATAACAGAAATGGTTAAGTTAGCTAACAGACGTCTGTGTTGGCTAGCATCGCACAGAGTGATGGAGGGGAAGGCATTCTACCCAACTCGATAGAGTGAGGACAATTGGCCACGATCACAGGGCATTCTTATATCCGTAAAAAATGTTCATTCTGACACTGATTTAAATGAAAGCGATGCATTGCAGACATCAACGCAGGACAGAGCGTGAAACTACTCCGATGCACCCACGCATCAGCCAGGCTTTAGTCAGTCATGCCAATTTTGAACCAAATGGATAAGAAACTACTGTACAGTAAAACCGCACAGTTCAGATATAACAACACACATTCACTGAGCTTCCTTTTATAAAAAAAAGAACAAAAACTGGCAGCAATTTTGGATGTTTTTACACACACATCAATCTCTGCCCACAAACACGATGCGAACAAACTACGTGTGTCAATGCATTTTTTCTCACAGATACCAAAATGTCTTGTAAACGCAGGCTTATGCTGTCTTGGACTGCCACTTACGGATGACTGTGGTAGCACTTAAACAGGCGCGTCACTCTGGAGCCTCGTGTGCATTTTTGTCTTTTTCTTATAGACAATGTGTCCAATAATGTCAGAAACCACTTAAGCAAGTTTATTTGAGATGACTCAACAACCTGGCAAGGTCTGAAGCGAGTGCTTGATTTAGGCATGCAGTTTGCACAATGCAAACTGGTGCACTACAAAAGGCTACTGTAGCTTCCATTACTTGTTAGCTGTGATAATAGGTACAGCGCCAAACTAAAGAAGCAAACTTTAGACACAAAAAAATATCTTGTCTATTTGGGATAAAGGGAAAAATCAAGCGTCTGGCCCAACAAGCTGCTCCTAGCAAATATATAGTACACACTAGATGTACACAGGCCCAGGCACAAAAAAAGCCTAGTACTGCAGCTGGACAGCATCTCGCATGGTCAACTGTCTGCATCGTCCCATATCTTTTAATCAATCTATAAGTGGATCGGGCCTGCGATGACATGTCCTGTGACTGATAAAGCCGTCTGGCTGACATTAGAGTGCCTCGCCTCGCCCAGCACGGCTGTTAATGACACGAGGAGGGAGAGACGAAGACGACGATGATCGTGAGGATAACGTCGTTCCAGGGGGCCAAGCACCAATTCCAATCCCGCCCAAATGTCAGCGGCGGCGCTCTGTCACTCCCAAGACTAGCATTAAGTGGCCGTTTGGCGAACGGACATTTAGCAAATTATCCTTTTCTATTAGACGCAGATATGCTTCCTCGCCCCACATAAAAGAAGAAGAATCATAAAGGCAGGGAGTCCAGTGCCTCTTAAGAGATTTAAATTACTACTGGGATCCCTGGTGCATGGCGCATCGTTTCCTCCTGGCTCAGAAATAACAGACTAAAACGCTCTCGTTTTCTCACTTTCTCTCTCGCTCTCTAGACAGTGCTACTAATACCTGAGCCTAGGGATATTTTTTACATTCTCCTTCTTTTTTTTTTTCTTTAAAACAGCTTCCCGGCACAGTGTATGCCTGGTTTAACTAGACTAGAAGGCACATTTTCAGTATGCTATCTCATGTACCGGGGTCAGACGAGGAACGAGTGAAAGAGGGAGAGAGAGAGTGTAAAAAATCTGTTGCGGTCTTCTCCGGTCGTCTGTCTGGATACGATGTCTGTTTTCTTTTGAAAGGTTCTTTTTTGCAGAGCTGCACTGATCATGAATTTTTATGCCTGATTCCGATTTTGTTACAGCTGAAGGCTGGCTGTTATGGACACTTCTTTCAAACTCAAAGCAATGAAACACACCAAGCACATTTCAGTACTTTCTATTAGCCAAGCTTGCAATATAAACATTATTTGCTCTAATGGGCCAACCTGACATTTTAAACTTGCACTTACAAAAAAAAAAAACAGTTGTATATTTAAATAGTTTGAATCAAATAAAGTGCACAGTTTAACACACTGATTCATGCACATATCTGACTCACATTTTTTTTTTTACATCAAAGTTGCAAAATAGATCACTCAAAATAAAAATCTCAATCTAACACTTAATTACTGCAAAACATGGTTATAAACATAGTCATATAATCATGAACATGCCAGCTGCCCACGCCCACACTAAATACAACAATGTAATCTCAAAACTGTTTTAAATCAGTTTAAGTCACATTTTAAGTCAAATTTCCACCACTAGCATAATGCTAATATCCATTAGTCTGTCAATAGGAATTCCCATGTTCACGTTTTTTAGCCTGCTCTACATGAATATGGACATTATTATGGACAATTAAAGCTCAGGACATTGAACATTTTCCTCCTTTGTATGATAGTTTTTCAGTGTTTCTCTAATCTGGTTATGGAATATGATAACACTATTCACGGACTAGAGTCGAGTGCTTGCTGTGTACAGCGATTGGCCGTTGATGTCTCATAGTGCAGAACGTTGAACTCCTTCTGACCCAAATTACGTTCCAAGGCACGAGAATATGACCTTGCTTTTCTTACTGTAAAGGCAGCCATGACCAATGATAAATCAAACGTTTAGGCTAAGTTCACATTACCAGGCTGAAGTGGCACAAATCTGATTTTTTGCCCTAATGTGACTCAGATCTGATGTTTTCGGGGCCGTGTGGACATGCAAATCTGATCTTTTCAAATCCGACCCGAGCCACTTTCATATGTGGTCCTAGATCAGATACGTATCTGACCTTAATGTGAATGCTCAGATCAGAATTTATGTGCTTTTTTCCCGCTGCGCGTGCGCCATCATTCAGCGTTACCACGGCAACAGCGCCAAAAAGACATTAAAGCCTGTAAACGGTGGAAAAGCAACACATCTCACCTTTTTCATCTCCGTCTCGCTCTAATAATGAAGCTGAGAGCTGATCAGAGTTAATTATCTTCACAGCGAAGCTCGTTCTGCTTGTTAGTCTGTTTGCTGATGATGCACGTGATTCATTCACGTGACGTTACTGAGTAGGATGCGTGTCTGCGGGTCATTTCAGGCTGCCGGTTCATTCACATTAATAACAGATTTGAATCACTTACCTAAACAAGTGTGAAGCATCATGTCAGAGAGATCGGATTTGAGCCAAAAATCAGATTTGAGCAATGAGGCTTGTAATGTGAACGTAGCCTTAGAGTTGTTTATAATTACTGTTTGCTAGCTATTTCTGATGCCCATTACAAAGCATGCCAGTTCTGAAGAGCAGCAGCACTACAGCATAAATATATAATAATATTATTACAATATTATTATTGCAAGTTATTGCAGGCAAACCTGAACACTGTCTGAATTTACGGTGATATGTTTTGCATTTCAGAAATGCAGTTCATGGAGGAATAACGTAAATCATTACACATTTAGAGAGGTTTTGATACACATGCTGTAACAAACATGCACATAAATGTATTTATAGACCCTAATAATAAGTTGATATGCTATTCAACACTGTTCTTTGGCTTTGTCATGATTTAGATCATCGCTATCATTACTAAACCTTGTAGTTCCCTTTTTTTTGAAAATCATTTATACTGTGTGAACAGTTCATGAGAATTTGAATCAAATATTAATCTGTCGACTATAATTTGCCTAATTAATCGCCTAATCAAACTGTTATGCCTTGTCATTTGCTCTTATTATCCCCAGCACAGCATCACCACCAAAGTTCCACCTGTGCGACAACCGATTTCTTCGCACTGAATCAGAAGCCATATCGCCCCCTACACTTCCTGTAGCGTACTGCGATCCGTCAGAATGACCACATGAGCATTACAAATACTGCTTCTACCTTTCAAGTGAATAATGCATCAACAACTAACTGACTCTGTTCTGTAATTTGTTCATTATTGTTCTCCTCACTGGTTTTACTGCCAAGCAAGGTAGTTAAATGACAGTAAAACGAGACAAGCTAACTGAGGTAGTAGACGTCTCTCTCTGAAGACATGCTCCACTGGATCACGGCAACAAGGGGTCCATCCAGGGACCCCTCTCAGCAGGGGCCGCGGGCCGTCCTGCGGCGAGTTTCAGCGCATCTTCCTCAGCTGACAGATGCTCTGGGTCTCTGTGGCTTTCACAGCCGCCGCGTCAGCATTCGGGCCCTCTGCTTCTGACTGAAGTGTGCGTGCACTCGTTTCCCTACACCCCTCAACAACCCCGCTGACATGACGCGGATAAATAAAGTGTCAGTGTTCTCTGTTTCCCCCCGAAACGCCCGCCCGTGTCACCGTGGCAGGGGCTGAGCACGCAAAAAAAAAAGCTTCGCCTGTTTCACCCCGGCAGCAGCTGCGTTAGGGACGGGTCTATCAGAGGCAGACGAGCACAGAAATGTCACCCAGGAGAGAGAGAGAGAGAGAGAGAGAGAGAGAGAGAGAGAGAGAGAAAGAGAGAGAGAGAGAGAGGAAGCGATTTTTTTGTCAGAAAGTAGAATAAGTAGGATGGATGATGGGGGAGTGGAAGGCACGCATTAAAGAGCACTTTTCTGATACCTGTATTTCTCCCTGCTGCCTGAGTGACTGGAGAAGTGCAGTAAAGAAGAAAAAAATGGAGGGAGGGAGGGAAGGAGGGAGGGAGAGAGGTTGTGCTCTCTCTTTTCATTTGTTAAACCAACCGTTTGTTAAACTGAGCACAGAGAGACAGACAGACAGACAGAGAGAGACAGAGAGAGGGAGAGAGAGAGAGACAGAGAGAGAGAGAGAGAGAGAGAGAGAGAGGGGAACAAAGACAGAGAGAAAAAAGAAAAAGAAGGGGAAGAAAGACAGAAAAAGATAAAAGAAAGAGCGACAATGATCATCCTTTGGTTGTACGCTGTGCTACGTTTGAGTAATGTTCATATTTAACAATATACAGTCACAATAATAGAGTTTATATATGCGATATTAACTGTTTATGGTCACCTGTATGTCTGTTAATTGACTGATTAACAGTCTGATGTATGATAGATTTAAATCGCTGCTGAAAATGCCTGTTGATCTTTACATTGTGTGTAAATTTCATGAAGGATGGACTAAAAGAAACGGCTCAGAATTACTTGGAAAAAACTCCACTGACTTACATTAAAAGTAAAGTAGGTTTTTTGCTTCTCCTGTAAAGTTACCATTTTGGAAATACATGGTTTTGTTCTGACAGCAGCGAAATGCTTTAGTAACACTAACTCAAAGGACTACTCAGCTAATCTCTATCTGCTGCATTTCTAACATACAATCGACTACAGACAATAAGTCTGATGCGTTCATAAAAGAGCTTCATAAAAGAACAGAAAATCTTCGTAAAAAAATAGAAAACCTATTTACTTAGAATACACATATAATAGAAACAAGTGGGCAAGTGCATCGGCTTAAGCACCTGCTCACTGGCTTCTATTAGAAGTGTTTCAAATCAACTAGTTTTCTGTTCTTGTACTAAATATGGGGAAATTATTGTCCACAGCAACTGAACAAGCTACAGATGCAGTAGACAAAACATTAGGTCGAAAAACTGGAGTCTTCGATACGATGATGCCAACCAAACTTTGAGTTGAGCGAGCCAAAAGAAAAACAACTTCAGTATCTCCAGGTACTTGAAGAGCGCCGTTTGCCCGTTGGCATCGATGTCTTATTCATGGGGCGCTCATTACTCTTCTAATGAAAGGCCTCCTCTGTTTGGGAAGCCGAGATTTCGGGGGGAAGGCACCCTCTCCTCCTCTGTTTGTAGTAGAGCGCACCCTGGTTCCGAGTCCCGTGGGCCGGTTTCTCCTCCACGATCCGAATCAGATAGAATGCGAGATGAACCCCAAACAGAAAACACACCAGCATACCTAACAAAAGCCGGAGACAAGCATTTCCTGCCTCCTCCGGAATACAATTCCTATTCATACACGGAGTGTGTTATATGCACTGCTCAGGGTTATGTACTCCCCATTAAATGAGCTGCTGTTATTTTTTGCGGCTCAGAGCGAGCGAGGAACAGGGACAGAAGCGCTTGGGATTTTATTACTGTATGCAAAAAGCCTGGCAAATGAGATGCCACACTGATTACAGGAAACTGTCAACTTGCCCATAAGTGGGTCAGGGATGGAAGGCGAAATTTTCGATCCCAGATTTATTTGCATTTTGCGCACAGTGATATCAAAAGAATGCAAACGGGCTGAGTAAACACAGTCCGTGCTGGCATTTCAATGAGATCTGCGCACTCTCACACACTGTTTACAGCCGACGCACATGATCAATCATGCCAGCGGTGCTGCAACTTGCAGCGCTCCAAGTTCCTTGGCATGAAAGTACGCCAAGCCCGTACTCTTACCCTGTGCACTGGTCACTCAGGAGATCAACTGAATACACAATGCATGGGAACTAAATCAAAAGTTCCCCGGTGCGAAAGTACAGGACGAAGAGGTGCGGCCGTGCATCGTCACCCGGCCCTGGATGTGATTTCCGTATAGAAGCCCGGCCTGAGTGTTTGAAATGGATTGAGCTGGATGTGCAGATGGACACAATCCATCAGTCCTTCATTACAACTGCACATGCATGCAAGGCTGAGCTGGAGGAGCTTGAAGAGCTGGAGGAATCTCACACAATCACTCAGTCAAGGTCATTAACAATAAGACACCACAGTATGCACTCTGAGGAGACCATCGGTGGTAGAAAGGGCTCTTTTTGTGCGTGTTTCTAACGTTTCTAGAGATCAAACGCGCTCATGCTTTCACGATTCTCCCACGGATTTGTTAAAGAAGGAGCAGTCGCCTGACTAAGCCTGGGAATTCTTATTCAAGGCAACGTCCCAGTTTGCAAGACAAGAACACAGCGTCACGTTTGCAACTAAAAAAACGGAAAACGCGTAAACGCGTAGGTTGAAAACGCGTCATTAAACGCGTAAACGCAAAAAAAGCAAAAAAAAAGCATTATATATATATATATATATATATATATATATATATATATATATATATATATATATTCTAAAAATATAATTTTAAAAGAAAATCTAATTTAAAAACGCGTATTAGGGTTCATTGTTTGTGTTCTTTTCCCTCCAAAAACGTGCCAAACGCCCCCTCCCCTTAACGTTTAAACACGTACTGCCATCACACCATCCAATCCATCTCCCACCAGCTCGCTGCTCACTGCTCAGTCACGTACAGAGAGGCGAAATAAAGCGGTTATTTGGCAGCTGGACTCACCACGACCATCACCATTAACCGTTAACCGTTAGAGCCGGACTGCACATGAGTAACCCGCCGTGAACTGGACTGGGGCGAACAAACCACAACAACCCGAATCTAAACACTCACACTGGGTCCAGGCTCCACATACATCACTCATAAACCTAAGAGGGTTTAGTTGAGACGGGGGCTGACCACTTACTAACGCCTCACAACAGCCCACCGTCTCGGTTGCAGCACCAGCGATTCCGCTACACTGACTGAATTCCAGGACTGGAGACGCTCAGAACGAGCTGGTTTGGAAAATGTGTGTCAAAAAAGCGAATCCACGGCTCTTTTTTCACTCCACAAGTCCTCAGGACCTGACACGGAGGACTGTGAGGCGGGTTTAAAGGGTTTAAAGAGGGAGTTTGCCGGCTAAACACACACACACACACACACTTGGTGGGAAAAAAAATCAGCCCAAACTTACCGGGATGGCAGTCCGCCCAGAGGAGCACGCAGGCGGACAAGACGAAGGACAGAATCCGCCAACAGCACGGTTGCAGTAGCCTCCGCATGTCCCACCGCACATGGAGGGCTGGCAGCAGAGCAACTGTTGACAGAGTTATCCGTCTGCTGAAGGGCTGAAAATGAATAAATTATAGTAAAAAAGCAACGAAAACGGCGTTAAAAACACAAAACGTGTTTTTTTGCGCAAACGCTGCGCCGAGTGGAACGGCAGTAACGTTAGGTGGAAAAAGCGGAGGAATTTTTGGAAGTTGGTCGAGGCAGGAAACTGTTTTTTTTCCCTCTCTCTCTCGCTTTCTCTTAAAAAAAAAGCTCTCGGACGGCGTAGCTAGTACTCCAGATGGAGAAACACGACGGCGAAGGCGAGCAGTTCGTGTGAAAAAGAGCAGAAAAAGGAGGATGAGGAGAGGCGAGGAGGAAAAGCGCGGTAGTCCACGGAGCAGCAGCGGCGGAGCTGCCGAGCTTTAGCCGAGAGCAGTGAGGGGAGAGCTGGAGCTGGAGCCGCGCTGCTCGCTGTCCCTTCCGCCATCCAGCGAGCCGGAGCCGGAGTCTGGCGGAGACTTTCAAACAGGCTGGAGAGAAAAAGGAGGGAGAAGGGGTGAGAGAGAAAGAGAGAGAGAGAGGGAGAGAGAAAGGGAAGGAGATGGAGGGAGGGACCGCTGGATCCTAGCGCCGAGGAGTAGTGAGCACACGCTGGAAACCTTTTACATTGTGTGAACATTTCATGAGAAGTGAGGAAGAAAGAAAGAAAGACATGAAGGGGAGAGATAGGGACAAAGGAGAGATTGAGAGAGGAGAGGAAAGAAAAAAGAAAGAAAGAAGGAAAGGAAAAGGAGATGGATAGGATAGCTAGAAAATAGAGCAAAGAAAGAAAGCAAAAACAAAAGAATGGAAGACAGAAAAAAATGAGAAAGATAAATAAAATATAGCTAAAGGGAAGAAAAAAGGAGAGACAGAGATAATGAAAAGAGAAAGAAAGATAGAGCAAGAGAGAGAGAACGACCAAGAAACAAAGAGAAAGATACACTATATGGACAAAAGTATTGGGACACCTATACATTACACCTACAGGAGCTTTCATGATATCCCATTCTAAATCCATAAGCATTAATATGGATTTGGTCCCCCCTTGTGCAGCTATATCGGCTTCCACTCTACTGGGAAGCTTTCTCCAATATTTTGGAGTGTCTGTGGGAATTTTTGCTCATTCATCCAGAAGAGCATTTGTGAGGTCAGACACTGATGTTGGACAAGAGGGCCTGGCTCACAATCTCCGTTCTAGTTCATCCCTAAGGTGTTCAATGGGGTTGTGGTCAGGGCTCTGTGAGGACTCTGTGAGTCAAGTTCTTTCACACCAAACTCACCCAGCCATGACTTTATGGACCTTGCTTTGTGCACTGGGGCTCAGTCATGCTGGGACAGAAAAGGACCACAAACTGTTCCCACAGAGCTGGAAGCATAGAATTGTCCAAAATGTCTTGGTCTGCCAAAGCATTAAAATTTCCTTTCACTAGAACTAAGGGGCCTGGGCGATCCCCTGAAAACAACCTCATAGCACTATCCCTCCTCCCCCAAACTTTACAGTTGGCACAATGCAGTCAGGGAGGTAATGTTCTCCTGGCGTTTGCCAAACCCAGCCCAACCCAGACTCATCCATCAGACTTGCCAGATAGAGAAGCGTGATTCATCACTCCACAGAATATGTTTCCACTGCTCCAGAGTCCAGTGGCGGCGTTTTACACCGCTCCATCTGACGCTTGGCATTGTGCTTGGTGATGTAAGGCTTGCATGCAGCTGCTTGGCCATGGAAACCAATGCCATGAAGCTCCCAGTGCACAGTTTCTGTGCTGATGTTAATGTCAGAGGAGGTTAGGAACTCTTTAGTTATTGAATCAGCAGAGTGTTGGTGACTTTTATGCAGTATGTGCCTCAGCACTCGGTGAGCCGCTCTGTAACTTTACATGGTCTGGTAAAGAAAATGGTTCTATATAGAACCATTACCACTCAAAGAACCCTTTGCGTGATTAAATGGTTCTTTGCATCATGAAAGTGTTCTTCAGATTGATGGAAAATTTGCATGAATGTGCTATAGATGGTTTTATATAGAACCTTTCTGAAAAGGGTTCTATATAACACCCAAAAGGGTTCTTCTGCTGTTACAAGCTTGACATCTTAACAATAGAGGAATCTTTTTGGGTGGTATATAGAACCATTTTCAAAAAAGGTTCTGTATAGATTCATCTACAGCACATGTTCCATCAGTCTGAAGAACGTTTTATGATGCAAAGAGCCCTTTAATCATGCAAAGTGTTCTTTAAGTGTTCATGGTTCTATATAGAACCATTTTCTTTACTAATGGTTACTTTCTTTAAAGAGCCCTGCTTTTGACATCCTGTATAAATAAAAACAAAAAAAAAAACACATGGCCATGACTTAGTAAGGTGTGGAAACAAGATCCTAATGTGTGGCCACAACTTAGTAAGGCGTGAGAATGAGATGATTAAGCCTTGACCACAGCTCAATAAGGTATGATCTCGTTTCCATGCCTTGCTAAGTCGTGTCCATGACTTAATTATGTTGTTCCCATGCCTTACTAAGTCGTGGCCACAAGTTAATTTTAGTTTTATTTACATATGTCACCAGCAGGGCTCTGTACTAAGGAACCAAGTGTAGAGAGCAGAAAGAAAGAAAGAGATAGAATGAGAGAGAGGAGGAGAAAGAGAGCAAAAGAAAGACAGACCGATATGAATATAGCTAGAGAGAAGAGAGAATGACAGAAAATGAAGAAAAGAGGAGGAAAAACAGGGATGTGAAAGAGAGCAAAAGAAAGACAGAAAAAACAGAAAGATAAATTTAGCTAGAGAGAAAAGAGCGAAAGATATAGACCTAGAAGAAAGAAAGAGACAGATAATGAAGAAAAGAAAGAGAGATAGAGCGAGAGGGAGGGAGAGAGTGAAAGAGATATAAATAGAGCTAGAGAAGAAAGAAAGAAAGACAAAGAGATATCTTTCTCATTCTTTCTCTTTTTTCACCCATAAAACGAATGCTTGTGTTGTCTGTAGCGTCCAGTGGAGTGTAGGGCTGTTCAAATATGGATTATAGACTGAGGTCAGAGCCTGACCATACTCAGTAAAAGTAATGGTACTGTTAGTAAAGCACTCAGTCCAAAACAGTCAAAAACAGATGCTTTCTTTTCTATAGCACTAAAAACAGAGTATGGATTTATTCATAATATGGCTTATGGACCGAGAGCTTCAAAGCACATTCAACTAGTTCAGTGAGGAGCTCAGTCCAAAACAGCAGTGTTGGCCGTGGATAAAGGTGGATAGCCCTAAAGGGGAATCCCATTGATTTTTCCAAATTTCTGGATAATTACATCAGCAAGACATGAACAGAGTCATTCAGGGAAGTTTGAGGTGAAACGCTCCACTCTGCAGAAATGTACAGAGTCAGAATGGCTCACAGTGGTGGTGATAGGAACCAGACATTTGAACCATTTATTAAATCTAAAAGCTACTTCATAGAAAGCTACTGAAATGGCCTTGAACATACTCTTAAAATCCGTTCATGGTGGAGAGCTACAGAAAGGGAAAAAATGCCTGAAGAAAACTTTTTTGAGATTTAACACTGTGTTATCTTCATCAGCATTACATATAAAACCCAGAAGCGTAGAACTACGCCTGATTGGTGTATCTGGACTGTAGTCCATCTGTTTTTCTGCATACTTTGTTAGTCTCCTTTTACCCTGTTCTTCAGTGGTCCGGACCCCCATGGACCCTCACAGAGCAGGTACTATTTGGGTGGTGGATTCTCAGCACTGCAGTAACACTGACGTGGTGGTGGTGTGTTAGTGTGTGTTGCGCTGGTCTGAGTGGATCAGACACAGCAGTGCTGCTGGAGTTTTTAAACACCTCAGTGTCGCTGCTGGACTGAGAATAGTCCACCAACCAAAAATATCCAGCCAACAGTGTCCTGTGGGCAGCGTCCTGTGACACTGATGAAGGACTAGAGGATGACCAACACAAACTGTGCAGCAGCAGATGAGCTATCGTCTCTGACTTTACATCTACAAGGTGGACTGACAAGGTAGGAGTGTCTAATAGAGTGGACAGTGAGTGGACACAGTGTTTAAAAACTCCAGCAGCACTGCTGTGTCTGATCCATTTGTACCAGCACAGCACACACTAACACACCACCACCACGTCAGTGTTACTGCAGTGCTGAGAATGATCCACCACCCAAATAGTACCTGTAACAAAGTATGCAGAGAAACAGATGAACTACAGTCTGTAATTGTAGAACTACAAAGTGCCCCTATATAGTAAGTAAAATGGACAATTAACGTAGAAACAAGGAGGTGGTCATAATGTTATGCCTGATCGGTATATATATATATATATATATATATATATATATATATATATATATATATTCTTGCTGTCCAAAGAAAACCATGTATCTCCATTTTTTTCCCTTTTTATTTTTCTACATCATTTCAACACACCAGCTGTCCTTTACGGATTCATGATGATTTGACCAATAGAAATGCTCTAAAATCACTTGGAATAAAATCTCTTTACTTTGACTTTTCTTTGGACAGAGACGATATATATACATATATATATATATATATATATATATATATATATATATTTTGTTTGTTCTTTTTTGGTGGGGGGGTGGTGAGAAAACAGGGAAACTTTTCAGAGTTTTATTAAGTCACCAACAATATGGAACACTAAAGAGAACAATACAGAACATGAAATACAGCTTTCCCTGACTTTAAACAGAATAATAATTTCACGATTTACATATTATACATGTTATAGTATTAATTGTGAAATGAAAAATGAGTTTTGCTACATTAGTAATGAAGTGAGAGCACAACAGGCTGCACCAGCAGAGTTTGGCGGCAGGTTGAGGTTTGGGGGGGTGGGGGGTTGTATCTGTCTTCCGAAACTGCGACACAAGACTGTGCATGTGTGTATCACAGTTTTGGTCTCAGTTTCAGAATTGCTACACTCTTTGAAATGAAGTTTGATAGTGAATAAGGCTCAGCCTGTGTTTGTGAGTAGAGCAGTCCAGCCTAAAACCACAGTTAAAGAAAAGCATGGTTACTTCAGTTAAAGGACCTCTAATATGGAAAAACTAAATTGCTCACTTTTTAAAGTAAAAGAGTAGTATGTAAACATCGCTTCAAAGCAAAATTTCAACATATTGTTTGCTCTTTAGTACATTCAGTCTATGAAACCTAAGCAGCACATTTGAATGAATTGCTTTTGTGATGTCACAAAAACCAACACATTTACATACATCTGTCTCTGCAGCTTAGAACAGTGTAGCCCCGCCCATTATTAGGAATGTTTCAGCTGGAACTTCTTTGAATAAAGCATGCATGGTGGCCAATCAGAACTCTTAAAGGTAACACAAACAGCCTGTTTAATTATAAGAGATAAAGTGAGGTTGAAAATTGACTGTTTTTTGTACAACAGTTGGGACACTGTGCAAAATGTAAATAAAAACAAAATGCAATGATGTGCAAATCATTTAAACCTTATATTTCATTGAAAATAGCACAAAGACAACATATCAAATGTTGAAACTGAGAAATTGTTTTTTGAAAAATATATTTTGAATTTAATGCCAACAACATGTTTTAAAAAAAGTTGGGATGGGGGCAACAAAAGGCTGGTAAAGTTGTGTAATGCTAAAAAAAAAACCTGGTGGTTGATTGGCAGCAGGTCAATAACATGATTGGGTATAAAAAAAAGCATCCCAGAGAGGCTGAGTCTTTCAGAAGTAAAGATGAGGCGGGGTTCACCACTCTGTGAAAGACTGCGCGGGCAAATAGTGCAACAATTTAAGAATAACGTTTCTCAACATAAAATAGCAAAGAACTTCTGCTTTTCATCATCTACAGTACATAACATAATTAGAAGATTCAGAGAATCTTGAGGAATCTCTGTATGCAAGGGACAAGGCCAAAAACCAGTATTTGCAGGCTGTGATCTTTGGGCCTTCAGGCAGCACTGCATTGAAAACAGACATGATTCTGTAGTGGAATTCACTGCATGGGCTCAGGAACACTTCTGAAAACCACTGTCTGTGAACTCAGTTCATTGCTACATCCACAAATGCAAGTTAAAACTCTAAAACGCAAACAAGAAACCATACATAAACAGGATCCAGAAATGCTGCCACCTTCTCTGGGCCCAAGCTCATTTAAAATGGACTGAGTTGAAGTGGAAAAATGTCGTGTGGTCCGATGAATCAACATTTGAAATTCTATTTGGAAATCATGAACACTGTGTCCTCCAGGCTAAAGACCACTCAGCTTGTAATCAGTGCACAGTTCAAAAGCCAGTATTCATGATGGTATAGGGGTGCAGTAGTGCACATGGCATGGGTGACTGGCACATGTGTAAAGGCATCATTAATGCTGAACGATATATACATGTTTTGGCAACATCTGCTGCCATCCAGATGACGTCTTTTTCAGGAAAGGCCTTGCTTATTTCCACAAGACAATGTCAATCCTCGTTCTGCATGTATTACAACAGCATGGCCCTGTATTAAAAGAGTCCAGGTGCAAAACTGGCCTGCCTGCAGTCCAGACCTGTCACCACTGATAACACTTGGCACATTATGAAATGAAAAATATGACAAAAAAAAAGACCCCGAACTGTTGAGCAGCTGGAATCCTGTATAAAGCAAGAATGGCAAACCATTTCACTTTCAAAACTACAGCAGTGTCTCCTCAGTTCCCAAATGCTTATAGAGTGTTGTTAAAAGCAGAGGTGATGAAACACAGTGGTAAACATGCCCCCGTCCCAACTTTTTTGGAACGTGTTGTTGGCATTGAATTCAAAATGAGCAAATATTTTTCAAAAAACAATAAAATTTCTCAGTTTCAACATTTGATTTGTCTTTGTACTATTTTCAATGAAATTTAGGATTTAAATGATTTGCACATCATTACATTTTGTTTTTATTTACATTTTGCACAACATCCCAACTTTTTTGGAAATGATTTTGTACGTAAATACATACAGATATAAAAAGTGGACCTCAAAAAGGAAAAATCAAAATGTAGGACACGACGCAAGAATCCAAAGTAGCCGAAATTCATGATGAGTAAAAGAGTATCAGTTCAAAAACTGACTGCAGTGGAACTTCAGTACATCCAGCATTTATCAGCATAGGAACGGCACTGTTCCGGTTCTTTTGTTGTAGAATAAAGTGCAGAAGCGAGAGATGCGAGCAACAGCAAAACAGTCCAGGAGCCAACGCGACAGAACAGAATAATATTAAACCTAAATAAGGAGTTTGGAACGAAATGTAAAGGACTAAAGCCTGAAAGCCTGAAGGAGGAGATCGATTTTGTCACAACTCTGAAGAAAAGTTAAAGTAATATAACTTCAGAACACTCAAATCCATCAAAGTACATGCAATAGGGGGTAAATGGAGGAGTTACTGCCCACCTGTGATTACAAAATGTATCTAGATTGCACAAAATAACCCACTTTTCACTGTAATTGGACTAGACAGATGTGAGCATTAGTGTTTTAGAGTAATCCGTCACTTATATTGTTCTTAATTAAAAGCAAAAATGCCTCGCCAGTCACCTCAAGTGACCAGCGCAACACTTTTTTAGATAATGTAATGAAACTCAGTCCATCACTCAGCACTCTCTAAAATTCTCAATTATTCATTTTTCTCAACAATGTATCTGTCTACTGTGAATAAGGATTTCAAGGTTGATGATAAAGCTTTTTTGCTGAAGATTGTCTCATAATAGACGCTAACAAAGCGACGGTGTGGGGGAGTGCAGGGAGGGACAAGGCGGATACAGTTGGCCTTGGCAACTCAAGCTAAGCAACAGCTTCTGCTGTGAAATAATGGATGTTTATGAAGCCGCAGCCTGCCATTTGTGCGGGGAAATGCACAATGCATGTTTACCGCACGAGGAGACTTCGGCGAGGCTGTTTTTTTCCCCGTGACTCACGCGCAGGCTGCTGTAAAATCGTCGCCCACACGCCGCGGCCTTGTTCAAGGTGTGCATTACCCTGCAATCAGCATTTACGCTGAGGATTTTGAGGTTTACTAAGAAAAAAAAGGGTGACAGTTCAAGAGGCAGAGTAGCGAAAGACAGGCCTTGTATTTTCATGGCTGCTTGAAGAGCGTTATATGTTGTATTAGCGGTCAACGTTTTTATATTTCTTCATTCGTGCTTCTTCTTGGACATGTTGTCATGTTAAAAGTTCACCGCTTGTTGAACTGCGTTGTTGTCTTCGTGCTTCTGTTTTCGTTAAAAAAAGAAAAGAAAAAAAAAACTCTTAAATTGACATGATAAATAGAGGTCAAACGCACGCACACAGGCACAGAACGCTAAGCTGAAGCATTTTATCGACATCCAAGAGCCGCATTGACCACCTCACCGATGCTGTGTGGGTTTGACCTTTTCAGCGTTTGGAACCTTTTCAGCCTCCATGTGAAGAATGGCCGCACTGTAAGAAAACCTTAGCCAGGGCAGGAACCGGTTCTCAAGCGCGTGTTGAGTGGGTGAAAAATAAAATCCAGAAATCCATAAGCTGAATCTAAGATTAAATCCAAAGTCCTACTGTTTTGCGTTCTGCACTCGCAGATTCATGTGGGAGTATGGCATCTGTCAGATATGGAAGATGCTGAAACAGAGACAATAATTAGAGAAGTTACCCAGAAACCAAGTAATACTTTCCATCCATCCTCCACCGACAAATGCGTTCTGTTGTAGCAGCTGTTGCTAGGTTGGACAAGCGTTACAGAACCTTGGCAAAAATCCCATTTAAGCTAATGTCCACAACTCACACACTTTCTAAGTCACCTATCCTTCTGGGTCGCGGGGTGAGGTGGAGCCTATCCCAGCAGTCATCGGGCGTAAGGCAGGAACCCAGGCCCTTCTCCACCATGCCGCCCGCCCACAACAACAAGTTTTTGTCAATAGACCAATATATATTTAGAAATTAAATCTGACATTTTTAGGTAAAAACCATCATGTGCTTGTCAGATCCTATCAGGTGAGAAACAGATTGTCATGCTTCCGGATTTGTCCTTCATTTCCAATGACTCTCTGGACTCCACTTCCCCTAATTCCTCAGACAAACACGTCATGAACACATGCCCTCCATCACTCAGTCACGGACAGTTGTTAGGAAATACCTCACCTGAATTCTGATTTCATTCACCTGTGTTTGTCTTTGTCTGTATAAATACTCTTTGGTTGTCATGCTTGTTGTTTAGCATTGTTATTATTCCCATGTGCATAGCGAGCATTTTCTTGTTTTTTTTTGTTTTTTTTGGGGTGATAACGTGTTTTGACCTGTTTTGTAATTATCACTTTTCTCTTTTCGCCTTGCCCTTCTGTTTAGTCTGCTTAATTCTCTGTATTTTGGTTTTTGACCTTAGCCTGTTTCTCTATGTCGATTTTTGCCTCGTCCGTGTATCTGCTGATTCTCTGATTCTTCTCACGGTTTTGACTTCGCCTGACTTTGGTTATTCGCCTTGGAACTGTCCTTCCAACATTTAAGCTCTTTCTCTATTTTATATCCGCAAGCATATGGTTTGTCACAATTGCGTTAAACAGATTCTATTTGGTGATCACTAGATATTATCAGGTGCCATATTTTCAGGTGTTCACCTGATAATATCTAGTGCTCACCAAATAGTATCTGGTGCTCACCATATAATATCTAATGAGCACATGACAGTATCTGGTGCTCTCCTGATAGTATTTGGTGCTTACCAGATAATATCTGGTGCTTTTCCAAATAGTATCTTGTGCTCACTTGATAATATCTAGGGCTTACCAAATAGTATGTGGTGCTCACCAGATACTATCTGATGAGCACATGACATTATCTGGTGCTCCTCTGATAATATCTGGTGCTCACCAGATAATATTGGATGAGCACATGACAGTATCTGGTGTCTCCTGATAGTATTTGGTGTTTACCAGACAATATCTAGTGCTCACCAAATAGTATCTTGTGCTCACCAGATAATATCTAGGGCTCACCAAATAGTATCTGGTACTTACCAGATAATATTGGATGAGCTCCTGACAGTATCTGGCGCTCCTCTGATAGTATCTGGTGCTCATCCGATAATATTGGTTGAGCACATGACAGTATCTGGTGCTCCCCTGATTGTATCTGGGCCTCACCAGATAATACCTGGTGTACATCTGATAATATCTAGTGCTCACCAAATAGTATTTGGTGCTCACCAGATAATATCTGATGAACACATGACAGTATCTGGTGCTCACCAGATAATATCTGATAAGCACATGACAGCGCCTGATAGTATCTGGTGCTCACCAGATAAACTCTGATGAGGACATCATAGCATATAGTGTGCACTAGATTTTTACACACACACACACACACACACACACACACACACACATACACACACACACACACACAAAAACATTCTTTCAGAGGTTCTGTATGTTGGCATGGTGCCAAACTCTGTCATAATTTCCAACTTGCTGTGTTTTGATTGGCTACAACAACGTAGCTTGGTAGCATAACATAAAAGCATAATATAATCCCATAAACGGGAAACTCGGTGCTTTAGGGACTCTAAATAAAGGCTATAACAGTACTGTAAAAATGTGCATTTTTTTTGGACATTGCATTTTTTTAAACTGCCACTAACACAGCATCATTGGACAGCTCAGCGTGCTTGGAGGAGAACGCTAACTGCCAATTCTGTTATGTCAGCTAACAGATGGAGCCTGCATTGGCTAGCATTGCAGTGAGTGATGAAGGAGACGGTTAGCCATCCCAGAAAGATGGACTCCTGGCCAGGGATAACTGTGGCATTGCCAGGAATCAAACTCAATAGGCCGAACACTGAGATGGGTGTGCCGCTCATTAATTCATGCGTTTTGACAAATACTGAGTTGTGTGCTACAATTTCGCATTAGATTGTGTTTTTTTTTCTCAGTTTTCTCCCTAATTTAGACATATGCCCCATGACTTCCCCAGTCACACCATACCCCCGGTGCTAGGAGGACAAAAGCTAGCACAAACTTCCTGTGAAGCCAGCCACTGCATCTTTTTTAACGGCCACTAACGCAACATCATTGGACATCTGAATGAACTCGGAGGAACGCGCCAACTGCCAGTTCTGTTAGGTCAGCTGGCAGAGGCCCGTGCTGGCTAGCATCATGCTGGGTGGACAGGGAGGCCATCCTATCCACCCAGGGAGCGCGAGGCCAGTTGTGCTCTCTTGGACTCCCAGCCGTGAATGGCCGTAGCATCACCAGGAACTGAATTTGCAATCACCTGATGATAGAGCCAACACTGAGACGGTTGTGCCACTCGGGAGCCCCTAGATTGTGTTTTGTGCCTCATTCAAAAAAGCAGTTTGGGTTGAAACACTCCCTAAAACTTCAATGTAAATGGGTGGAGCTGAGCACCTTTAGGCTGTACAGCTGTATATATGTAAATATATTGTTTTTTAAAGACAGAACAAAAACAATGAATTCAAAACAAGCTGTTTTTGCAGCTTAGTTTCTGTATAAGGCCTGGGGAGTGAATGTTTACAGTGTGAACAATGTTTGCATATTGCATCCGCAAAATTTAATGCAGTTCTGATCCTTTGTTGTGACTGAAAGACTGGCCTGTGTTATTTTGACCAAAGGTATTTACGCTTGCTGGGTGTTGCTTATGCCTTGATTCATCAAAACACCCACAGAACACTCATTAAGGAAGTTGTGATGTTGGTCAGCATTCTCACATCACACAATAAACGATTTAGTGACCGGTTAGAGGCTCATTTACATTGAAATATTTGACTTCCAGTAAATTAAGTACTGTGGACTAATAGGTACATGGGCCATTTACATTAAACTGAATGGCCACTAGTAATATAATAAGCATATGTTCTGTGCTAAAGAACTCCCAGTCACATACGCATTTAACTCTGTAACACAGTATTGAGAAATAAACCTGAAGGAAACTCATTTTGAGCAGCAGCTCGTTTTTTTCCTACTTCTCTTCAGAGCTTTTTTGGCTTGTGTTATTCCTTTTAATGAGGCTCTGGACTCACCGCTATTTACATAGCCGGTGCATTTGTTTGTATTTATCTTGTAAACAGTATAGAGAAAAGGGAGAACGGTCCTGAAGCAGATGGGCAATGTATGACTAATATAATGAGCTGTGGATCAGAGTCCTTGATAAGCCAGAGATGGTGTAGCACTGGCTTATAATTTACTTTTATTTATAACGCCGTTCTAACCGAGACGACCTTGTCATCACAAACAAACTTATGATTACTTTATTAGAGCGTTGATAGAAATACAGGTTTGAAGAGCAGGAATTACCTGAGGCCTATAAAGCCTTTTCATGCTAAATCGCACGCTGCTATTCATGCTTCAGACCTACTATTAGAAGTCAAACGTCCCTCTCGCTCATATTTTTGTTCATTAAATAATACAACTCGCATATTAATACCAAATAGAGAATTATTCAAAGGATTTACGATCATATTAAAAAAAGAATGCACTGTATATTTGGCCACTTCATACATTTAAGCTGAATTAAAGTGGACAGAGTGGGTGGGGGGGTAACTGCTGCCAACAAGACTACAGCTTTATGATGGGGAGGCCTGTCCTACCCAGATGTTGCTTCTTTTATCAGACATCTGGATGGCAATAAATCAGCATCTTCCATTCCATCATGCCTCTTACATCCCATTGAAACAGAACATGGCATTTATGAGAGTTTCTGACAGAAGTCCAGCACTAAACGGCCTACCCAAGCCTACGTGTCCCAGTGAAAACTTTTCTGTTCAGGCCGAAACCAAATTTACAACTCGCATTAAAGGCTTCATAAAGCGCGCAGATGCTGACATGCTCTCGGTTACTCCGTTTTTTTCCATCCTTTCATAATTGGTACAAAACGACTTCAGTCTGTCTGTTTAACTGAGTGTTTAATTAATTGCCCTGTAATGTGAGAAAGGCACAGCCCTCGGGGGAGAGCTTGCTCCGATCTGCTCTCTTTCAGGTCAAGTGACCTCAATCTAACTATCATACATTCACTTGATTGCACAGATAGGAGATTTTGCCTGTTATCTGCATTTGTCTTTCCAGCTGTTGCACATTCTCAGGCATCTAAAGCAGCCTCACATCACTGTTGTCTCTAATGCAGGCTTTGATCAGTTTTCTATTTTATAAGGGGGATTACACCAATTTTTCAAAACGTCTTTATAATTCAGTCACTGATATGTACACGAAGTCATTCAGAATGGTTGAGGTGAAATGGTTCATGTAGAGAAACTTGCCGGCCGGGGGTTGCATTGTCTACAGTGCAAAAATTGGCATTTTATTTCCTATCTAAAACCACTACTGAACCTACTGATATTAAATTAACTGAATTAGTTTTTCTTGGGGACTATTTTGCCTCACAATGCCCTACACATACCCCTCTGAAATCCTTACCTCGAAACTTTAGTAAAACAATGTCTCAGACATCTGGCAGCATACTCGTAACCATATAATGTAGAAACTTTTTGTGAGGGAGCTTTTAGAGGCATTAAACGCTTAGGGCGTCTGGTTCCTATCACCACCACTGTGAACAAATCTGACTCAGTAGGTTTCTCTAGAATGGAGCATTTCAAATCACTCTAAATGACTTTGTTTACATCTTAACTATGTAATTATGCACAAATTTTGAAAATTCGGTGCATTTCCCCCTTAATAGACTAGTCTGCATATCCAAACTGAAAATCCAGTTTCTTGATTTTAAAAAAGGAATTTCACATGATAGATAAATAGTAGTAACGCATGGCCACGAGCACATGTGGGCACGATAGACGCTGATGAGCAGTAGGAAATATGGGTCATGTAGTTTCACCCTTCGCTGTTTTCACTTTACGCAAACGTCGTTTGACATCGTAAAAACTACATTTCCCATCATGCTTCACCATCCGCTGTGCACCGCCTACACGGACGGTGAGTACTTGCTGTCTGCTTAGGAAACGTTTTGTGCTTTCTGCGCTTTGCGGTCTAATTCCGCTTTTTATTAGCCTTTTCTGTCAGTATGGCGATATGTAGCGTCTTTCTAAAGTAAAGTGCCGTTAAAAGACTTAAGTACAAATGATTGACGGTGCTCAGTTTCGTAGTTTATGCAGAGGGAAGGTAAACAACGCTGTGGCTAAAGTCGCTAGCATCAGGTGCAGTTCATTCAATAGCGTTACAAACGTTAACATAGGCTGGTTGCTTTGCCCTTTCCTGTTGTTTGTCGTGATTTATGAAATAAATGTGTAGTAAATGAGTCTGTTTAACTCGGATTGTAAGTTTTTTTCTGTATGTATGTGAGGTAAATTACTGCACTTGCTTGCTTTATTCTGTATAACGTTCATTCATTGACTTAAACAGGAAATAACTGCAGACTGTGTGATCCAATGTAATAGTGGACTCCAGTCCTGGAGGACTGAACAGTTTTATGTTTTTCCTGCCCCATTTGCTCTGGTTCAACTCCTCGGCTACTTAACAATTTGAGGAAGAGTATCAGATCAGGTAATCTGTGTGATGCTGTGGTTTTCCAAAATTTGCGTGGAGTCGTCCAGCTGTATTTGCTGTACTTGAGTCAGATCCTGAACAACGTGGTAGTTAAAGATGGGGAGAGTACTAAACAGTACAGGGCAGAGAGAAATCAGACAGTGACAAAGCTGGACGATGTGGCAAGATGTAATATCACAATACTATGGGAAGTTTTTTTATATATTTTTTTTACATTATATTTATTTTTGACATCTTATTATTTTTGACATTAGAATAGGAAAAAAGTAGTGCCACATTTAAAAAATACTGTCAGAAACTATGAATCCAATTACTTTTATTCATTTCACACACTGCTGCACTAAATCCAATTAAACAGTACTAATTCTGATCTCTTTTTAATCAAACATACAGTTGAGAAGTGTTTTTTAAGTACTTGTGATATCCATGAAATGCTTAGAAAGGCATATTGTGACATTGTAATTTATTGCGATGATGTTAAATATTGTCATATTGCTCCTCTTTAGTGATGATAGACAGGCACTTATAATTGGGGGCCATCGGACACTATATTGGACTGCTTCAGCTTCTGTGTCTGACAGTAGTTGACAAAGCTGTTGAGCATTTGAGTATTTTTGTACATATTCACAAAAATATAGGATATACATTCTGTTCTAATACCTGAACTATTCATTTATACAAATAGAGGTTCATGTACACTGGCAGTCCAAAAGACTTGCTCACATGCATGTATGTCATGCGCTGATGTTTAGCAGCTGTTTTGATGTGTTTATTCTGTCTGTTCACTTTTAGGGAAGGAGGAGCACCACAGCAAATGATGGATATCCCAACAAGACGATGCCAGGTGCCTTGCGGTTAAACAGGTGAAATTCAGGCACAACTTAAAACACATTGAGATCTTGTGGGCAACATTTGAAAATGTATGGAGAAGAAAAATCCAATCACTGTGGATGGTCTGTGAGCAGCAGTGAAGAATGTGTGGAAAGCAGTTCCTTTAAATCGGGGGTGTCCAATCTTATCCATAAAGAGCAGGCTTTCTTTCCAAACAAGCATGAGCACACCTGATTAGACTTGATATCAAACAATTGCTGTGTTCTGCTTTGTTGGAATGAAAACCTTTAACCTCACTGATCATTTGTGGACAAGACTGGATCATCACTGGATCATATCTTCAAGACTAGAAGAGTAAAAAACAAAATTGTCAGTGGTCACTACAAAAAAAAAAAACAATCTTAAAGCCATTCTGTGTGTCAGTTTATAGTGTTTATCAGCATCTTGTAGCTCTTCTAGTCTTGAAGACCTCATAGTGCTCCCAGTTTAGATTTAAAATGATTTAAAGGTGCTTTCCACACACTCTTCGCTGCTGTTCAGACCATCCACATTTTCCAATGTTGCCCTAAACTCTGTGTGTTTTGAATTGTGTCTGAATTTCACTTGTATTGTCTTGTTGGAGTACCAGTAACTGGTCTTGCTTTTCCTTCTTGAAGTGAACAGACAGGATAAACACATCAAAAACAGTTGCTAAACATCTGTGTTTACGGCACACGCATGAGCAGTTCTATTTGACTGCCAGTGTAGGTATGTTAATGTATGTATTTAGCAAAGGGTTCTCATAGTTAGTTGTGGGGACCCTACACGATGCACGTTTTTGTGCTTTGCCTCATCTAGCACACCTGATTCAACTCATTAACTAATTATCAAGCTCCTCCAAAGTGTGACAGTTGGGAAAACAAAAATTTGAAGAGCATTGGGCCCCCATGACTGGCACTGGGAACCCCTGAATTAGAGCAGAGTTTCATAACATTGCTACTGTTCCTCTTAGTGTTGGGCATTCTGGCTCTTTTCAATTCCAATCAAGTCTTTGTTCAGTGACATTGCCAGTTTTTTTCTCAGACAAAGTTAGCAAATTTAGCAATATTATTTTCTAGCTCCTAATTAACAAAGCACTATTTTGTTGTTTGTTCTAAAAGCTAATAGGCAGACTGTTGTTCAGAGTCTCAGTTTCTCTTTCATCCTGTATGCATTTGTGACAGAAATCTCAAAGTAATTAATATGATCACCAGATGTTTGAGTTATAGATATTCAACATGTATGAGAGTGCCGCAGTGTCTAGGTTACCTTCCGTTTCACCATGACAGCATTTACAGCCTAGCTAATGTTGTGTACTTAGCGAAGTAAAGCTGGTGTTATTTTGACATTCCCTCAAATAGCCTACATATTGTAGGTATCTCTAATGCACTGCACCATAATACATTTATTGCTGCTATGGTTGCAGTGGTGTTTTCCACCATTCTTGCCAGTTGTGTCTTTCTCTCTTTCTGTCTCTCCATTTATATACTTGAGATAAATATCTTGATGTTCTGTTTACACATTACTTACATTAAGTAGATGTATTATTAATATGTTACTTCCATTACACAAAATGTAACCTTACCCTTGGCCTTAATCCTAACCTTAACCTGAACCCCAACCCAGAACCTGATCATATGTTTTAAATAAGTTAATGAGAATCTGTTGTATCCGTTGCATGGTTTGATACACCTGATTCACTTCCTCAGCTAATTATTGAGCGCCACGCTGAATTGGGGGTGTTGGAGCAGGAAAAACACAGTAAATTGTGCAAGACACAAGGACTCTAGTGGATTGAAAACCACTGAGCTTAAGCATATTGTGCAATCCAGTCTTTTGTCTGTGCCGCACATAATAAAACAAGCTAGCCATGAATCAGGAAATGAATACACTGTAAATAAATAAACCAGTGATTCTCCCATCTTTCTAAATACTAAACCTTTAGGCACAATGGTGCAGGGCATTATGACAATGTATATCGCCATTGCAATGAGTTATGTTACAATACAATATAATGTGTGTGTGTGTAGGTGTATAATTGTTGTAGCTCATCTGTTGCTGCGCTGTTAGCTCCCCACCCTGTCCATCAGTGGAGAGGAACAGAACCCTTGCTGACCAGATATAATTTGGGTGGCAGACCACTCTCAGCATAACATCAGGCACAGCGGTGTTACTGGGGTTTTAACACTCATCAGTGTCACTGCTAGGTTTCAAGTCAGTTCTGTGGTCAGTAACTGACCACCGCTGAAGTCTCTGCAGTCTCTGACTGTACACCAGCAATGTGGAGCTACAAGGGGTTTCTAAAAAGTGACCAGTGAGTGTACATTGTTAAAAAAATATGCTGTGTAATACATTTGCCACTGCCATGTTGGCATTACTGCTGTGCTGATAATATCTGGCGGTCCCTTACTGTAAAGAGGGGCTGCTAAACTGTGCAGCAACAGATAGACCACAGTATATATACATACATATACACATGTATATGTATGTGTATACACACACACATACATACATACATATATATATATACGTACATACATACATACATACATACGTGTGTGTGTGTGTGTGTGTGTGTGTGTATATATGTATAGTGGACACAGTAAACTTCATCTGAATGTGTATTTATTCAGTAAGATTATTTTCATCATGGTAAATGCACAGTTCACATGAATTGAACATGAAAATCATGTGACTTCCATAGAATGAACGCAGTTTCTTATGTACAGTCAGTGGTTCCAACTCCTCTCATTTCAGCCAGTGGATTCTTGTCACAGTGGAGGCTTTTAAAGGGGAATTTCCCCAGATTTTTCAAAGTTAAGATATAAACAAAGTCATTCAGAGTGGTCTGATGTGAAATGCTGTGTTGTAAAGTAACTTGCTGACTCTGTTTTCTTTATAGTGTTGGTGATAGGGAGCAGAATAACTCAAATATAGGCATTTTATTTACCATCCAAAATGACAAATGTTAATAGTGATAAACTTTTTATAAACTTGTGGTTCTAAAAAGAACACAAAAAAAAACACCTCTCGTGTTCTTCCCCACCATAAATACATTTAAAAATATACACTCTTAAAAAAAGAGTTCTTCATGGGTTCTTAAGTAAAGTGAATGGTTCTAATAGAGCCTTTCCATGCCTAAATGGTTCTTTGTATGGTAAAATGGTTATTCAGATTGATTGATTAATGTTTTGTTTATGGTTCTATATAGAACCTTTTTGAAAATGGTTCTGGATAGCACCAAAAAGGATTCTGCCCGTAACAGTAGAAGAACCCTTATTTGGTGTTCTGTTGAACCATATAGAACATATTCTCTATCAATCTGAGAATCATTTCACCAGGCAGAAGCCATTAAAGCATGTAGTAGTTTTTATAAACGTGTGGTTCTAAATAGAACCATTCCCTTTACACTCTTAGAAAAAAGGTACAAATCTGTCACTGGGGCTTCATTTCTAACAGTGTCCCAAGAACTCTTAAAGAAACACCTTTTTTTAAGAGCCTATTTTAAGAGTCTATTTCAAAACCATCCTCAAAATGATCATAAAACAATGTCTCAGATACACACTGTTAGAAATAAAGGTTCTGTGCAGTACATTTTTCATTCTTCAAGGTACAAACAATGTAAATGTTCCCTCAAAGGTACAACAGTGGTTTAATTATTAGTTTTTATTTAATAGTAGTTATTATTAGAAATTAATGTTAAGTTCAGGACCTTGTTATATTTATATATTATTTTTTATTATTCTATTTTTCTACAATTAGTGTTTATTTTTTTACGATTAGTGTTTAGTGTTGTAGTGTCTCTTTAAGTTCACACTTTTCCTGTTTACCGTCTATTTAATGTTATCGCTACACCATGGGGTCTGAGAGTAATGCAATTTCAATACTGTATTGTAATATTGACAATAAAGCTGACTTGACTTGACTTAAGGTCCAATTGTGTACCTTAAATAAGTTTTCCCAGGTGAAAAGTACATATTTGTACCTTTTCATAACCTAATGTTTTAAAACAGAATAATACAGTAAAACGTCTGGAGACGAGGCGGGGTGTGTGGAGTCAATACAGCTTAGAAAATATGATTTCAATGGATTATGGTACAGTTATATTCCCTGACTAAAGGTACTGAGATGTATCCTTGAGGGTACCACCCCAGTGACAGTTTACTACTTCTGTTTCTGAGAGTGCAGGCAGTGTATTCAGAACTGTTTAATGTAATAACTGTCTGTGAGGGAACGTTTAGAGCCTGTTTTCACCTTGGATTAACATGTCTTTTGTGTCCAGATCGTATTTGGATAAACTGTGGTTGGATTCCATTAAACTTTTTACTGAAATCCCCAGTGTGAACAGATGAGGCCCCAGTGTAGGTCCCCTGTGTAAAAAGCACATCAGCAGACATGTAGTTTCTGTTTTACTTTTGTTTACTCTTTTCCCCGTTACAACTCGAGTTGATAAGCTTGGTCTGGATGCTGTCATCAGCCTGGAGTGCATGAAGGCACTTGGTTTGGGGCTAAATACAGCCTCACATATCCTCCTGCGCTCAGCATTTCTACATAATTGTATATGGGTAATGTAATTGCATTCTCTTTACACTTTTGTCAAATACAGTCAAAGTCGTCTCTGACCACCTCTGACTGTGGCTTGAGTGATCTGGTTGTAATCCGCTCACAATGGTTGTGTTTATACCTGGTTTTTCATGCCATCAAGTGAAATCCGAACGTGATCCAATCACAAGAAATGCCTGTGAATGCAAGGTGTAAATGAGCCCTTAGAAGCATTAAACTCTTCAGACGTCTGGTTCCTATCACCACCACTGTGAACAATTTTGACTCAGTGTCTCTAGAATGGAGCATTTTACACCAAACTACCCTGAATAACTTTGTTTAATTATTAACTATTTAATTATAACAAAAATTTAAAAGCAATCTGTGGAAGTCCACTTTAAGGGGAATCATAGTTTTTCCCTTTACTGTTGCTTTTGTCAGTTTGCTGCTTGTTGATTTATCCATAGTTCTCCCATGTCCACTGTCCAGTTTAGCCTGCAGGTGTCCCACAGTGTTAACGTTGCTAATAATATTTGATATAGCTAGCACCACCAGTGTGTTTTGCTGGAAAATGCTACTGTAGACTGTGTGCTGTGTTCTTTGGTGATAGATAAATTCATGGTCAAATTGCACATTATATTGATTTTCTGAGTGAAAATAAGAACACATCCTCTACAGAGAACACACATCTGCACATTTTAATGCACAATTTACTAAGTTTAACATACCAGAAAAATGTGGCCTGTGCGTGCTAGAGGTGGACAATATGGCAAAAATATAATATCGCGATACTTCAATACATTTTCATGATACACAATATGTCTGGATATTTTTTTTTTTTTCAGACATTTGATCAAGTAGAACAGAGAAAAAGAACAAATAGTGCAATGTTAAAAAAAATACTATTCAAAGTTATTCAATATTTAGCATGCTGTGTTGCACCAAATCCAGTTAAAGGGGGTTGATTTTACATTTTACACCCCCCCCCCAACATAAGCTTAAAAGTTGCAGGACAATGGACAGGAATAGAAAGACCTCTAGGTGGCTACAAGCATTTGCAAGCTGTGAGATCTGCCATATGAGAGGTGTTACTAAGTACTTACTAAGTAGAGTGCCTAAACTTTTGCACTTGTCATGATTACTTTTTAGTTATTCAAATACAAAGTAACTGTGCAATAGTTTGCTGCAGAGGTTGTATTTACTTGTTTCACTTAAAAAAATCAACAAAGTGTGTAATTTGGCTTTAGCGTACAGCTGTGTTTGGGTGTACCGGTAATTCTCTACATGTTAATTTTACATTTTACATTTATTTTATTTCCCCAACATAAACTTAAAAGTTGCAGGACAATGACATATTTAAGGTTGTTCTTTGTAGAGGATGTGTTGTTTTATTACATAGAAAATCATCAAAATGTAATTTGACCTGGTCTCTATGACTGTAACATGACTGTAACTGTGACACGATCCATCAGTGTCCTGAAAATGGCAGCAGTGCTTACATGTTTGAATATATTCATATGAGGAATAGCAGCCTATTAGGTGCACCTTGACTATAAGACAGTTTAAACAATGTGACCACTCATATAGAAATGAATGTCCAGATGGCTATGAACCATTTAGAAATGATATGAATGTAACTTTCAAGGTAAATGTACCCAGTGAAGTACAGTCCCTACAAAGAATCCATTAGTCAACCTTGCTATTAAAATGCTGAAGTTATGCAGACATTTTTCCTGCGCAGATACAGAAAAGACTGCATAGCCGGAGCTATGTGAAATAATATGAATGTAGCTGCAAGGCAGCTGTACAACCTAGGCTTTAACAATGCCCATATTATAAGTGCTATTGTTACTCCAGTAGCTCTATGGAATTTCTTTAGAAAATCACTTTCGCGGCTAATGGTAATGGTAAGGTAATCACTAAGAGCCCACGTCCCCTCCTCCTGTCACATTCATGATGTAGGCTAGCCTATATCGTGTGACTCTTTTTCTCATACTCAAGGTTGTGACCCTGCTGGGCCTGGCATTTCCTTAAAAGCTTTTGATTGAGTGAAGCTACCACATACCAAGAAATACGTTCATATGCGATATTCAGGGAGTTTCATAGTTTTTATGATCAAGTAAACTTCTACTGCCTCACTGTGTAGCATGTTCTAAGACTCATGTATGCTCAACGTTAAATGGACGGAGCCTTCTGTCCGCATCCTGCGTTCATTTGTTTTGAAAGCTTACAGTACCACCGGAATCCGTGGGGGCAGTGTTGCCATGATGACACAATGCCAGTTTCTCTTATTGGTAATATAAGTGAAAAGAATTCTCTGTTCATATGTCGCAAAGTATTTAATGGCCTCACAGGCCACCGCCATCTACAACGCTGCCTCTTCCGTAATTGGTACATCATTACGACTTCCTCCACCGTCGCCTTGTTTGTTGTTGAATGAATCAACCTCATTCCTCTCAGTCTGCAATGAAATAGTGACAGCAAATGACCTGCAGGAAGGCTTAGCTGAAGCAGGAGTGGAGGTTCACTTTCACGTTCTATTGTAAACTATCTGCGTAGATACTTATCTGTGTAGAAGAGCTATCAGAAGAAAAGCTTACCTGCAAAGTCATCATAAAAGCTGATATTTGAAGAATGCAAAACAGAGGCATTTTGGAAACAAGTGCTGTGGCCTTGTGAAGTAGAAATTTAACTCTGGCCACTTTTACCAAAGGTATGTTTGGAGAACAAAAAGGAGCAGCATTTGATGAAAAGAACACCTTGCCAACTGTTAAGCATAGATAGATAGATCTGTTAAACCTCCGTTATACCTTTGTTGCTGTGTTGTGTGGCAGCCAGTGGCAGGAGGAAACATTGCATGAGTAGATGGACGAATGGATTTCACTGAATATCAGCAAATTTTGGAAGCAAATGTGACCCAGTCAGTCAAGAAACTAAAGCTGAAAAGATGCTGGCTTCTACAGCAGGACAATGATCCAGAACATACATATAAAACCATGAACAACTACTTCAAGAAACTGAAGCTGAAGCTTTTGGCATGGCCCTCACAGTCCCCTGACTTTAATACCATTGAAATTCAGTGGTTAAACATGCAAGACAGGCCAAAAATATTGCAGAGCCACAGGCTTTCTGCAAAGAAAAGTGGGCGAAAATTCCTAAAACATAAATTGAAAGACCCCTAAGTGGCTACAAACAGCATTTGCAAGCTGTGATATCTGCCAAACGGGGGTGTTAATAAGTACTTACTCAGTAGAGTATCCAAACTTTTGCACTTGTCATGATTACTAATTTTACATTTTATATAAGGTAACTGTGCAATAGTTTGCTGCAGACGTTGTATTAACTTGTTTCACTTTAAAAATCAACAAAATAGGTCATTTGGCTTTAGCATAGTGCTGTATTTGGGTGTACCTGTAATTCTATGGCAATAGTTTCTGACATAGTGGCCAAGGATTGCAAGTACAAGGTAGGTGTTTCTATTAAACTGGCAACTCAGTGTCTATGATGTATGAAGTTTTACCAAAGGTGGGTAATTGAGACCAGAGGGCAACGGGGTGTGTGTCCAGCTGTATTTTTAATTAGAGTAACTTGATTAAATATATTTTAATTATCTCTGTCTCAGTGGTGCTGTTGAGAGATGTCACATGGCTCCTCCTTTTAATGTCTGCCATCTGTCTGGTTTCTTTAAAAGTGGTAGAGTGAGGAAAGTGCCTTAGAAATGTCTCTTTCTCTCTCTCTCTCTCTCTAACTCACACACATGGACATACTGAGAAGGCCATCTCCTTCCTACCCTCCCTGCTGTCCAGAAGGCTCCATTTGGCTCCAGACACCTTCCTGCCACTCTGCTTTTTTTCTTTCCTTTTTATGTGACAAGATCCTGACCATCTATTAGCAGCCTATGTTAAAGGCATAGTTTGATGGCAAATTAAATGTATGCAGCTTCCCCGTTACCTCACGTGTATCAGCCAGCATATGTTTGCTTTTTCAGTTTTGTGTTGGGGTAAAAGGCTCCAGCTATGACTTTATATGGCACCAGTTAGCATTGTGCAAACTCCATTAATAAATCATTGCACGCTTACCTCAGTGGACGTCAGGCCTTATTGCATAGAACATTAACAAAAACATGTAACTTGGTGGGGTGTTCAAACTTTTGCACACAACTGTATATAAATAAACTCTGTTCTGATTGGCTGACGTGTTGTGCTGCTTTCAAAAATCAGTCCTGGCTGAAACACCCCTTAAAACGTCAGTGTGAATGGGTGGGGCTAAACTGCTGTAGGCTAACTGCTTTTGGGGTAAAAGATGTGCACAGACTAACTAAGCCGCTTATCCTTCTGGGTCGCAGGGGGTGTTGGAGCATATGCCAGCACTCATTGGGCGGAAGTCCATTGCAGGGCAGACACACAGACATATACAATTACACAAACACTCACACCTAGGGGCAATTTAGCTTGTCCAGTTAGCCTGACTGTATGTCTTTGGACTGTGGGAGGAAACCCACGCAGACAGGGGGAGAACATGCAAACTCCACACAGAAAGGACCCTGGTCACCCGGCCGGGGAATTGAACCCAGGCCCTTCTTGCTGCCAATTATCCTTATTCATTTCTTTTTAAGGACACATATTATGTAAAACTGAATTTCCCAGTTTCCTGGAATAAAAGAGATTGCTGAGGTATGTAAGCGATGTTGAAGTTTTAAAACTGGTCCCCTCCATACTGTCCATTTATGGGACCTGGGATGCAAAAAAGCCATATTAAATTCTTAGTTTTTTTGTGATGTCATGAAAAACACATTTACATATTCACCTATTCAACCTACAGCATTTTACGCCTAATCACACTGAAGTTATAAAGTGTGTATCAACCTGGACTGCTTTTTAAATGAGGTGCAATACAAGACAATCAGAACAGACCTGATTTACATGTCAGTCTCGAAGGCACAACTTGTTTCATTCTAAAAGACAGTTAGAAGCTGGAAAATAGACATGTAAAAATGAATTATGACTCTCTTTGATAGATAAATCCACACAAATGTTCTAAGTGGACCTCATGAAAAAAAAAAATGCATAGAAAATATGATTCGGGCCCTTTACTGTTGGCGTTGTTTTCCAGGCCACTTTTCTTCTCAGTGCCATTGGAACCATACCCTTTTCTCCCCATACACAGAAAGCATGTCTCGTAGGCTTAAGCTTAAGTCTCCACACAGCTTGTATATTGACGTTGCTTCATTTGCACAGTGGCGGCGAAATTTTCCATGCTCCGCACCTCCCCTCCTCATAACTGTACACGGAGATTCGCCGACAGAGATGCATAATGCAGCAGAGCCGCCATCAATTATGCAGCATTTATTCATACCACGGCAATACCTAATTGATTTGATTCTCTTTGCTTCATGTATTATTGAACAGGCCGGGTCCTGCGTGTGTTTCCCCTTGCCTCGGGATGTTGCGGCGAAGCCGCGTGTCACGGAGCTTTTTTCGCCGGGCCCTGTCCGTCACAAGCCCGCTCCCGCTGTGAAAACCACTGCGTGTGATGGCGTTCCGCACTCCGGGTAGAAATTGCCCCTTTTCTTTACGCTGATGCGCGGCCGGCCGCCTCTGCCCCTCTGATCCTGAATTACAGATACGGCGGGTTAGACGGGCAGATATCGAGCAGTTGAAAACATTTATGTGGCTATGACACATTGAGAGGCATTGCTGAATGAGGTCGCTCTGTGTGCGGCACTCGCACCGCATGCAGCCATTCAGCAGCTAGGTGTCGTGCAGAAGCACTGATATGTTTTTTCAACTGTTTATAACCCACTGAAGGTCTTGAATGGGCTAAATGGAGTATGGGAGTGAAACAGAGAGTGGCGTTTTACGCAGCACTTAATTAGCCCTTAGAAGTCTAGCCACTGTTGTCATTTAGCTATGCTGTTTAAATGTAATTATATCATTACACAATTAATTGCACAGTTAGTTACATAATACGTTTCATGCACATTTACACTCTGTAGCCTATTAACAGGTTGGAATCTATATTAACAGCTTTTTTGTGTGCGTAGACAGAAATAAATCTTTGATAAAAAGTAGGTAAACTTCAAAATGCAGTATGTCCCACTACGTCATAACATCAAGCTAAAGCCTATTGCAGATAGTAGTGCAATAGCAAGACTGAACACATCAACCAGAATGCAAGATAATAGACGACCATAAACAACCAAAAGTATGAAGCATGCATCTGCTAGCCACAAGTACGTTTGCCCAATGATGACAACGTAACCGAGTTCAAGTCATACAGCTGAGATGGACGAACACAAGAAAATCAACACCGCAAACTCTGCATAATACAAATTGTTGCAAAGTAAATGATGTAATTAAGAGTAGTTTGATGTGAAATGGTGGATTGTAGAATATGTAAAAGCACCAACTCGTATTTCTTTACAGTGGTGGTGATAGGAACCAGGGGTCACAATGTCTGCAACACAAAGTCATATACCTACCAAACTGCCTAGTGAACCTACACATCCATGTAATGTTGATAATGATGAAATAGTGCTACAGCCAAAAAAATGAGTTTTTTGGAGGACTATTTTGCTTCACAACACCCTGTATGTATCCTTTCACCATAAATGGTCTCAAAATGATCTCAAAACAATCATAAAACAAAGCTTTGAGCAGCGTATTTATACTATATAATAACTTTCTGTGAAGCTTTTACAGGCATTGCAACTCTTCAGACGTCTGGTTCTTGTCAACAATTCTGACTTAGTATAAATGGTGCATTTCACACATAGCTACTCTTGAATGACTATGTTCACGTCTTAACCACTGAGTTGTGGTGACGTTTTGAAAAATTGGTCTAAAAACTGCAATAGCATACCATCACAACGGGCATGGGAAAGATGACTTAGTGCCTTCAAATAGACATTTGCCATTTTATTGAAGACCGTTTCAACTTTTGTAGATAAAGAGCATAGCAAGTACCAGATTTTCAGAAAACTGACAGCAACTAGGTTTTAAAGTTAGTTTTTGGCTTTGGAAATGAGTAGGGTGCATCTTTTGACTGCAGCTGGAGCTTCGAATTTGAACGATGGCGGCTGATAAACGAACGCTTAAGGCAGTGGCAGATAGCAGCTGTTACCAATCAGTGGTTGGAGGGCTCAGAAAAGAACATGGATGGGATTGGGATGGGTTGAATGGACACACACATTCATGAATGATCATGAGAGCTTAAAGCTTTTGATTGGCCATAATAACAATGACAGAACTTTTTTTTGTCATTGATATTTTTTCCTAATTTCATTGGCTACGCAGCTATGCGCTTGCAACAGTAACTTAAAATTCAAATTTTTAAAATATCTCCCTCTCTACTTCTGAACACAAATGTTACAAAATAATTCATATGATTAATATACTTTATCACTCTGTTCGATGTGTTGTAGAATTGTCCCCCTCGGTCAGAAGAAAAACAGTAAAAACCAACTCATGCCAGCACTCTGAAACCCTTCTTTTGTTTTAGTGGTCAGGTTTCTTGTTATAGCACCCCCCGCCCCCGTACCCCATACTTCCATACCCAAAAGTGATTTGTCTTGTCCTTTGTGCTGCATTCAGGCCGAGACACCTTGCTCTGAAAGCCTCATTTTAGGACGCTGAGCCTGGACTCAACGGGATGTAAACCACAGGTCTCCCTCCCTCTATTTTAAAGCTTTTTTTTTTCCCCAAAGAGCCAGCTCCGCACCCCGACTCCTGTTCAGAGAGAGTCCGAGAGAAGGGCTTTTTGCCTTGACCTTTAAAGGTGAGTGGCCAGCGCGCCTTTCTTTTCTTTGGCCGCAGGAGTCACTGGATTGTGTGTGTGCTGAGGTGGCGATGAGAAAAGTAACAGGGCAGCGCGCTCCATGTAAAGCCCTATTCTAGCTGGATTAGTTTTACTTGGGGAGGTACTGCAATTTAAGCAACTGTAGATACGGTTATGTCCAAACTGGTATTAATTGGCCAATAACATTGTGTGAATTTATCAGTATTGGCAAAAATTTAATCAATGAGGCGTTGATGTTTCACAGTTCACAACTGATAATCATCAGTCAGTAAATGATTCTGTTACTAAAACTACACTTTTCACGAAAACTTTATACTAAGACTATGTAAAATGATGTCTGCAGATATTATGAGTTACCTAAGTTTTTTGCTCCTTAAAATGAATAATTATTGATTATAAATTATATTTTTTTGGTTGGGCTTTATTTGAAATCCATGATTTGACTATGTTTTGAGTTTTTTCAAGTCTGGCAGTTAGGCCTGTCACAATTATTACACGATCACTTAATCACAATTATTTAAGCTGACTGCAATTACTATCCACTCTTGTCGGCCTTATGTATGTCATATGTTTACATCACAACAAACAGAATGTGAATGAGGTGCATTTTCATAATTTGGTTTAGGCAGACCCACGTAAATGAAGGAAAGCAGAAAATGCATGTATTGAGACACATTATGAGTCTTATGACAACAATAAAAGTTCTGAATGGTTCCAAAAGGGTTTCTTCGGCTGTTGAGTCGTTGATCATTGTAAGTCTTGGGTTCACTACATGACTTTTAAAGTCTGAAAAGATTATAAAAAGACTGGGCATCTCACACTATATGACTGGTTTTTGTAGATTTTTTTGGGTGACTGAATTATTGGGGATCATACACTACTCAGCTTTTAAGCTGGTGCTGAACCAAACAGAACTCACTGAACTTGTGCGAACTCTCTTGTTCTCCCGTTGCTTGGAGATGCAAACAAAAAGCACGGAGCAGTTCACTGCTGCTGCTGTTTTCTCTGCCGTTTGTGCAGACACAGTAAAAGACACAGTAAAGAAGCAGCAGGTAAACATGTTTAAGAGACGGTCATGGATTTAAAAATGTGATCAGTGTGATATTTTTAGAGTTTTAAATGTACATAAACTCCATTGTGCTCATACCTTAAACTCAGCTCATTAAAAAGCTTCACTCCACATATGAGTGACTTTTTGCCATTTTTCTTTGTTTACTGGCTGTATTTTCTTCTGTCGCACTCTCATTTTTCATTGGCTGTTGTAGGAATCTGTTCAGATTGAGTAGTTGATCAGTTTACACTAGATTGCTCTCAGAGTTGGGTCGAAAAAAAAAAATTAATGTTTGATGAACACCAACTGGTCTGATACATGATCGGGAGGCCAAAAATCTGAGTTTGCGTCCCTCACACACTACTCGATTCTCTCTCCAACTGTCAACTCTGAATGAATCAAAAAATCTGCAGGCTAGAGCCATCTAGCACAGACTCGGCCAGATTGGGAATCAGGGCTAAAATCAGGGTAAAAGTTGTGTAGTGTAACTCCGGCTTTAGAGGGCAGCAATGAGTAAAATCTGTTTATTCGAGCTTGAGCTGTGGCATCTTAAGCAAGGAATTGAAACATTTTGTCCATTTTAGGCTCATACTTTGAGTTGCGTACAATGAACAAAAAACACAATTGATTAATCATAATTATTTATATGGCAGTTCATTGTAAATTTCATGATTGTGGCCTTCCTGTAGTAGTAATTGTGGCATGGATAGCCTTCTTTAACTGGCTGATCCCTGAGCTGCATCAGTAATAGTAGTCCAGTTAGAGTACATACAGTCGTATGCCATGTTGTTATTGTCATTGAGTGTAGAACCTGTTACATACTGATGTGAGCATCCAGGTTATGATGTTTTAATCCAGGCTGTCTGTGGTAATTTGGGGAATTTACACAGATACTTTATGAAAGAATCAGCCAGTCAGAACTACATTACAGAACCTCCCCCTACATTTAGCTCAAGTGCTTTAGAAACTAGCACAAGTCAAAAGTGCCATCATCAGTAGAAAAGCAAATTTACAAGGCTGAAAGGGCTTTTCAAGCTTTATGCAATTGAAATTTTCACCAACATATTCATCAAACCTAACGCTGTTTGTAGGAATCAAGAAAAGCCTTGATAATAATTGTGGCAGGAAATCGGATTAAATCAACCAGTTTCCAACTAATGACTAGTACCATTGCTAATTTAGGATACAAATGCCAAATTGGTCTCAAAAAGGCTCTTTAGCAGCCTTGCACATGTTCACAGACCTTCAGTTGACAGACATGTGAAAGGCTAAACAGCTTGCAGAACACTGCTCTATCACAGCCATCATAGAGTTTCGCTATTTGGAAATTTTTTATGCATAAAATCAACCAGTGGACTAATAAGCTATCGCTGTATTGGACTCCTTTTATACATATTTGGATCCCTTTGATAAAATTATGGAACAAAATAAAGTATGTAACCCCTTCAGGGCTCATATATGGGTCCACACTTACTTACATTACTCATTCTTATAACTACATTAGTTTCACAGCAGTCTCAGAATGATTCATAGTAGTTACTGAATAGCTGTAATATTAATACACTGGCGTTAATAAAGAATCTCTCAGAAGATTTGTGTAGTGATCACTGATGCACACCAAAAAACCAGCAGCAAACTCAGGACATGGACAACTAAGAGTGTTTATCAGTATCATCTGAATTCCTCATCAAACTACTCCCTCGCTTGTTTGAATATGCAGTCGTTTTTTTTGTTATTTTCCTTCTTTAAAGGAACAGAAGTGGTATCATTTCCTTCAAACACTTTAAAAAAACCTCACTAAACATCAGTGTAGGACTTCTGAGCATTTATTTTTGACTGCCAGTGTAAGTGAATAATAACCCTAGAAGGGGATTTCCATCGATTTTTCAGAATTTCTGCATAATTCAAGTGTTGAGTCATTTTCAGTGTTTTGATTTGAAATGATGCACTGTAGCAAAACTGACTTTGATTTCTTATCGACAACACAAATATAGCCATGTTATTTATTTCCTAAATAGGTAGATCTTTTCAGAGACACGATACTTTTGGTATCATACATTTCACATCCAGCCACTCTGAATAACTTTGTTTACATCTCAACTAAACTATGCAGAAATTTTGAACAATTGGTGGTATTTCCTTTTAGGGGTTAGAATGTATTCAGAGGGTGGGTGTGTCTCTGAGGAAGGCGAATGGAGGAGCTTGTATAGCATCATAGCGCAACTCTGATCCTGCGAATGCGTTCTGGACCCTAAGGAGGTTAAGCTGGGCGTTCGGAGCTTGAGCTGCAGCTTGCCTCCAGGGGCGCTCCCTCGGCAGGGGTCGAGAGGTCAGCGGCAGAGGAAAACGCGCGGGCAGGGCTAGAGCCTTAAAATCAAAATCTTCCCGCTTTACTTATCCCCTTGTGGTTTGCAGAGGGATGTACTTCTGCGCTGATTTGTGCCTTGCGAGGATAGAGAGTGAGAGAGAGAGAGGCAGTAACTGCCATTGCTTTATGAAGTGCCTACAGAGATACTGTGGGATTTCTACAAAGATGTAGGTTTATTTTTAATAGCTGCAGCTCAGAGTTGCTGTCAGAGAGCATGTTTAACATCCACGTTAATACATTTCCCGCTTCTTTTCTGCGTGGGCTGCAAATGATACCTTAGCGATAGCATACGCTATGCCCCGTGACTAGCCTTTAGCTGCATTAATTCCTCAGTAGTACCTGCATACCCTAATAGCTAGCGCAGGAATGCACTTAAGCAAGAATCACATCTGGCAAGGTTAACCTACAGGTCATTCACTGTTGCTGGAACTGTGAGTCATCACTGACATTGAAATAGACTAGTGTGCTAGTGCTCTGTCCCATTCAATAGGCCATAGCGTGCCTCTGTATGTGTGTGTGTGTGTGTGATGATGCCATCTCAGCATGAGGCAGAGTGGATGGCAGTGTCAGTGGCAAAGCTACAAAGGCGAGTGGTCTCCTCTGTCCGCTGTCCAACTCCCGTTTATTTCCCGCTAATCCTATTCAATACAAAGCGCTCCAGTCCCCCTGTCATGTCAACAAATTGGCCGCCTTGCTACCTTCTCCTGTTGTAAACAAGAGTGGGTAGCAGTGGAGAGTAGAGCTGTAATGGAGCCTGAAACTTTGGTCCAAGCCCAGCCAAAGCCTGAGTCTGAAACTGACCTGAAAACAAAATTCTATCTAAATGGGACCTGAACCAGTCTGGTGTCACCCAACATGCTGAATATAACCTGACAGGAGAGTGTTGGTTACCATGTAGTGACTGTAATAGCCATCATTAAAGCACGGATAAATAAAATATAAAATAATATGGTAAAATAATCGGCTGAGCAAAATCAAGATTAAATTCTGCTTTAATGTGTTTATTCGTGAAATAAAAAATAAAAGAAGTTTTTAGCCTGATAATCTCTCCATTGTGCTGTTCTCATGCTGTGCTGTTAGCCTTCACCTGTTTAATTCTAAAACCCGATTTCTGTACATACTGAACATATGTTTGACCAAACAAGTGAACCTGCTGATGCATGCATTAGGTTTAATGCATGTTAAGGTTTCTTTTTTTTTTTTATCAATTCTCTCATAAAATGGGCCTGAAAACTAAAGTCAAAAACAATTTTTAAAAAATAGTACATGTTCCTTTTGGGATAAGTTGCCCTGAGGCAACATTGTGCAACAATGGAAAGAAATGTTGAAGAGCGCTAAATAAGAAACTTTTTTTTTTTTTTTTACTAAATATTTGGAAAGAAACTGAATAACTATACAGTCTGACCTTATAAATGCTTAAGAAACGAAATAATTCTATTTCATGCTATTTTAAAAGAAACCATGTTTACAAGCTACAACAATTTGGAGTAATGTTCTTGAACACCGAACCATCATTTAAAACCACAAATAAGAATTAAAAGTATGCTAAAATATAAATGATTAGGTCATTTTCGAATAATGGGAATTATCAACAAAACTAATTGCAAACTAAACTATTTATTCTAATGATACATTACATAATTAGCTAGAAGGGACTTCTAGCCTCTAAAATTGCATACATGTTAAATACTTACTAGTCAGATTTCTAAAATGAGCAAAGCACAAAATTATTTTAAATAAAAAAAAATTCTTAGTAAACTTAGCAATAACTGCATTGTTCTCTGACTTGGCTGCGTAAGTGACACCTCACTTACTACTGGCTAAATCTATTCTACTGTTGCACAATGTTGCTTCATGGCAACAAATATATTTCAGCAATTTCTAGTAACATTAAAAATAATTTATTCAATGGTGAGTATTAAAAAATGAACTTCACACTAACAGATGTGCATCATATTTTTGGATGGATGAAAAATGATGAATACTTGCTTTCCCGAGGGAAATTACCTGGTGCAGTAAAGTGTATCATCCACAAGCTGCACCATGTCAAAAACAGGCTTAAAATGCCAAAAACAGGCTTTAAATGCCATAGATAGTATGACCAAATACAAGCTTTTTTGGTTTCTTTAAGGTCTTCCTCCCATTATTAACCCTTTCACCATCCTACTCTCATTAAATATGTGTCATGCCATTGTAAAGTGAGAAAAATGAGTTTGTTGCCCTGAGGCAACTTGGTGCGATAGAGCGTTAAAGAAATTCTTTTGTCTGCATTAAACTGTTTATTCCTGAATGGATGAAGTGTGGGCCTCTTGGCCCTCGGTGCTGAGTGGGTGACTCCAGTGTGCGAGATTAAAAAACTATTTAAGTTAGTGAAAGTAGTGAAGAATAAAGTAGGGAGAAAAACTGAAGCCAAATAAAATGCAGGGTAAAAACGACAGTTTATTTGAGAAAGGAAGTCCAAGCAGGACTGAACCTAACGTGAGCCGTCGGGTCTTGACCGGGTGGGATGATTATTTCAAGCTCTAGTAGAGAGACGGAGAGAGAGAATGAGAATGAGGATGACTTTTGCTGTATCTGATGTTCAGACTGAAATGGATTAGCGAACCTTCCGGGACTACAGCACATGTTGGAAAATGATGGAAGTCTACAGCCTCAGCTTGTCCGTATGCCAGGGGACATGAAAGACTATCATCCAATCCTTTAAACCGGACACAACTGCTCTGAATTTACTGGATATGCACGCCACTGTTATTCAGCCAGGAAAACTATACCACCCCACAGGATCGCATTTTCAGCTTAGCGACATCTGTGCCTTTCCCTTTCGTTCATCTCTCTTTTTTGGGCCACTATTTGAGGCATTTCATCAGAGCGTGTGCATTTCTTTCTCTGAGCGTCTGTACATTTCTGAGCGTGTCTTGTTTGAAAGGGCCAGCAGCAGTACCCTGTCCCGCCACCAGGGATCCCCTCTGATTCCTAATTAACACTCCTAACTACCTGTCTTAAAATACATTGGACACAGAGTGCGTCTTGCACAGGGATGCACTGATCCAGCTTTTTCTCTTGTGATTTTGATACCAAGTACCGATCTGATATCAGTAGTTAGTAGTTCAGTAGTTAGCACATCATATTGGCCAAGTACATAAATGTACATTATAGGCTAAGCTAACATAGTAAAGAACGCTGACCCTTCTCATTTGTAAATCATATGTTTATAGTAAGTAAGTTTTATTTATAAAGCACTCTTAAAACACCTTGTGTTGACCAAAGTGCTGTACATCAAATCAGCACGCACATACACAACACAACAAGTAAGAGATTAGAATATAAAAATAATAAGAAGAGTTACATAAAATAGGGAAGAAAAAAAAAGTGGATAAAAGAGGTAAAAGAGTAAAAACGAAATAAAAAAACAGAAAAAAAAAAGACTTAAAACACAGACTTTAACATTTATAATTACCACAGCTCCTCACTATTCAAATGCACCTTTGTATAAATATGTTTTTAGTCTTGATTTAGAAACAGCGATTGAAGGTGCTTGGCGAGTAGTGGGCTGTAGAATGTTCCATAGTCTCAGAGCATGGACTGCAAATGCATGATCACCCTTAAGCTTCGAACGAGCCCTGGGAACAGCCAGCAAGTTCTGCAAGGATGATCTCAAAGCTCGCGGTGTGGTAGAGAGAGGAAGCATACTGCCAATATACGAGGGGGCCTGACCATTAAGTGCTTTAAAAACAAATAAAAGCACTTTGAACTGTATCCTGAACTGGACAGGTAGCCAATGAAGTGAAGCGAGGACTGGAGTAATATGGTGTCAGTAACCTAGTTTCTGCATTTTGGATTACTGTAAGCGTTGCGACAGAGACTGCTTAATCCCAATATACAAAGAATTACAGTAGTCAATTCTAGAGGAGATGAATGCATGAATAATTTTCTCCAGGCCAGAAAAACAGAGAAAAGGCTTAAGCTTTGCAATGTTTCTGAGCTGGAAGAAGCTACTCCTTTCCACAGAGTTGAGTTGTTTATCAAATCCGAGGTCCGAGTCAATGATAACACCAAGATTTCTCACGCAAGTCTTTGACACATGGGGACAAATGACTGAGGCAATTGGAGACACAATTGATGTGATGAGGACCGCCAAAAATAATGACCTCTGACTTGCCTTCATTCAGCTGGAGGAAACTGACATATAGAAGGTTTATAAAAGTTATACCATTCATTAACAGTCACATGCAAAAGTTTGGGTGCACCTGGTCGAATTATGTGTTTTGTGTTATGTGTTATATAGAATTTTTTCCCCCAGTACGTTAAAAAAATAGAAATTGCGCACAGTCTTTGTAGGGGGTGACTTGACTGGAGCTGTTTAAACTGTTGCATACAGCTGTATATGAAATCAGTGAAATGTGTCCAATATCTGTTCAGTTTAATAAGGACCCTCACTAATTTTACATGAAATAAGCCATTTCTATACTGTAGAGCCCAACCGATATATCCAAATTCTGGATAGCTCCACCCCCACTGTTACAATGTATTGTTTAAGATGCTAATTTTCCTCTGTTTTTAAGTAGTATTGCTGTTGAGAACACAGTCATATATGTCAGTAAAGCAGTGTTTAAAGCTACACTATGTAAGTTTTCCAAAACTATAAAATTGAAGAAGTAGCATTACCAAATCAGTAGAAAAGTAACAAAGCCAAAATATGGTGTCTATCCGCTACTTGCCTTGTAAAACCTGAAATAATACTGTAGCGACAGTGCAGAAGAAGACTTGGACAACATGGATTTGTATGGGCAAATGATCATTTATTTCTAAACAGGCACTTCAACAGCAGCAAGAAATGCCCACCCACCGCTACCATGACACAAAACCTGGGGAGAGCGTAATGCAGGAGGACATATACATGCAAGGAGGGTAGACACTTCCAACCATTAGTTGCACTATAAAGCCCACCCTGCTCGGACACAATTACACTAATAAACGCAACCACTCCAACCCAGCAAAAGCATCAGCAACAGCAGTAATAAGTATCCTTTTTAACTGAGAGTGTTGGGCAGCCCAAGAGCCACTTTGCAGGGCCCCTAAGTTCTCCACAGCAGCATGGCCTATGGTGGACACCACAGTGGTTTAAAAGTCAGAGGTGTCTGGTCAGATTTTGCAGGGGGACCAAGATGTGTCTTCATGTATTAATGTCACACACACACAGGCTCCAAAAGAAAGCCTGGCTCAATGTTAAGGTCTCCCATGCATAATCAACATTATACTAATGAAGACATGATAGATCCTTTGAAGACGCATCTTTCACCAAGGTTTTAGTTTCAGCACGCTCACAATCATCAGATTCATCTACTCGGGGAAGGGGTCTGAAGCCTGACCGACAATACAAAATGTGTGCAATTACACATTTCCACCAGAGAGGTCTCCAAATACCTACTTTTTACATAGTGCAGCTTTAAATCAAACTGCTAAGTATAAAATAAAAATGTGTATGTAGATAAAATTAGCTGGTATTAGTGGTCAGTGGAATTATTAGCCCCTTAAAAATGGGGACAATTGAGGCCGACTAGACTAGATGTGGCAATGGGTTCTGCCTTCGAGGTTCTTTAGCTGTATTGCAGTAATATGTAGTGAACGATTCTCTGTTTTCTAGACGTTTTCAGAAATGGTGGGTGTTTTTTTTCAGTTTCCTAGAAGTTTCTATTGATAATGGCTACTTGGTGGTGATGAGTATGTAGTAAGAAAACAGTGGAGGAAAAGATTCAGTTTGAAAGTCATGGACTTTGAGCAGAATTGTGCATCAGACTGTCAATATCTTGCAAAACATATTACAAAACATAATAAAAACTGATGCAGTACCATCTTCAGGCAATAGAAAGTTTCTCAGGCCTAATTCTCTGGTTTGTGGTTTAGGGTTTCCAGTGGATTGCATGTCTTTGCCCAGCCTTTCCTCTTTGATGTATTATCATATTTGTGCGTTATCTCTTGTAGCTGGTGGGGGTGCATGCCACACTGAGCAATGATTAGAGATATCAGCCTTTGCAAATGCCACATTTGTGTATATCACGTCAGGAACGTAACTGTAGGCAATAAATGCAACGAAGCCTGTCTAATTAAATTCCTTAACATGTTCCCATTACTTATTTGGTAACAGAGGAGGAAGCAGGAAAGCACCAATTATATTATTAATACATTAATTAAATTATTATGTAAAGGTGGTCTGACCAAATTAGGTTGAAGATTTTACTGCACTTAATTCTGCATGAGTGGGCAGAACATTGGTGGTCATTGGACAGTGCTTGCGTTTTAGACTGCTGTGGAAATGTAGGGCCCTCCAATGAACAGAATACAGTTGTGTGCAGAAGTTTGAGAGCCCCTGGTCAAATGATATATATATGTATATGTATATATATGTGTGTGTATATATATGTGTGTATGTATGTATGTATGTGTGTATAATATACACACCGATCAGACAGAACATTATGACCACCTCCTTTCTACGCTCATTGTTCATTTATCAGTAGTCTTTGTAGTTCTGTAATTACAGACTGTAGTCCATCTGTTTCTCTGCATACTTTGTTAGCCCCCTTTTACCCTGTTCTTCAGTGGTCAGGACCCCCTTGGACCCTCGCAGAGCAGGTACTATTTGGGTGGTGGATCATTCTCAGCACTGCAGTAACACTGATGTGGTGGTGGTGTGTTAGTGTGTGTTGCACTGGTACGAGTGGATCAGATACAGCAGTGCTGCTGGAGTTTTTAAACACTGTGTCCACTCACTGTCCACTCTATTTGACACTCCTGCCTTGTCAAGTCCACCTTGTAGATGTAAAGTCAGAGATGATAGCTCATCTGCTGCTGCATAGTTTGTGTCGGTCATCCTCTAGTCCTTCATCAGTGGTCACAGGACGCTGCCCACAGGACGCTGTTGGCTGGATATTTTTGATTGGTGGACTATTCTCAGTCCAGCAGTGACACTGAGGTGTTTATAAACTTCAGCAGCACTGCTGTGTCTGATCCACTCGCACCAGCGCAACACACACTAACACACCACCACCACATCAGTGTTACTGCAGTGCTGAGAATGATCCACCACCCAAATAGTACCTGCTCTGTGAGGGTCCATGGGGGTTCTGAACACTGAAGAACAGGGTGAAAGGGGGCTAACACAGTGTGCAGAGAAACAGATGGACTACAGTCTGTAATTGTAGAACTACAAAGTGCATCTATATAGCAAGTGGAGCTGATAAAATGGACAATGAGCGTAGAAACAAGGAGGTGGTCATAATGTTATGCCTGATCGGTGTCTATATATAGTTGCACTTTTGACATGTTTCGGCTAATTGACCCAGTTTCTCACTAATTCCAGCTCATACAGATCAATCACGGCTAAAAGTTCTTCAGTAGCTCTTGGAATAAGTAATGACCAGACTGTTAAGCGCCATTATGTTCAAAAATAGGTTATATATTTGTGTACATTAGGTAGAAGAGAGCCGGGGAAGTGAGTGCTCTTTTTTTTTCTTTCTTTGAACTGGAATCGAGCCATAGGCTTAATACTCTCCTCTAAACAGACTTTTCTGGTGAGCGCTTGTGTTTTAAACATTGCAGTACTTCAGGGTTAAGGTTAGGCATGTAGAATTTGTTTGCCAGAAGCGCTTTCCATCTGCCGCTTTGAATATAGATGTTTGCAAGCACACGGTGTCTCATCCTATGCATGCATCTGCTGAAAGGCTAGCAGTTAGGAGGGTTACCCTCTGGTAAATATGCAATATGTTTTGCTGAAGCGCACTTTCTTTCTGGTCTCGATGCCTAGGCGGTCTCTGAGGAGGGGAAGCGGGGTGACTAGGTTGGATATTTTGTGGGTGCTTTTGTTAACCCACGTGAGTATCTTGAGGGCTTGCTATGGCTCTTCTCAATTCAGAGCTATCTAGTAGTCTCTAAACTCTGCTATGTGGGTTGACAGGGTGTCAGAACAGTTCAGCACCATCCTGGTCTGGAATATCTCAGCGTTTCTCTTACTGGAAAGCTCCCTGTAAAGCTCGGTTTCTCCATCTCTAAAGAAGCTTTGATTTCACTGACTCTTCTGCTTTCATTTCCTTTCATTTCGACCATCTGAAAAGGGGCGGATTGTGGACACGGATAATAGAAATGTAACTGCGATTGCTGTGAGAAGATGTGCCATGCATGACTCTAAGCTCGGCCGACTAAAAGGCTGTGACTGCGATAAAGACTCTTTTTTTCCAGATCTTTCCCAAATGGGTTCCGTGTGTACTTGAGACATGTAACAAGGTAAATGACGGAACCAAATGCCCTCCGCATTCCTCCGGGGCATCTCTCACATCTGTAAAGGGCCTTGAATAAGACATGACTTATCTCATTCCGATGGAGCTTTTTGATCAAGGTCATCCCACTTGACAGCGGAGAGTTTTTAACTCTTATCGTGTCCTTTTTTTACGCGCGTCTCATCCCTCTAATTGCGTCGGAGGCTTGAAAGAGGACGTTAATAGCGTTCATGAGCCCATTAGAGCGTTCATGTTCAGTTTTTATCTCTGTCTTGCCGTTTTTATGTGACATCTTACATCTCAGTTAGGCCTAAGGCCTTGCCGGACCGGAGTTGAGGCCCGAGTAATGTGGAAAGCATAAAATTCTATGGACTTGAGGATTCACGATGGTCGTTTGGTTCGAGTACTTTCTATCTCCCTCTGGATAGATTATAAGTAAAACTTGACGTATATCTACCTTCAGCTGTTCCACCCATTCAAGCAGCTTAAAATTATGAACTTGAATTAGAGGTCTGCTATCTGAGCCGAGTCCGAAGGGGCCCAACCAAAGGAGGTTTTGGGCCAGATGTGGAAAGATTTTTCATGTGAAACATCGGGCTTTGTTTGTTTTCAAATGATTACGAATGACTGTACAACTGAGCCTAGTTAATGGTCTTGCTCAGCATTAAAATAGAAAGAAACATTATGTTCTGTTCATTAAGATAAAAGCACATGGGTCATGTACAATATTGAGCTTGAGATAGTATTTTAAGCTATGATAGCAGGAGAACTGGCAGTCGTCTCTTTTGCAACACTCTGACCCTGCATACAGCCGTTCCGCAGCATTGCACGCAGGTTCATTGTTTCAAATGTAGCAGTACCAGTCGGGCTGGGCCTGGTAGGGTTGGGACTCAAAGGCCACTTCTCCATTGTAGGGCCGAGTGGCCCCTTCGGCTGTGTGTTAAAAGTTGTTTAAGTTGGCTTGACAGAGCTGTTGCTATCAAATCACCGGTGGTTACTAAGGTGCTTCTAGGTCAGGGGTGTACGACTGCAGTCCTAGAGGGCTGGTGTCCAGCACACTTTGGTGATTTATCTGGTCCAACACACCTGATTACCCGTATCTGTTAATTGCCAAGTGGGTATTTTTGAGCAGGGAAACCCTCAAACTGTGCTTTAGTGTCCCAGGTAGTTGCTAAGATGTTGCTAGGCTGTTGCTTTAGTATCCCAGGTAGTTGCTAAGATATTGCTAGGCTGTTGCTTAGCATCCCAGGTAGTTGCTAAGATAGTGCAAGGCTGTTAGTTTAGTATCCCAGGTAGTTGCTAAGATATTGCTAGGCTGTTGCTTAGCATCCCAAGTAGTTGCTAAGATAGTGCAAGGCTGTTAGTTTAGTATCCCAGGTAGTTGCAAAGATATTGCTAGGCTGTTGCGTAGTATCCCAGGTAGTTGCTAAGATATTGGTAGGCTGTTACTTTAGTATCACAGGTAGTTGCTAAGATGTTGCTAGGCCTTTGCTTAGCATCCCAGGTAGTTGCTAAGATATTGCTAGGCTGTTGCTTAGCATCCCAGGTAGTTGCTAAGATAGTGCAAGGCTGTTAGTTTAGTATCCCAGGTAGTTGCTAAGATATTGCTAGGCTGTTAGTTTAGTATCCCAGGTTGTTGCTAAGATATTGCAAGGCTGTTGCTTTAGTGTCCCAGGTGGTTACTAAGCCATTGCTATCCCCTTACTATAGAATCCCAGGTTCTTACTAAGATGTTGCTAGGCTGTTGCCTTAGTATCCCAGGTAGTTGGTAAGATATTGTTAGGCGGTTACTTTACTATCCCAGGTAGTTGCCAAGATTTTGTTAGGCTATCGCTTTAGTATCCCAGGTGATTGCCAAGGCATTGCTATCCCCTTGCTATCAAATCCCAGGTTGTTACTAAGATGTTGCTATGCTGTTGTTGTTGTCCCAGATGGTTCCATTGGCTGTGTTGTGTCGTTCCATGCTGGTTCAGTCTTGTGAGAGTTAGCTTAGCCTAGCTAGGTGGACACAGATCCAAAGACCATGGAACAAGTTTCATTTTGGCTTTGTGTTCCTCCACCACCCTCCACTTGACCTCAAATTTAGAATTAAGAATCGAGCCTGTTCAGTGGTGAGCAGAGCTCTTAGCATGCTATGCTAATGCTAACAGATTTTCTGTCATAGCACAAGCGTTTAGCAGTTGTTATTAGATTGATGGTTTGACATTTGTTGAATTATTTATTGAAAAGTGTGTACTGCATTCATTAATTTGTCAAATACGTAAGCAAACCAAACTTATTTGAATATTTTTGGTTCTGAAATAATGTGGACATTCCACTGGACTGGTCATTCTCCATACTCAGAACTGTTTGGCCCTACGGTGGAAAAGAGGCCAAAGTTGCTGGCATTTTGTGCCTGACTTATTAAACCTCTTGCTGTTGAATTTACCCATCCAACGTTCTCTCCCATTATAACCCACAATACAAAATTGGGATGACTTCACAGTATTTAACACTGTTTTCCTGTCATTTCAAGTTTAGAACCTTTCCATTAACAAGGCGTAAACAGGGGAATAAATCCATAAATAAATAAATATGTCCAAGTGGTGTTGCATCATATTTTGATGTGAAAATCACAGTGTCAGTGCCGTTTAGACATCCATTTAGTCCCCAATTAGACGGGATTTATTTGATTATTTTTAAATGTGTTTTTTGGAAGGGTTTAGCACTCCGCTAGCACTGGAATGTTTTTGGCTAAATCCTCATGTTTGTGATGATCTCCCTGGAGCTACCCAAGGCCTAAATTAAAAGCATGTTACCAAAGGAACGCTTAGTGGCAGAACAAGGTTTCTTTCGGAGCTTAGCTCTCCGAGCGCCAGGCTGGAGGTTGCGTGTCTTTGAAGCTTAATCGCCTGTAGGCTTGGACACAAAGTACAAATATCTTGTGAAGAATCAATAATGTTCTACCACATAGTAACCTTGAAAAATACGTACAAAATAGCAGATTTGTTTCTTCAGCAACTTGCTTGTCCGCTACTCGTTTGAGTGGCCCAAGTTTTTTTTTTCCCACCTGAATACAAATGACTACTCTGACTACTCTTTTCTGTGAAAAGTTCAATTGTTGTTATTCTCTTTTTCTTCTTCCCCCAATAAAACTAGGGCAAGACTCCTGCGTTTTTTTTCCACCCCAATCGATGTGATGTAAATCCCTCTCGTCTTTCTTCAGCGAGTGCAGTTTTTTTACGGATGATGTGTTGTGATTCACGCCACCTCCGTTTTTCTCTCGCGAGCCTTGTTTTCTCTCCGCCTATCTTGCTCGCTCTCTCTTTCCATCTCTCGCTCTGTCCTCCTTCCGTCACTTTAATCAGCCCTTTTAATTACTGACACCCTCGGTCGCCCTCCCGCTCGTTTGGTTGTCACCTTTGGGAGATTGAGCCATGGAGGAGAAGAAGAGAGACAGAGCGAATGAGTTGGGGCCGGGATGGTGGGGGGTTTGGTTTAAAAAAAAGAGAAAAGTAAAACCAGGTCCTGTGCTTCCCGCGGGTCTTGGAACAGGCCTTGTAATAGCGCGCCTGTGCCAGGCACTCAGCTGTATTGCCAGCGCACATCTCCCACAAGCTCCCGCTGGCACTCCCTCTCTTCAACATTGTCTTGATAAATGGATTTTTTGCCTCGACTCGAACGCGTCCTCTTAAGATGAGAGGGACAGTGAGGACCTGCATTCCATCACAGCCTCGGTTGCGGGTGCCGAGCTGTAAAACGATGAGCGGTACTGTGTGAAAGTCAGAAAATAATGTTCAAGCTATTCATCTGGGCTGCAAGCATTTATCTTTTTTAGCATACATTAGCATACGTACAAATAAACTGTGATTTTATGCTTGTTAGTGTGTTCGATTGTTTAGCTGCAATCTTCTGGGGCTTCTGAGTGGCGCAGCTGTTGGAAATTGTTGGCTCTATGGTCAGGAAGTTGTGAGTTTAGCTCCCAGTGATGCCACAGTCATCCGTTTCTAGGAGTCCAAGACAGCAGAATAGGCCTTTCTTTCTCTGGGGGCAGAAATGTGTACAGATAGACCCCAGGGGGGCTTGCAATCAGACTATACAATTGCTCTCTTGCTCAATGTATACAATAATTACCTTTTAATATGACCATCAAGATATGTTTTATTGAGGTGAGGTGAGGCTCAGTTACAGCTAGTGGGTCAGCTCAGCTTCCACAGGCTTTATTACTCTTGGCTGCCCTCTCTGGTGCAGTAGAGATTGCTGGGGTAAATGACCTGTCACAGATGCACACCACACTCCAGTGATGGAAATCCCACCAATTAAAACAATGATAATATCTTTAAGAAAGTGTCACAGTGTATTATGAATAACAACCAAACAGCAAGAGGTGCTAATAACTAGCTGAACAAAGTTTTTGTTTAAATCTCTCTCTCTCTCTCTCTCTCTCTCTATATATATATATATATATATATATATATATGGCCAATATTTTATTGTTATCGTGACTTGTACATGTTTCATTACAAAGTGAGCATAATAAGGCCGGTTTGATTGGATTTAGTGCATAAAGCATTGAATTAAGAACTTTGCAATTGTAGGTTTTATTATTATTAGAATTTTTTGTATGTGGCACTGTAGGTTTTGTCATTTCCATCTTATTAAATAAAAATCGAAAAACAAAATATTTTGATGCATATTATGTATCGTGAAAATGTTTTCAAGTATAGTCATGTGTATGCATGTATGCGTGTATATATATATATATATATATGTATATGTGTGTGTGTGTGTGTGTGTGTGTGTGTGTGTGTGTGTGTGTGTTCTTATATCGTCGCTGTCCACTGAAAAACATCTGTTTTCTTCACAGTGAGGAGATATATATACTGTAACAAAAACCAAATTCCTCAATAAAGCTTCTGATTCTGATTCTGAATCTGATATATAGACACATATTGTACTGCCCTGAATAAAGCCATCTCACAACTGCAAGCTGCCTCACCCTCATGTTACTATATAGATATATAGACTCCATACATGCAAATATTTTTGGGTATTCATACATGGGTCCAAAGCCATGCATTAAAGAAACTATAAGATTTGTCAAGTTGATGAAGTCTTAGTTTGCACTGAATCTTTCCCTGACTTAATTTCTAGGCCTCAATTTAAGCTGGTGGCCATTTCTCTTTGATGTAATAATAAATACCATGCCCTAATGTTGGACTCTAAATTATTGTGACCTTCAGCCTGGTGTTTTTCTGATGCATTGGCATCACTTTGTTGTGTTCTGCTGCTCTGTGGAAGAACAATTTTGGGAAGTGTGTCTAGAATGCAGTAGAAAACTAATAATCCAAGGTTACTATTTTTGCATTAGCATTTCTTTCTAAAGGAAGGTGCGTTCAAGGACAGTGGTGCTCAGTGCCGTCGTATTGCATTTCTACTCAGCATATTTAAGAACTGTGTACTGGGGAAACATTAAGGTGGTAGCTTGTGAATATTTTATTTACCTTTCAGTGGAACTAGCCTAAATTCAATTTTAATTGTCTTAGAAAGGAGGGTCCACCCACACTGTAAAGGTCTAAGAATAACTTGCTGGGGAATGCTCAGTGGTGTGGAAGTGTTTGTTGCATTGTAAATGCACTGGAGTGATGAGATTTCATGTGATGTAGCTGCTCTTACTGGCCAGTTTATAAGAAGCACTTATCCTGTTACAGATAGGAACGCTTCTATCTTCTAAATCTGCATCCAGTGGTCAGTTTGTGGCCATAGAGCTGCTCTTGGCTGGATGTTTTTTAAAAGTGGACCACTCTTAACCCAGCATGTGAAAAAAGTCCAGCTGATAGCAGTGTACCGGCATCACACTCTACCATGCTGCTTCTAGGTGCCCACTTGAGGCCGGCAGTGTAAAATTGCAGTCTCTATGATTGTGCGCTGAGGTGCAGGTAGCAATAACAAAATCCAGCTCTTTAATTAAGTTAATAGTGCATAACTGTGGTTTTCAGATGAAAAATTAAGCTCATTTTACTTTATCACTTATCTGCCCAAACCTGTCCTGGAGATCTATGTTCTTTCAGAGTTTCACACATAAACTCACAGACTCTAATGTCTAAGCATTGCAAAGACTGTTGAGGTGGAACAGCTGCGAAACCTGCAATTATGTCATAACTAACTGATAATGTAATAACTCTGCAAAATGTAATACATTTTACATTTAAACATGCTGAAAATGTGAGGACAAACTGTAATGTAATCTGATAATCTCCCTGATAAAATAACTTTTTCTGATTAATATTTTAACTGTATAATTATTACTTTAACTTAATGTATTTTTAGATTTTTCAATGATTACATGTCATGTTTTTAAGTAATTTTGTAAAAAAGTAATAAAAATGTAGTAACACATATAAAATGTTTATTGCAAATAATATAAAACTGCATAATCATACAACATTTTAACTGTAATAAACAGTAATGTTTCAACAATAACTGTTTGTAATAACTAATATCATGTAATAAACTGCCTGATATCATTTTTTTCTGGTTATTTTAATAACTTGTTACATTTTTCAACAATTACTGGTAACGTTGTCTAACTGATATTGTAATAATTTTAACTAAAAATGCAATAACAGACAGGTCATGTTTATTACCAATAATGTAGTTAAAAGCCTGACATGATGTAATTTAATAAATTATTACATGTTTACTGGTAATTTTTTTTATACCAACATTGTTATAATCTTAACAATGTAATTGCAAACTTGTCTAGTAATTTAAGAATTTTTTTAAATTTAAATTTTAACTGATGATATTATTGTATAAAGATGTTTTAAGAGGAATGTGCTCCAAATTGACGTCATTACTCACAAAACTGAACAAAATACCCCAAACAAACCAACTTGCTTTGTCTAGCGTAGTAGTTTAGAGGCTTTCAGCTACATTATGATTAGCTGGTGTTGCTATATAGCAGTGCTGAAGTATAATATTAGGCTGATTTTAATGTGACATAATTTCAGTGTGCAGGGCTGTTAGCTTGCTTGTAGCATTATACATATTTTGGTAGCTAAACCAAAAAAGTAGGCCTTTTCACATTTCCGCATTTTTTTCTGCTGGAAGTATTTGTTGCAGGGTAACGCTGCTTCCACTAAAACAACGATGACGAACATAGCATGTACAGCTTACTCAGGTGTTGGATTTTGAAGCAAAAACAACCTTATCTCAGTTTCAGCAGGTTGTCAGCTGACGATGAGCAGAGGAAAATGAGTTCTCTGAGCCTCTGAGCATTTCACAGCTGCTAACATTAACCTTGTGTTTCAAAGTTGCTGCTAGAGCCGCTTTCAGAGGAAACGTTTTTATTTTCTCCCTCAAAAGCCTTCAGCATCTGAGAGAGCGAGTGCTCGGCAGGGAGTAGGTGTTCGTTCACTGGAGCTGCTGGTTCTGTAAAATGTCTACAGAGGCGCTACGGACCATGACGACCTGACACGCCCCCTGCTGGCATGTGTGCGTGATTAGCTTTTTGCCAGTTAGTTTATTGTTAACGAGCTATTTCAACATCTCCAGTTAACATGGCTTATCTAGTGTTTTGTTATAGTTATTTTCACCTATTCATCAATTTATCACTCTGTAGATCTTAGTAGACATTATTGTAGCTTGATAGCTGTGAATTTTCCCACAAAGCATTTTACTTTATTTACTTTATTACTTTAACTTTACTTAGCTTGGACTCCCACATTGTTGTGTGTTTGGTTCTCCAACAATTCTGGACACATCCTCCAATTTCAATCTTGGCAGCTATGACAAAGATAAAGTGACACACCTTTCTGAGGTGAGCTGAAGTGATACGAACGCCTGTATTTCCGAGGTTAATAACTGTCCGTAAGACAACAGCGGAACTTGTTTTACTCTGCGTTTACGCGCTTCCATTTCTTGTGAAAAGGGCCTATTCAGAGTACCCAGTGACACTTGGAAAAATAATAAACAGGACAATACATATCAACTTCGAGGCATATTAGTTTACACAGGACACAGCGACAATGATTTTTAAAAACTCCATTCGCTTAGACCCAGAGGTCCTAAAATGTAGCGGCCGCTACAGAATGACGACACAACTGTGGAGGTGTGTCTATACACACTACTTTAGGTGTATAAATAATGCAAACACATTTTACAGTTTACAGTCGAATAATTCAAATAAGCAGTGCAGCTCAGTTCTACCCATATGCTACACTGTCTCCATGTCCTGAACATTATGCTTTGTTTGCTTAAAAACCCAGTGGATTGATCATTGGCACAGAGTAGCTCATAACAGCAGTAATAATTGCCCAGTCTGTCATGAATAACTCCAGTGCATTTCCTTTACCTCTTGTTTTAGTTTTCCTCGCCGCAGCTGCTCGTGCGCTCGTGGCTGCCGCTAATTACCTCAGCTGGGGGCCGTGGGAAGACTTGGAGGCCAAAGGTACGTGTATTTATTGCATCGCTCTGACAATAAAATTGGCCAGGTGCATTGATTTTCTCTTCTCTCCGGCCTCTTTTTATTCAGAGGACTTGTAAGCAAGTTGATTACAGACACAACGAACAGCACAATTGGTTCTGCTAGTGGCTAGTGGTGTGTCCTCCCCTCTTTCTCTTGCTCACTCACCTGCTCGCTCTGTCCCTTTCTGTGTTTCATTGCTTCTGAGGCAGAGACCTCAAAATAGAAGAGAGTTCATGACTCGTATTTTATGGAGGCGCGAGGGTGATTTAAGGCCTAAGTAAGGCTAACATGCTGGGCTCTGGCCGATCAAGGACATGTGTTGGGTCTCGCAGACGGTCACACTCTCCTCCAAGTGCGCTGAACTGTGCCGTGACATTGCAGTTTAGGAAGTTGACTTCACATCTTTTAGAACTGAGGTCTCAAACTCAAACTGCCTCGGGGCGACTAGCCAGGTGGTCTTCTCCAAGGGGGTCCGGTTGAAAAAATGGTGGAAAAAAAGTGTCCCATATTTTTTTTCGAAGTATGACTTTTAACTGCATAAAGCTTTGAATGTGATGTTTTACCTCACGTTGTAAAATATGAGTATATTGTCCCAAATATGTCCTAATTTTTTTTCCTAAGAATGAATTTTAACTACATAATATAAACACTCATTTCAGCACTTTTAGCAATTATATATAACTAAAAATATTATTATACTGTATAATGTGTAACTTCAGGCGCCTGCAGATGGCATTGAACGAGGATGATTCTGCTACAAATACCAGCGGGGTGTGTGACGGAATTCATAGATTGAGAAAAGGTGGTACAGTGCAGTGAATGTCTTGTTCAATGTGTGAAAATGGGTTGCAAAGCAGATGTTAATAATTGGCAAAAAGGAATGATTGCATTTGGTTGTGCCAAAGGCCACAGTGTGAAGGAAGTAGCTGAATTTGCAGGTGTATTGAAGCATACGATCATACTACCAGCAGTGGCAAAAATCCCAGTGCACAGAAAATTCTCAATAGAATTGTGGTGGAAAGACAAAACTGACGGACAGGGACCACCGCCGTGTTTCACAGCTTGTAAATAAAAATCGTTCACTTTCAGGCAAGAATTTCTTCTAGAAGTCAATGCAGGTTCTTCACAACCAATTTCTGAAAGAACACTCCGCAGGGAACTGCATACCATGAACATATGGAGCAGAGTGGCATGCAAAAGGCCTTTGCTCCCTTCTGTTCACAAAGCTGCCCGGATGCAGTGGGAGAAGAGAAACAAACATTGGACTGTTCATGACTTGAAACGTGTTATCTGATCAGATGAATCTCGTTTCTACCTGTATGTGAATGATGCTGGGTGTTGGAAGTCTTTCATGAAGACTGCGTGCACGCTGTGGTTCGAGCTGGAGGAGCTCTGTGATGTTCTGGGGTGTTTTAATTGCGCAGAAATGGGTGTTTTGGGTGAGGTGACAGTAAATTTGAACCACAGTGCCAACATTGAGCTGCTGGACAACCAGGTTTTGCCCTTTGCTCATCATATTAGCGAGGAACAAAACATTCCTATCCCAGTATTCCAAGGTGACTATTCTCACATTCACAAGGCTGTAAATGTGACTGATTGACATGATGATCATTCAGGAGCATTCACACATCTGGACTGGCCCACAAAATCCCCAGATTTGAATCTTCTTGAAAATCTGTGGGACTACGAGTAACAACAGGGAACAACGAGTAAGACGGACCGGTATCACCAAATCCTGGCCGAACTGCACAATTCTTTGACGCAAGAGTGGCTGAACATTGATATTGCCTACATTCAGAAACTTGTCCAGTCCATGCTAAATCGAATTGCAGCTGTTATTTGTGCTCGTGGAGGTATTACACACTATTAGGTATGTTTCAGTCACAGGTGACTAATTTTTTGTCTGGTGAGCTTAAATGGGGTGTGTGTGGGTGTGTGTGTGTGTGTGTGTGGGTGTGTGTTTGTGTGTGTGTGTGTGTGTGTGTGTGTGTGTGGGTGTGTGTATATAAATATATCGCTGTTGTCGGAAGAAAACCTCGTATCTCCATTGTTGTTGTTTTTGACATAATTTGAAAAAGCCTGTTGCCCTTTACGTTGTTTGTAAATTTCATGAAGAATGAAACAAAAGAAATGTCCCAAAATGACTTGGCAAAAAGTCTGGTTCCATTGACTTACAGTAAAAGTAAAGTAGTTTTTTTTCCTTTTAAAATAATTTTGGAGATACAAGTTTTTCTTCTGACAACAGCGATATTTTGATAGTATGTTTAGTTGCTGAAGTTGTTATGTAAATTTCTTTTAAATATGTTTTCTGCTTTTTTCCTTGAACTTAATGGCCATTTTGACTTGAAATTAATTAAATGCAGGGCAGTCTCTGTCTATGTATATATACATATAGACATTATATGTAATGAGTATGTTGACTTCTGTACATTGCGGTCTTTATTACTATTAGCAAAATGATTTTTGCACACTTTTTGTATGTGTTTACCCATTAAGAGATTCCAATTTTCATGTTTGTTTCCTTCCATCCCTGCGTTTAGAGAACACTACGGTCATTAAGCGTGACACCTCCTTTCTCCTGACTTGTCTGTTTTGACTGGACGTCCGTACGCATTTACACTCTGTTTAATTGGCCTCTTGCTTGGAACTTCTAACACTGCCTTTATTTAACAGGGCTGACATTTGTAATTGCATGCTTAGTGGTAATTATAACCCACGTCAGCAATTTGCAGGTTTTAAAAGGACACCCACTGGTTGGAGTGTACAGCTGGATGGAGAAGTGCCCCCCTTAGCTAAGTGGGCGAGTGCGGTGCTTAGTTAAGGTTAGCCGCTTATACGTTATAGCCATGGTAATATTCTCTCGGCAGGAATAGGTGTCTCGGGCAACCATGATGCAGTGCCGCCTCTGTGCTCTTAAGGGTTTTGTATGAATTACTTTCATTTGCTCCTTTGCTCTGCCGTGGCAATGCTGCTTTGTAAAGCCCTGTATCTTAGTAACGGGCCTTAACGGCAGAGACGCTGCACAGAGAGCGAGGAGGAGGGTGGACAGGTTCAAATTCATAGAGAAAAGAAGACAGATTTGAACATGCAAGCAAAGAGAGAGAGTAACATCATTGCCATGAGAAACATTTATGACAAAACGTTCACTTTAAAAGAGAAGGAAAACTACTGTTAAAGCTTTAAAACACCTCGTTTTAAATTCACTGTTTTTGTGATGTCACAAAAACAACCCGTTTATGTATGATCATCCATTCAGCAGGACCCATGTTATGGAAAACTGAATTTTCCTCACGTTTTATTATTTTTTTTTAACAAAATAGTTTGATGCAGTATGAATTCTGAACAATGCTGCATTTTCAAAGCATATAATTCACTACCCAGTCCACATATGCAAACTGAGCTGTGTGATTTACGTTCATTGTTCTTGTGATGTCACAAAAAACCAACACATTTGTGTATTTGCCTGTTCAGCCTACAGTAGGTTAGTTCTGCCCATTCATGTTTTAGTCATAAGGAGTTTTCCAGCCTAGACTGCTTATTAAAATAGGCCTAATACAGCACAGCCAGTCAGAATAGAGGTCATTTACATATCAGTCTTAAAGGTACAGTAGCAACAGCTACTTTATTTCTAAGAAGATAACATAAAAATAAAATAGTACTGTTTTTTCTACACAAACCCCCACACAAACATAACCAGACCTCATGGGAAGAAAGATACTATTATTTTTATTCCAAGTAATTTTGGAGTATTTCTATTGGTCCACTTATTATAAAATGTTCACACAATATAAAAGGGAGCCGACAAACAATTACCTGATGTTAATGCTACAGTAAGAAGAAGAGATTGGCAGAAAGACTGAGAGAAGAATTAGAGAGTTTGCAGCAGAAGAGTAAGTTTGAGGGTGAAAGGGAGGAAACTGACGCAGATTGTAAATTGCCGATTTCAATAATGCTAACGCTAATGGAATTCATTGCAAGTGTATAGCACGTTGGGTCTTCATTTGAATGATGAAACAGACACGCCCAGCTGTTAGTGATGATAGGAGTGCTAGCACAGCTGGGATGGAGCCCCTTGCTTGTCTCCAGGGAGCCGTTAGCTAAACTTCTGCCAGCTGAGCTGGATCTAGTACAGCTTTGGGGGCTTCTCAGGGCCACTCTGCAGATGTCTGATTTGGACATAATTTCAGTTTAGGATGTGGATTAGCCCATTTGGATTTGTAATCTGGCCTTGTACACATCTTGCATGTAGTTAAGTTTTTGGTGCATTGTATTGACAGTAATGTTTCTAGGCGGACATTACATTAAAGGGCGCTTATCGTGGAAAACTGAATTTTTCTTGCTTTTTTTTTTTAAATAAAAGAGTTTGATGTAATAATGTAAACACTATTAAAGTTTCCAATTAATATTAGTAATTTCCCTGTCCATACAGTTCAATCTAAATCTGTATATGTCTAAATATCTAAATGAAGCTGCAAAAAATAGGCCGTTTTGAGATCATTGTTTTGTGATGTCATAAAGTTTAGCACAATTACATAAATCCCCTATAGCCTCACTCATTCTCACTGAAGTTACTGAAGTTCTAGCAAATGTTTCAGCTGGGACAGCCCATCAGAACAGAAGAAGTTTACATATATCAGCAGTCTCAAAGGCCCAGTAAAAGAAAAAAAAGAAAAAAAAGGCCTGTTTAATCTGAGGGCTAAAGAGAGGTTGGAAAGTGGACCTCAGGGAAAAATATTAATTTGAGAAAAATCTAAGATATGGGCTCTTTAAGGCCTTTGTGGGTTTGCAAGCATTTGTGTTATGCTTGATTGTGTTGTCATTATTATACAGGGTGATTCAAAAAAGATTAATCCAATTTCAAAGCGCCATATTTTTACAACCATGAGGTGGCTAGGAACCAATCACATACCAATTGAAAGGAAGATGGCTCCCTTCAGTCTGTGAGGAGATGGCAACCCTTGAGCAGAAAGCATTTTGCGTTCTCCAGAGTGAATCCGTCATAACTGTGCAACGTGATTTTCATCGGCAGTGAACATCAGAGCATTCATCGTTGGTTCCACGCCACTGGATGATCTCCGAAATCGCATTGAAAGAGCTGTGAGAACAGTGACATGTGACATGCTCAATTGAGTGTGGGATGAATTTGACTATGGCGTTGATATCTATACAGCTGGAGGAGGTTCATACTGAGCACTTGTAAAATTACGTAATAAACATTATGCTCATTTAAACCATTTACAGTTTACTGCACTGTTCTGTAATGATTTACAAGTGAAATAAATCATTTTGAAATCGGACGAATCTTTTTGAATCAGTCTGTATAATATTATTATATATTTTCATATACTGCAGCACTTAGTAAATACTTCTAAACGTTATAGTCAGTGTATTTAGCAACTATAATATAATTATATTCAGGAACTATAACTATATTATAGTTAGTCCAAAAACAAGAATTGATTTTATGTTTTTTTTGTAAACTAGCATTGATTGTACATATTTTATTTAAAAAATAGAAAGTGACATAACATCACTAACAAAGATGGGGGATGTGAACATATGGTGTAGCTTGTAGTGTTCAGCAATACAGTTGTGTTGTCGGAAGTCCAGTGCTTCAATGAAAAGAAGGACTAAAAAAACAGGATAAAGGTAACGTGTGGTGGAAATATGCAGAGATGTATTTGGTGTAACAACCTGAAAAATGCTCTTTTATGTTATTCAAGTGAAAAAGCGCAAGTTATTTATGCTACTTTTGTCAGTGTTTATTTAGTATCAGCTATACCTATTTCACATTAAGCTGACCATAGCTATTAGGATTTTGTCACTTCCATTCTCAGCAGCTATGCATTTCCACACACTGGGTTTAATCTGTCCTGTCTTCATTTACTCTGCATGTCAGTCAAACGACCCTTTTCTGTTAAAGTACGCTATGTTGTTGGCCATTTTTTTGTCTCTGACAATAAAAGACAAAAAAGTTTTTAAAATAGTAGTTTTGCTCTCGGTTTTGGGTTTATAGGCCTCTTTCCATTCAATTGTATAGGAGCCTTGTCTTGAATGAATGAGAATAACTGCCCAAGACATTGCCAAGACTGTTAACAAGTGGGCCAACATACCTATAAGGACTTTCTCTATATGGAAAATGTTCCAACAAGCAGTGCTCTATTTCTTCTGCATATTTACCTGTTGGAAGGACACAGTCCATATCAATAAACTGGCTCTTAGTATCTCTAGTTTCACAGTAAAAATGTATCTTTCTCAGTTTCTCAGAAGAAGTGATACTCGGGCTACAATGTGGAGTTCTGCCACTCAGGTGGGACAGCCAGTCTGATAAGTATAGGAATCTTAGGGTACTGCACGCTGGACGAGTCAGAGAATGGTGACCAGAGACAGTGACGCCACTCTGCATCTTTCTGTTACTGTACTATATTAAACCCAGGCCCAAAGCACAGATCCACAGTGATGAGGCTTGTATTTTATATTGAGAAAGGTGTTGTTCTAAAGTCCTAGAGATAAACAGACAAATCCTAATCATCTGTTCTCCTCAGCCAACTGTTTTCAGCCTAGCCACATATTTCACCCCATGCCTTTCTGCAGTTAGTTAGCTGATATGAAATCTGATAAATTCATGAAATGATAGTGACAGTTTTGTCCTCTTGAATCTATATAAGCAGAGTGTAAAATAAGCTTGAGATTGATGATCATTGGTGCTTTCCTCTGATTCTTCCTATGTGCTATAGCTGCTTTTTGTGCTGTCTGCTATCTGGCAGCAGAAACCCCCTTTCAGCACGGCATGGAGCTTCTCATCAAGAGTGCTGTAGCCTTTAACTGATTTTTTATGCTTCCTTCTTTGGACTAAACTGATAAGAAACTCTGACCAAAACAGGTGGAGGTCCTTCACTACCCTCTGGTGGAGTAGAAAGTCGAGATGACTCATGGTTCTCACCAGAATGTATAACATTAGAGATAAGCTAATTTACACATCGATTACCGTTTAACTTTGACTATTCATATATTCAGAAATTGTGACTAAGCCCTGACGCCTTACATAGCAATCTGTAAAGCAGTGGTCACCAACTCTGCACCTGGACATCTGCCTACCTGCACAGTTCAGCTCCAACCCTAACTGACACCACCTGATCCATCTCGTTAGTGCCTGGCTGTTTCTCAGTATGCGTTCTAGTGTGTTCTTGCACAACATCTTCCACTGCCCAAGTTGTGTTCCAGTATTCAAGAACACGTACCAAGAACAGTTAAAGTGTCCTGATGTGTTCTCAATCTGCCCCAAATAGTGAGGATGCATCGCTTCATGACTTGCCAGCGAGAATGACCCGAAAGTCCCATCATTTATTGCAGCATCATGACACCTAGAAGAGGATGCTGACCCACATTTGTACATTCAGTGTGTCCCAATTCAGGAGTTGGATCCTTTGGAGGACACGGTCTACGAAGGCGAGTCCTTCGAAGGCTGCTTAGACCCGCCATGTTGCCACGTTCTCGAATCCTCGCTAGCACGCACTGAACCTCGGGATATGTTGGCTGGCGAAGGATGCACCCATTGGATCCTTCGTAGCCATGGAAAAGAAGGACACATTTCTCGGCCGCATATGAAGGAGACTTCGAAATGGGACAGTCCAGTTGCGCCGCTGTGACGCAATCAGCCTTCAAATGCAGCCTCTGAAGGATGCAGCCCCCTGAATTGGGACACACTGATTTATAAGCTCTTTTTTGACCAAATGATGCACTTAACTCTGCTTTAGAAAACAATGAGGCAAGAAATAGACCAAGTCGTCAAACCTTTGCTCATTTGTTACAAATAATACCTAATATGAATGTTTGATCAGACATTTCATAAAGACAAGGCTCTGTTTGGATTAACAGTAACGTTACTCAAATGCGGTAGCTTTAGCTAAGTCAGCAATGACTAAGTTAAAAAGTGTTTACAACAGTTTACAACACTTTGCAACATCCATCAAAGTAAAATCACTTTACGACTCCATTCGTCTTTTTTCTGTTTTTTTGAGGCAGGATCCAGGCCAAATTGATGATGAACTTGAATGATGAAGACAGGCACTTGTAGGAGAAATGCTGAAAATGAGTATATTCTATAGGGGTGCGGGAAAAAATCGATTCTTAGATGCATCGCGATGCAGACATGGACGATTCTGAATCAATTCACAAATGTCAAAAATCGATTTTCTAAATATTTAATTTGTAACGTAATGTTGACGGAACGCAAAGGGCGGAACTTGGAAATGGGTAAGTGCAGCGCCCGGACAGTCTGTGGCGGCACATAACAAAAACACTACTGGAGGAGCGAGAAATCCGACTGGCTACCTCTGCATTAAAAGCCAGGTTAGGTCAGGAGTCACAAACCAAATTATAAGAAGAGCCATTTTGTCCTGCTTTAAGCTTTAGCTCAGCTATAGTTGCTTTTCTTCCATCTCCGCCAGAAAACTTTTCCTCAAAAGTTGAATAGTTTCTTGTAAAATGTCTCCCAGCTTTCGGCTGAAGTCGAGGCTGAAGTCGCTTCTCACTCGCCAGCTTCTTGCTGAACTTTCCCGTTCCACCTTAAATTCTGACTGAGACGCCGAATGTAGTTGTGGCACCATTTAAGGTGGAACGGGAAAATTAGAAAGAGAAGCGACTTTATCTTCGCAACTTTTTAGTGTTTGACAGTCTGTCGTTGCAGATTTAACGTACCAGGAAACCAACTATGTTGCTTATAAATGCAAATAAGTCCATTCGTCTCCAAATGTTCGTCTGTCTTTCTCTTTTCCTTTTTCGTTCGCTATCAGCTCGGCGAAACCTCGTTGCTAGGTGACTTGTGGTCTTTCGCGCCCCCCCTCCCCCTATCACGAGACTAAAACCGAAGTTATAAAATCACTAAAGAATATATAAAGTGCTGCGTGGTCATCCATTACCACTGGACCTTATTTTACCCTAACAGCGCATTTTATCGCAGATGAGTGGCAGAGCCTTCTAGTTCACTTGCCACATCACTTCCATTTGATTTATTAATAAAAGATATTGGACGTAAATGCATTATGGATCATTACAAATAGTTTGTTTTAAAACTACAAAGTCCTCATACAGTAAGAAAATAGAAATCATGTAGAGAAAAAAAAGATGCATCGATAATCATTTTATAATCGCATCACAGCCCTCTGAATCGTAATTGAATCGAATCGTGAGGTGCCTAAAGATTCCCACCCCTAATATTCTATAAAAATGAAATGTTTTATGCTAATATTTTTATTCAGTTATTTTCTGCACATAGTAGTTATCTTATTTGGGCTGTTCTTTGTATGTTTACTCTTTGTAATTTCAGTCTGCTATAGCCCCTTAAAATGAACAGAAAAAAGAAAGAATTCAATTAGATGGCTGTGTTTACACATTAGCTTGTATCTATCACAGCAAAGAGCCATAGACAAGTGGCATTACAGCGGATAGTCTCTCCTTTGTCTTTCTCCTCAGACTGGCTCTCCTCTGGATTAGCAGCACATTTTCCCTCTCCATTCCTCCTACTTTTACTCCGATTCTCACATACCCTGCAGTTATATTAATTTATTTGAAATCCAGGCTTTTAATCACAGTTTGTCCCGCTGTTGGCTCGTGAACATTTAAACAACATTACTGCTGCCGTTCTGGTCGCAGCTGGTGAACTTTTGGCTTTATTCTAGCATGGAAAAGGAGAACTTGAGCTCATATTAGATTCTGTTGTCATTTGTATTGTACAGAAACCTTTGGTTGGTCCTTCTTTAATATTCTAAATTGATCAGCTACTAAATGGTAGCTGAAGTGTGCTCACATCTTAAACTCCTGTACATGTGTTCTCCGTCCTTATGTTCTTGTGAGTTCGTAAGTATTCAAGAATGTTCTTCCCAAGAACACAAGTGCATTCTTGGTATTAGCTGAAGGAGGTGTGTTAGATTTGGGTTGGAGGTGAAACCTGTAGCAAGATAGATCTCCAGAAGGAGGATTGGTGTCCACTGCTACACAGATTGCTGTCTAAAGCTTCACTATTCATTGTGACAGGCCACATTGCCTTTATCTGCTGGCTGTCATCATGTAGAACGTATGCTCTCCTTTCCCCTGACAAAGAATGTTAATAGCCCCACATACAGCAATTAACTCACAGAGACATGCTAATGCCAGCTGCTGTAATAAAGGTTTGGACTGGGCCTTCTGAGGTTTGAGTGAACCTCGTGTCAGCCATGTTTCTTTTAATGTCACCTTTGTAAGAGCTCTATCACATGAGCCATGAATCCAGATGGTTGCTGAATCATTAAATACCATTGGGCGGTTGTTGATCATGCTGGTCTTTGGACTGAACCAGGTGCGTTTGTTGGATTTATAGAGACGTGCCAGTTTAATACCTTGTATCTACACTTCTTGGCCATTTTAGCAGAAACATTTACCATCGGTGCACTGTGTAGTATATTGAAGCTCGTGTGTTGCTGCACAGTCTAGCAGCCACCCTCTACCCAATGGAATCAATGGAAACCGGACACCATAGGATGGTGGACAATTCTCAGCACTCCTGTACTAGTGCAGCGCCCACTGACATGCTGCTACCATTCACTCCACATTTAGCGAGTGCAGATTTTGTGCTGAGAATGGTCCAAAAACCAAATAATGAGGACTTTAAACAATGATGGTGGATGGAAAAAACTTCTGTTCTGCTCATGCGTGAATTTGATTCACTTTAAGTTAGTTCGATTTTCTTGTGTATTAAATTAGAATTTTATTACACTAGATAACGACACTATTCCTTCAATGAATTCAGCAGATTTACATTTTTTATATATATATATATATATATATATATTTTTTTTTTTCCTGAAGATGTGATCAATTGAGCAAAGACTATGAAAACTGCCTTCCAAGTTGTTGCTTAGTGACTTTGGTTTCCACAGCTACAGTGTTAATGCAGATAACTTTCTGGTCTTCCAGCCATTGATGCTTAAAGTCCCAGACATTTGTGAGCGGTGGTTCTTTGGTGGTCCCCAACCAATGGTGGTTCCATTAATGGATGGATGACTTATCAGTAACTGGAAACCTACAAAAAACCTATATGATTGGTGATTCTTATAAAATGACCAATGATTGTCGATGCAAGGCGCTAATGAGTAACAATAAGTTTCTAATAAACTGGAAACTCAATAGCCAAGTTCAACAATATGTGGCTTTTAGACTTCTGGCTCTATTATATTTCCACATTTTTGTTTAATCAACCAAGCAGGCCCTAATTATATGACTGTGAGCCTTGTTAAAAGCTATTAGAGCCTTGTTTAAAACTATTCCTGCTGTTTGGTCATTGCTGACTAGTTTTTTCCCTCTTCTCATTGTCATTGCTGCAGGACGAAAGAGAAAGATAAGGAGTTGTGTGAAGATGTCCCTCATTTTACCTTTGCTTCAGTGCTCCTGCCATCTCTGTATAGTAATCCACACCAGCTAATGTTATCTGATGCAGTGCCTGTGCCTAACCTTAATTACATTAAAAAAAAAAAAAAAGATGCTTACCAGAAACCTTTAGAACACCAATTTAGTCTTTCAACATGCGTGATCCATTTGTTTGGTCTTCTTTTCTACACCTTGTTCACCTTTCTGAATAAGGGAGGGAAATTACTGAATAAACTGAATACTTTTTGCAGTGAATCACAGTAATTATTTTTTCTGAGGTTTGCAAATGGACAAAATGTCCTTTCTAAGCAGTGCAGAACATTTCCCATGTATTGAGCTAAAAGAAGACAAAATCACATCAGATCACTTTGTAAAGAGAGTGGCCTTCATTAAGAGGGATTTGGAGTAGGCTTAAAAGAAGCCACTCTCTTTACGACAAGAGACTTGATGTGATTTTGCCTTCTTTTAGGTAATTTTATTTACACTAGATAACGACACTATTCCCTCAATGAATTCAGTGCAGTTTTAGATTTTGGAGATTTTTCCACTTTTCTGAAATGGGATATAACACTCAAAAGATGTTATGTGCTGTTTGGACAAGGGGTGTCAAACTCAACCACTATAAGGGTCATATTAAAAAAATCTCAACAAACCTGTGGGCCAGCTGTGTTTATCTTTTATCTTCACTTAACATTTTACCATGACCCCAACTGGCCATTGTTTATTCAAGATATGCCAAAACTACAATGGCAAAAAATAGCCACTGAATACTTGAAGGATTCAAAAATAATTTTAAATAAAATTAAATTGTTTTATATAAAACAATAGACTATATTAGCTGCAGAAAACTGTTAAACCTTTTCAAATGTCCCCACTGTACAGTAGGTTTTTAAAACTGCCCATTTGCTTGAACTGGACACTTTTTTTTTTTGTGGTGCTGTCCCATAGATCGTTGTTGGGGAGGGGGTGGGAGCACACATTACATTGCAGTGCATGCTGGGTACTAATTTTGCAGGCTGAATAGAATTGTGCCTCCTGTCTGACTTGGCCTTGTGTTTGACACATGGTGTTGAATGTCTAAAGCGTCGGTGTTTCCAAACCATTATGTTCAGCGAATTTTAACAAAGGACATTTCTGAACTATATTTGGTTGTAGTTTGTCCTCTGCCTTCACAGGAGTAAAAAATGTAGGTTTGATCATTTTTTTTTACGTTGATTTCATGACAAATTGAGCTGAGAATGTCAAATATCCACTGACATTTCCAATATAAAACCAAATTTATTGCGCTGTAAAATAGGGCTGTAAAAATATTGCAATATCAGGTTCAGCTCAGCTTTTTCAGTTCTTCAGTACTTGCCAGATTACCTTGAAAGTCATCTTGTTCCAGTCAGTCTGTAAAGCATTTCACACCTCATCTTGTTTGCTAATATATTACATAATATTATATTCTGTTTGTGTCTGGCTTCTTCCGGTTTGTTTAGTTGTTCTGCCGTCACAGTCATTGCTTCTCAATCAATCAGATTGTTGTTTTCAGGCTTTATGTAATTGGTCTAAATCTTTCTTGATGATGCCTGCAGCTGTTCAGTGTTCTAGAAATACTGATGATACTCATGATATGTTCAGAAAAGGGTATTGTGGCATAATATTTCATATTAACGATGAAATATTGTCAAATTCCTATCAAGTCAGTCCTCTAACATGGATATCCACTGATTATGCTTTGAAATCCATTGTTTCAACGTAAATTGAGCCAGGCCATGAGAAGGAAGACATCTGAGGCCTTGGTACTTTTTTCTTCCGGCACATAAACAGCATGGCCGACCGAACCTCTATTTCCATACCATGGGAGAAACCTCTCGCAAAGGAGCTGTGAAGCAACCTTCTGGGATTTTTAATGGCCTACTTTACATAATTCTACATGTACCCTCTTATTTCTCCCTTTCCCAACCCCTCACTCTGGTTCTCATCTAATGGAAAAGTTTTAGCCTCAATTTACCTCCGTCTTCTCTCTCTCACATGCCAAGTTTGGAGTTTTGAAACCCGAACACTTGAAAGTAATTTTAGCTCCACTGTCATTATACCAAATGGATTTCGTAAGATACTTCACTTCTTTTAGCTGTTGGTTCTCATTAGACAGTCGTAGATTTGAATATATATTTTTTTCAATCCTCTTCATGCGAAAGAGGAGCGCTTCAAGAGCCATTATGTAAAACTGATAGATGTTGGCCATGTTAAAGAGCAGTTATTAAAATCACCCCTCTGGAGCAAAGTAGGATTATTTGTTCTATTCAGCTGAAGTCAATTGGCTGATTTAATGCTATACTAATGCTTAAACTGTGGATTATGGATCTCCTGCTTCTATATGAGCGGGGAATGGAAACGGAAATGTCCTTTACTCCTAAAGAAAACACCTCATCGTTTCATGAGAGTGGGGTTCCTTTGTAAAGGTCTGGCAGGTGGACTGAGGCTACATTCACATTACAGAGCTGAAGTGGCACAAATCTGATCTTTTCAATCTGCATATTTCATATCTAGACCTAAATCAGCCATAATTAGAAACTAGAATGGGGAGGTTTGTGAATGTACTGGACAAAACCATTGCTATGAAATCCCTGGTGGTTGCTAAGCCATTGCTATGAAATCCCAGGTGGTTGCTAAGGTGTTGGTGACCGTTGCTATGGCACACCATCTATTGCTGTGTTATCTAGGGGTTTTGTTAAGGTGTTGCTTGGCCATTGCTATGGTTTCCTAGGTGGTTGCTAAGGTGATGCTAGGCCATAGCTATTGTATCCTAGGTGGTTGCTAAGGTGTTGCAAGGCCATTGCTATAGTATACCACATGGCTGCTAAGGTGTTGCTGGGCCATTGCTATGGTATCCTAGGTGGTTGCTAAGATGTTGCTGGGCCATTGCTATGGTATCCAAGGTGGTAGCTAAGATGTTGCTGGGTCATTGCTATAGTATACCACATGGTTGCTAAGGTGTTACTGTGCCATTGCTATGGTATACCACATGGTTGCTAAGGTGTTGCTACACTATTGCTATGTTATCCAGATGGTTACTAAAGTGTTGCTAGGCCATTGCTATGGAATCCCTGGTGGTTGCTGAGGTGTTGGTGGCCATTGCTATGGTATCCTATGTGGTCGCTAAGTTGTTGCTAGGCCATTGCTATGATATCCTAGGTGGTTGCTAAGGTGTTGCTAGGCCATTGCTATGGTATCCTAGGTGGTTGCTAAGGTGTTGCTAGGCCATTGCTATGGTATACCACACGGTTGCTGAGGTGTTGCTAGGCTGTTGGTATATCTTCCAGGGAATTGTTAAGGTGGTGCTAGGCCATTGCTATGGTATCCTAGGTGGTTGCTAAGGTGTCGTTGGGCCATTGCTATGGTATCCTAGGTGGTTGCTCAGGTGTTGTTGGGCCATTGCTGTCTTATCCCAGGGGTTTGGGGTTATGGGGTTTAGAGCTCATTGTACAACTACTTGTTCTGTTAAATCCCCATCAAAAATATTTTTTTTTAAGATGAATTGCATGGAAATTGATGGAAGTCACTCCATAATTCAGCTGTTCTCAACCCCCTGCTCTGCATATGTTGGTATTTTCCCTGGGCCCAACACACTTAATCCAACTAATCAGCTGATTAACGAACCTTCCTTGAGCAGAGAAAATGCTAAACTATGCAGCACTCAAAGTATTCCAGGACCTGGATTGACAACCACTGCACTCGTTAATGTACACAATGAACTAGAGTGGCATAATATATCCTTTGTTAATTATTATCTTAATATTGGCCTTTGCACTACTGATAATGCAGAAGGTGGCAAAATGCAAACAAGCCCTTTAACTTGGGTTTCCAAAGGGCACTCATCATGCAAAATGGAATGTTTCTGTTTCTTCCTTCTTGAAATAAGTACTGTCCAAAGTTCCAAATATGCTGAACTGAAATATAAATGCAACACCTTTGATTTTGCTACCATTTTGCAGCAGTATGTTTTAAAAAAAATCCTGATTTTTTTTTTTACTAGAAATGTATCACGCTCCTACAGGAAAATGAAGGCCACACTGGATTCTGATGTGGGAATTCTATTGTGAGCAGCATGACTGTTCCCCTCTCCAAGCTCCATACACACATGATTTGAGGAGTTCAGTGTGGAAGAACTCCAGTTGCCACTCAACACCTTTGGGATATGATATAGGTGGGATGATCATGTGTCCACATACTTTTGTCCATATAGTGTATATGGAATTTGGTCATCAGACACATTATAACTTATGGTAACCGACGACGACGTACCTTTCCAGTTTGGGGGGCTTTAATCTAGCCAAACCTTCACCCTCAAGCATCATTGCCAAATGAGCTGCTGTAGTCATCCTATGACAGGTAGATTGCTAAGCTTTATTGGATCATGAATAGGGTGAACAACTCGCCTGTAATTAATTGCAGGCAAACAGACCCCCTTACACTCCCCCCTAGCCAGCACAAAACAACAATCTAATGCCATAATTGACGACATTAGAAGCTGTCCCCGCGTCCTCTGTGAGTCATCGGTGTAGCAAGCTTTCTTTTTCTCTCTTTTTTTTGCCAGAAAGAACATATTTATATAGAAAATAATTGTATTGAGAATGTGCAATCTGCGAGACTTATCTCATTATCGCTTTGTCAATGCTCCAAATGTGATGAGGCAGGAAGAGTGAGGGAGCGTGCATGCGGGAGTGTATGTGTGTGTGTGAAGGATGAGAGGAACACCCTGAAGCAAACAGAGCTGCTGGCACTGAGGCCCATCAGATGTGCAGGTTAGCGTCTCTGTAAATATCATTAGAGTGTGTGAGAGCGCGAGCGTGTGTGCGCGCGCATTTGTCTTTCAGCCTTCAAACACGCGGCAGCCCTCCAGAGCCACTCGTTAGGATGTGGCTAGTGGAAAAGACCTCATCTCCGCTCTCATTTGCATTCCACGGCGGAACCGCGCCGGTGGACGACGCTACAGTGCGCAAACACAATCAAGGCTTTTGTCTCCTGTAATGCTAAGAGGAAGTGGAGGGATACAGTATCTGCCTATAGATGCTTTACGTACCACCGCTGGTGAAGAATGGAAGCTGAGCGTCTTCAGCACCGACCACAACATGGCGCATACAGGACCAGTCAAAAGTTTGAGCACATCTATTTATAGAAAAGGTTTTTCTCTCTTTCTTTCTTTATACCACCCGTTATAGACCTTGTAATTGAATATCAGGAGATAGTGAATGTTATTAAAGGAAACAGAAGTTAGCATTCAAATGAAAACAGTTTCTGATGTTCCTGACAACCGTGCAAGACCTGGCGGACCAAAAACTCACCATTGGATCAAAAATACTTAAAGCTTACATCTTTGAGAAAATCAAGCTATGTTTCTGTGGTGTTCCAGGTGGTTGCTACGGTATGGTATGTGTTTGCTAGGGTGTTGCTAATGTACTTGTATCATGGTGATGTAAGAGGAGAGCACAAACTTTTGCCCACATAGTGTACAATTTGGCCACATTATGTACAATGACTGTGGTAGAAAAAGAGGTTTATATTAAAAAGAATGATTCAGTTTCAGGATGTTTGACACTCCTCCATGCTTGTACCAAAAATTGTACGTCATATTGGTTCAAAAAGCGACTTATTTGGTTGTAGTTTCTACAATTTTTGTACAATGTTTCTACAAAGCTTGGTGGTTCTATGTCAAAAGCTGAGGGCCAATAATCATTACAATTTTTTGACCGTGGGCTAATAATATGAAGAAAGCAAAGAACAGTACCGTGAATACCGTGAGATCCGGTGCTGATGTTGGATGATCAGTTCTGGATCACAAACTCCACCCCAGTTCATCCCAAAGGTACTGGTTGGTGCGCCATCACTCCGAAGAAAGCAGTTCCACTCCTCCACTGCCCAGTGCTGGAGGACTTTATAACCCCTGATGCTTGGCCTTGGGCATGTTGACCTTAGGGTCACCTGTGTGACCAGTGGACAAAGAAACTACATTGTGTTTCCATCATGAGGGTTTTATTCTGGTTATTCTAGTACTTCTTCTCTCCTCATACATGAAAAGAATATAAAAGAATAAGCTTAGCGTACTAATACACTGTGTGGATCATGCTGTGTGATACGTGCAATACGTGCATGAGTGCAATTTACACTACAATTGACCATCAGCAAAATATGATATAGCACAGTTGCTGATAATGAGCACAGGAACACTTTCATGCATTCAAAATGTAGGATTAATAAAGATTATACATGAGGCAGAATCTGATACCTACTTCCTCATTACGAGACAAAAGCCAAGGAAGAAGGCAGGGGAAGGAGGAAATTTAAGAGAGAAAAAAGGGGAAGGGGACATCCCAATGTCAGCTGCCCAGCACTAATACAGGCCATATTATGGAGAAGAGATTTGTGTAATTATAGCAATATAATATATCGATTTTAACTCTGTTACACCTGCAGTTACTCCAACGCGTCCCATACAATTTGCCATGCTTTTCAACTGAGATATACAAGCTGCATGTGTGCAAACAAACGACTATGTCAGCAAGTAGTGCAGCCAAAAGTACATAGAGTATAGAGTATTTAGAGGTACATTTTAAAGGTTTATACATAAGCCCATAAGCCTTTAGGTCTTTCACCATGTCTGTGAAAAACATACATTGAATTGGGTGCGTCCAAACTTTTGACTGGTACTGTAAATCCTTGGCTTGAAAGGGGGGAAAAAAAGTAATTATTTCTACATGACTTGAGCTGACATCCAAGACGTGGTGAGAAGGGGAAAAAAAAAAGAAAAAGTATCAAGGTGCCCCAGTGTGCTGCCTGAACAATTCGGTGTGTTGACACACTTTCTCGAGCTGCCTGGCTCCTGCTAAAAGGTTTCGCTTGTACTCGGGGAGGACGTAAAATAGCTGCCATCTCTTAAGCAGCCCCACATACACGCCCTCCCCCTCTGCTAGGATCGTTATCACTGGGCCGGAGGGTCGGAAAGCTCACCAGACTATCGTTTTGTAGCCGTAATCGCAGCCCACAGCTCAAGCCTTCATGTTAAATGCACAGCAGTGCTGGCTTTAGTGCAGTTTACTCGGACAAGGAATCCCCTCGCCATTGTAGTGGTATTAAGAATAAATAAAGGCTTTCTGAGGGAGTGAAGCACTTTGTGAGGCACTTTGTCTGGTAGGCCTGTTTTTGCATGGGTGAATGGCTTTGGTACGGTTTGATGGGTGTTTTCTGTAATGTCATTGTCTTTTAAAGCGATACTCTAGCATTCTTCAATTGCCAACAGTTGCCAGGGACAATCATTTTGACTCATTTTCCTGTAAAAAAAAAAAAAAGGGCAGCCTTTTATTTTGATAGTCCTCTGTAAATGCTTTGTGGAGGCTCAGTCTCTTTTTAACCAACATTGAACTTAATGTTTGTTAAAAGGAACTGAACTGAAGTTGAGAGTGATAGATCCTATTTAGACTAACCCTAGTCTTAACTTCAACCCCAAACCTAAACCTACTCCTAGTTTGTTAATAATATAAATGTTTGTAGAGTCGATCATCTGTAAGGGACCATCAAAATATAGTGTGACCAAAAAAAAACTAACTGAAAAACTGATGACCTGATACAGATTTTAACCCTCTATTGCATGATGTTGCCTCAGGGCAACAAATCCATTTTCCTCATTCTATAATAAGTACATATTTAATGATGATAAAAGGGTTAATAATGAAAGAAAGAGTTTTAATAAACCACAAAAAAGCTTGTATGTGGTCATACTCTCTCTTGGTGAGCCATTTTAAACCTGTTTTTGGCAGGATGCAGCTCGTAGATGATGCACTGTAGTGCTTTTCTATGGAGGTTATTATATAACTTGCATTATACAGACTCCCTCAGAAAAGCAACTATTCATCATTTTTTTATTCATCCAAAAATATGATTCACTTCAGTGTGAAGTTCATTTTTTAAAGACTCATTTAATCATATACATTTTTTTTATGTCATAAGAAATTGCTGAAATATATTTGTTGCCTTGAGGCAACATTGTAACGTAGCAACATTTTTAATATAGTCGCATACAGACAGGTGATGAGTTAATGGAAATACCTGAATAAATGAGTGGAGAAAATTAGTAGAGTACAGGTGCTTCCACACAAGTGATCTGCATGATGCGATTAAGCAGTTGACATCCTACTATGCTCTGTGGCATTAGTTGAATTCTGAGCCGGTCCAGTTGACCTCGAAGTGAAGATGGCAAGAAGAAAAGAGCTAAGTGACTTTGAAAGAGGGTTCATTATCAGAGCACAGATGGCAGGAGCTTCAGTCACAAAGACTGCTGAACTGGACAGTGTTTCAATAGGAACTGTGACCACAGTGACATGTGCATTTAGATCAATGAGAAAGACATCAGTAAATGTGGTTCAGTTCAATTCAGTGACTGTGATGCTTGTGAATTAGTACAGTATGTAAGGAAAAGCAGAAGAGCATCCTTTCCTCAGGTGTCTGAGAATGTCAATGCAGGATGTGACCAGACTGTTAACTCCATAGACAGGTATATAATAGTAGAGCTGGAGTGTGTAAATCCCCTCATTACATAATAAGACAAATGCATATTTGAGAGTTCAGTAATGAAAAACCCATCAGCACTGGTCTACAGAGATGTGGAAAAAAGTGGTCTGGTCAGATGGGTCATCGTTCACCATGTTCTCAAGTGGGCGAGTGCATGTCCAGCGTACACTGGAAGAGAATGGTACAGGCCTGAATGCTTGACCCCTACAGTGAGGGGCTCTGTTGCTTTGGGGGGACATTTTACTGGCATGGTTTGGGTCTATTTAAGAGGGAAGGGTCACTGCAAAGTTATTCTGACTGATCACTGAAGTGTTTCTATCCTGATGGGAGTGGGTTCTTTGTGCCCATCCACAGGCACAAGGGGTCACTGAATGGTTTGATGGGTATGAGAATGATCTAAATCATATGATGTGGCCCTCGCAGTCAACAGATCTCAACTCAGTTGATCACTTTTGGGAGATTTTGGACCGACGTGTTGGATAGAGTTCTCCATTACCATCATCGAAGCACCCTTTGAGGGAGTATCTTTTGGAAGAATGGTGATCTGTTTGTCCAGTACAGTTCTAGACATTTGTTGAACTTATGCCAAGCTGCATTGATGCTGTTCTGGTAGCTCATGGTGGGCCGACATCTTACTACGTCACTTTATGTTGGTTTATCTTCACGGAATTCAACAACTACCCAGTTGTTTCTAGTAGGTGTCAGAGGTTAGGCTGAAAAATGCTGGAGTATTCTTTGTGACACATTAATATTGGCCAGATCCTGTCTGATTACATGTGGTCCATAATAAAGCACATATGCATAATATTCTCTGTATCCTCATTCATTTTACATTCAAATATTCATTCAGTTTCAGGCCAAAAAGTTCAAAAATAATAGTGGAAGTTTCAGAATGTTAGTTATATTTAACGAAGTATTTACTTTCTTTTTTTAAACTTGAGATTTATTTATTTCAACTTATTTGCCGGGTGACTCATTTCCTCCTCATATTGTGGTACTCAAGGTGCACTTATGCCTACAGGGAAAGTTTGAGTCATTTATCGTTTTATTTGCTGTATTAAATGCTATATTGAGGTTCTTTTTATTTGAACTTCTTCAAACTTATTTGAACTTACTTGATCTTCTTTGAACACCATGAGAAATGGTGAGCATTTGTTTGCTGCATAGCATAAGTGGAAATTGTTTTATGTTATTTCTTATATCTTTCCATTGAATAATCATGGAAACATGGAATCTCAAGCCTGGCTTTATTTGCAAAATTGGAATTTTTAGCATTTATTTTTTTCTCATTTGCTGAGATAATCTAAAGATGACTGATAAAGAAGATAAAGATAAAGAAGTGTGTTAGAAGAACCTAACAGGGAATAAAAGTATTGTTATTGGTACTGCAGCAACGACAATGACAATGATGACCAGGATCAGGTTATTCAATTTTAGGGAGTTCTTCATATAGCCTATTCCATTCTGTCCACTGATAGGCTCATTTCTTTTGTTTATCCCATATCCACTATTGTACATTCACTGTCAGTTCTTTATTGTTATTCGCATTGCTCTTGTGTTGTGCTATTGTTTTGCTGTCCACTGTCCACCAGAGGAGGATGGGTTCTCCTTCTGAGCCTTTGTTCCTCTCAGGATTTCTTCCTGTTGCTCTTAGGGAGTGTTTGTTTGCCACTGATGGCCTTGTTCTGCTCTTTTGGGGCTTAAACCCGGATTTTCTGTACAACTGCTTTGTGAAAACGCTTGTTGCAAAAAAGCACTATATAAATATATCTTGAATTGAATTGAAGTGCACTTGCATACAGAAGGAATTTGTCTATGTGAAATTACTGCTTATGTAAAGGGACAATACAGAATAACAGTCTATGAATGAAGACAACATAAGACTATTACAAAATGTTCATAACTGTACGGGGTATACACCGATCAGTAATAACATTATGACCTCGCTCATTGTCCATTTTATCAGCTCCACTTACTATATAGGTGCACTTCGTAGTTCTACAATTACAGACTGTAGTCCATCTGTTTCTCTGCATACTTTGTTAGCCCCCTTTCACCCTGTTCTTCAGTGGTCAGGACCCCAACAGGACCACCACAGAGCAGGTGTTATTAGGGCGGTGGATCATTCTCAGCACTGCAGTAACACTGACGTGATGGTGGTGTTGTGTTAGTGTATGTTGTGCAGGTCTGAGGGGATCAGACACAGCAGTGCTTCTGGAGTTTTTAAACACCTCAGTGTCGCTGCTGGACTGAGAATAGTCCACCAACCAAAAATATCCAGCCAACAGTGTCCTGTGGGCAGCGTCCTGTGACCACTGATGAAGAACTAGAGGATGACCAACACAAACTGTGCAGCAGCAGATGAGCTATCGTCTCTGACTTTACATCTACAAGGTGGACTGACAAGGCAGGAGTGTCTAATAGAGTGGACAGTGAGTGGACACAGTGTTTAAAAACTCCAGCAGCACTGCTGTGTCTGATCCACTCATACCAGCACAACACACACTAACACACCAACACCACATCAGTGTTACTGCAGTGCTGAGAATGATCCACCACCCAAATAGTACCTGCTCTGTGAGGGTCCATGGGGGTCCTGACCACTGAAGAACAGGGTAAAAAGGGGCTAATAAAGTATGCAGAGAAACAGATGGACTACAGTCTGTAATTGTAGAACTACAAAGTGCACCTATATAGTAAGTGGAGCTGATAAAATGGACAATGAGCATAGAAACAAGGAGGTGGTCATAATGTTATGCCTGGTCGGTGTATATATTAATATAGATCAATTGGGATATGTTTGTAATAGAACATACCCCAAGCTAGGTTTTTATTAAAGGTGATAGCCATAGGTGACTAAAGGTGATAGCTTGAGGATGGTACTAAATTCATTTCAAATTGCAAATATGCGTGAAATGGGACACCAATTAAACGCATAAACACCGTGAAACTTTCCTCTGAGTGAACTTAGTTTGTCAGAATGTTTTGTGACTAAGACTCAAACTGAAAAGTGGGCCTGCTGTACCCGTGCAGTCTGAGAGCTGTTGGTCTTCTCTGCGGTGGTCCTGTGAGTTGTGGACAGGAACACACTTGTGATTTGTCTTTGGAGATAATAGATGCGCGCTCGACATGACACCTTGGCTTGCTGATGCAGTTGCGCATGGAGCCTTGCGTCTTGCAGAGTTCGGATGCAGTATTTTGTTTCTGATCATAAAACAAGCTCTTCCACGCAGCTTGCTAGCAGAGCAGCGACAGTGCGGTTTTTGCTGGATTTGTTCTCCTGTACCTTTAGATTTAGGTAGTTCTTCTCTTGGTTCGGTTCAGTTCTGTTCAGTTCGAGATAGCTTTACTGGAATGAGGACATCGAGTACAATTACTAAAGCATAGAAAAGAAATGTACAATTTCTATCTGTTTGAACGAGGTGGGTAATCCTGTAAATAATCTATTAAATAGAAGATTAATAACCATGTAAGCGCCTGTATCTGATTACATTCCCAGTCTGAAAGTTTAAGTATGTTCTGATGATGTGTGTCGCATCATAGCGAAGGTTTATAATGTTCAACATGGCGGAGCAGAAACTGGTCTGCAGAGGAGACGAAGTTTATGCATTGATCTTCGAAAGACAGCGATGGGACGGGCGTCCAGCTCATGTGTCTCAGAACACGACGTCTTCCTCTCGGCCTTCTTTAATAAGGACGTGTGAAGCACGTTTTCCTCAGTCCGACATCATTTTAAAGTAATTAAAAACACAAGCACTGCTCACTGCAGCTCGTCTCACTCTGGCTGGATTCACGTGATGCTTGTTGTCATGGTAACGTCTACATTAAGTGGCATTCAATGCATGTGCATCGTTTTGGATTGGATTACTTGTGGTGAGCATGTAAACAGAGATTTTCCATCAGATTGTTGAGCAGAGTGAGCATATAAACACCTCAGTCTTAATCTATAATCAGAGGGTGTGTCTCAAAACCTAGTGAGCTCTCTACATAGACAGCATTTTACGTCACAATATGTGCGCTCCCGACAAGAAGGCTGTCCCAATTCCTCAGCCGCTGAGGCAATCCCGCGTTGCATCGCGGCGCAACTTTTGTTTGAAGATGGCAGCGACGTCATCTTCAAACGTAAGTTATTCTGAATTTCTGGGGTATTTATCTGTTTTCTAGTCATAAAGGCGCACAAATAGCCTATACTTTACGCGTTTGACCACAACTATTGTCCATTTTGCTGTTTCATTCAAAGCAAATACAATTAAAATCGCTATATAAACCACCAGAGCAGATCCATGTTGGCTAAATGTGATTCTGACAGCTGAGGTAAGTACACGCCGGTGGGAACAAGCGGTGATGTCACTGCTGTCTAACTAGAGCGTCTCATTTATCTGCCTTATAAGGATAGATGACCGTTGGAACGCTGCCTACTTAGACAGCTGCCTATGTAGACAGCGGCTACTTAGAGAGCTCACTAGGTTTTGAGACACACGCAGAATGTATCTAATTGGATTGGCATGTAGGCCAAAAGTAATGGAAGGTAATCAGATTATGTCGAATAAATATAATAATTCTTTGGATTTATTTACAGATCACATTTCTTAACAGGTAAACACTAATCTGTGCTGAAATACGTTTTAAAGTAACCCTCCTAACCCTGTGTGTGAAGCAAATTATTGCCAGAAAGGTAATGTTTTGTAGTTTCACTGTTTGTAGCTGGACCTGAAACATATTCAACAATAATAATAGCAGAGGTCAGCATTAATAGCAATGACCGTAACCATAACAACCCAATATGAAACAATTACAACAGCGTCAACAGCGCTCTCTCTCTCTCTCTGTCTCTCTCTCTCTCTCTCTCTCTCTCTCTCTCTCTCTCTCTCTCTCTCTCTCTGGTTTGCTGGAAAAAGGTAACGCCACCGGCTGCCTTGGCAGGCAAACAGAGGGAAAGCGTCCTCTCTTGACCACGGCTTAAGTAAAACCACTGCGGTCTTTCATGAGCAGCCATATTGTTGGTCTCTTTGATGTGGCTGCTCTTTGTGGCGCTGCTCTGCTCCCTACCTGGAAAACCACCCAGATGGAGGACAAGGAGAGGGTCGCAGGCTCGCGTCCACTTGCCATCTGTCCTATATCGGCTACGGCCTTGTCCGCATGCACACACACACCTGCACTCTGCCTCAGGGAGAAAGCTGCGAGGTGTTTTCATGCTCATGTGCGAGCTGCATTGAGACTACGTTTGATCGTGAAGAGTAAACCGTGTTCATCCACATCCGAGAGGTGTGTTCCATAACAGGATCATTTTTATCTCACTTCACAGTAACGTTCCTACACTGCAGCAACAATGCAGAAGTTCTGGTACTGTTTGAATTGTGTTTTGCAGGCACACAGTTCGTACAGCACTGCACACCGTATTCAGTCTGGTTATAGAAATAGTCTGCTGGAGATGGTAAATGACATTGTTTTTCTCCTTTCCCTAAATGTATAAGCTAAGACATGTGAGGTGTCTGAAGTCTGCTTTGCTCTGGAGCTATGAGGCTAACAAGGAATGAAAGCCTATTTATTAGCATCATAAACAATCAGTGTTGTGCAAACTCCATGCCTCAAATCATATCACGTTGTTAAGAAGCCTCTAACAGACTTGATTACAGTTGTATGTAAAAGTTTGAACACCCTCCCACTTGCTTTGAAGTGGAAATGAGTCTAAAGAACTTGAGAAGTGAGACATTTTACTATTTCATAAAAAACATGAACTCATTTAGAACTTGATGGCAGCAGCGCATCTCAAAAAAAGTTGGAACAGGGCCACGTCTACCATTGTGTAGCATCCCCTCTTCTTTTAACAACAGTCTGTTAATGTCTGGGAAATGAGGAGACCAGTTGCTGGAGTTTTGGGAGAGGAATGTTGTCCCATTCTCGTCTGATGTAGGATTCTATCTGCTCTACAGTTCTGGGTCTTCTTTGCCAGATTTTTCGTTTCATGATGCGCCCAATGTTTTCTATTGGTGAACAGTCTGGACTGCTGGCAGGCTAGTTCAGCACCCGGACTCTTCGTCTGTGATGGATGCAGTTTGTGGTTTAGCATTGTCTATATACTGTTCAGCATTGATGGTGCCTTTCCAGATGTGTAAGCTGCCCATGCCATAGGCACTAACGTAACCACATACCATCAGAGATGCAGGCTTTTGAACTGTGCGCTGATTTCTGGATCATGTTGACATTTGGCTTCTTCTTTACATGAAACAGCTTTAACTCGCATTTGTGGATTACACAGCAAACTGTGGTCACAGAAAATGAGTTCTGGAAGTGTTCCTGAGCCCATAAAGTGATTTCCAGTACAGAATCATGCCTGATTTCAATGCAGTGCCGCTTGAGGGCCTGAAAATGTATGTATATGTCTTTAGTATGTGTATATATGTGTGTTATATATATATATATATATATATATATATATACACACAAAACACTAATTGTGCATTTACATGTACAGAAGTGTGTTGTCTTCGGAGGATTTGTTGACTTATTGTCACTTAGAAAATGAACAAAACAACTAATTTGACCAGGGGCATTCAAACCTTTGCGTTCTGACAGTGTATGACATACTGTTATCTACAAAACATGGACAAAATTCAGATACATGCCATGCTAAATCACAAAATATTATTATTATTATGTTATCTGTAGACTTTTATTCCACTTTGAGGGTCCCGAGGAATTGGGCAGGGGTTGTCATGATGGATTGTAATTTAAATCGATATAAACAAGAGGTTAAGATACTTTTACCTTTATTTATACATTTGTTAACTTACAGTCACTGATGACATTAAATACACCTCCTCGTTTCTACACTCTTTGTCCATTTAATCAGCTCCACTTACCATATAGTTGCACTTTGTACTTCCACAATTACAGACTGTAGTCCATCTGTTTCTCTGCAAACTTTATCTTCCCTTCACCCTGTTCTTTAAAGGTCAGGACCCCCACAGTGCTGCTTTGTCTGATTGACTCACACCAGCGCAACACACACTAACACGCCACCACCACGTCAGTGTCACTGCAGTGCTGAGAATGATCCACTGCTCTAATAACACCTGCTCTGTGAGGGTCCAAGGGGGTCCTGACCACTGAAGAACAGGGTAAAAGGGAGCTAACAGAGTATGGAGAGAAACAGATGGACTACAGTCTGTAATTGTAGAACTACGAAGTGCACCTATATAGTAAGTGGAGCTGATAAAATGGACAATGAATGTAGATACAAGGTAGGTGTACCTAATAAACTGCTCAGTGAGTGTATATTATAATTCTGATTACATATAATTAGTCTGATTTTTCCTGTTTCATTTAATAGGGGCATTTGATGGGATGCTGTGTGTCTTCTGTGTCTCCTCCCTCTTTCATTTCCTAATGAATGGATAGCATCGCTGTTAGATAGAAACCTCGTATCTCCAAAATGGTAACTTGACAGGAGAAGGAAAAAACATACTTTAAGTTAATGTAAAAAAACAAAAAAACAAAATCTAACTGCAAGTCATTTTGGGAAGTTCCTTTTAATCCTTTCATCTTGAAATTTTTACTCAATGTAAAGGACGGCTAATATTTTCAAATTATGTCAAAAAACTCTTTTTGTTCTAATGTTGGTTCCTTCGTAAAAATCTTAAGAAACTGTATAAAAATGACTAAAAATTGGAGTAGAAGTGTGCTGCATAGCTAGGAACAGTAGTAAAAATCCAATTCAGTCGTGAATTTTGTTCACATTTTGTACCAAGGCAAGTGTGTGATGCTAATTGGTGCTAATTGGTTTAAACTTCCAGTATTTGTTATCTATGTTAGTCATAGCACAAAGCTAACGAAGCAAACTTCAGACACCAAACAGGCCTTGTTTGATTAACCACATGTAATGTAAAAGTGATATTATGCTACCCTGAGACCATCCCAACATTCTCTCTCTCTCCTTTCGTCTCCACTAGCCTGCCGTCACCTGTTTGTGGTGCCAATTTGCACGAAAATGCCTTTAAACAGTCTGTTATCGACCCTCTTCTTCCTCCGGCTTATATTCAAACCAGCTCGCACAGTTAAAGAGAAACAGTAATTATATGAAGTGTAAAGAGAGTGGCCTTGCTCTTTCAGACGACTAATCAACACAGACAACCCTGTATGGCAGTAATCAATGGCCTTTGTCCGATGTTAATGTGAGTGTTTAGTAACATGACTCAGGAAATGGACTGAAAGCTCGATACCTGCACGTCAGTGGTCCAGAGTCGATACCAGCTCGGCTTGAAGCGGAGCAGTTGGACGCCTGTAATGGATGTAAATGGGATTTCTAACTGTAAAATGCTGCTGTTCTGTTGCTGATACTGGATCTGTAAATGGAGTAGATGAAAAACCGCTTGTCTGATTGGTGATGACAGAGTTGTCTGCTTGAATGTGGATTTATGTTGATGTTTGTGTAAATTGGAAGAGAAATAAGTGCTTTTTTCTGTTTTTTTTTTTTAATTAAAACCAATTTTTGTTTCAGATTAAACTGTCAAATTACATGTTTCTTTGATTTTTTTTTTTAAGTGAAAGAAAGAATTGAACATATTGGAAAAAACAAATGTGGCCAGTTAGTTAAACTCAAGCAAATAAATAGAAATTAGGCTCAAAATTGGCAGAAAAATTTGTGTTTCACTTAGAAAACCAACAAAACATAATTTAGAACTGTACATATAACTTTGTAACACTTGAACAATACATGTAACGTTATGCTATATGTGTCACAAATGTTTGGGAAAACACAATGTCTGTTTTTTTCTGTTGTTTGCACACAAGTTGGAATGATCAAAATGCACCAGTGAAACACTAGTGTTTAAGAAGCCAAGAAAAACTCTGAGTACTATTTTTGCAAACATAAACTTTTTTCAGAAGAAAGAGAAGAAAAAAAAAAGCACACAAAATTTAGTGAATAAAACAAAAAGACGTCATAGTGGACGGACATCTAATCAGCCACTTGTTACTAAGCAGCTCGTACAGTTACTATACGCTGGTTGTTGTTGTTGTTGTTGTTTATAGGCTTTATATAATTGATCTTAGTCTGTCTTTCTTATGATACAGTTGCTCAGTGATACAGAAGTACTGGTGATCTCCATGACACGTTCAGGAAACATCTCAGAATGTCTCATCATGTAATTTGTCATGTAATTTATCATGATTATGATAGCACATTGTCAGATTGTCCATCCCCCAAACAGTCTTTTCACTTCATTTCTGCCATCATAAGGAGGAATAAGTTGACTTTTTAATCTAAAGGCCAATACACATTTATTCAACAGTCACCAACATTATTGTGAGCAGTTGGCTTTAGAATATTTAGAAAAATAACTGATAAGCTAGAGGTGAACAATACATACATTTCATGTTATATCATTGTGATCTGGTATTGTACTCTTTGCACCACGATACAGTACATGATCACTACAGAACTAAAAAGGAAATATGAATATGACCTTTTGTTAGTAGGACACAGCTGTAACCCTGTTTAAAGCCTGGAAGGATGGAAGAGTTAAAGTTGCGCAAAAGTAAATAGTGGATCAGTTTAAAAGCTGATAGAAGTTGGTCTCTGGTCTTGCAAACCCTAAAAAAACCTAAATATTATATGCATATTGTGATTCTACACAATAAACATAACAAAGCAACTTGAAAAAAGAAGGGATAACATTTTAAGGAGGACAAGTTTCCCCACAGCCATGGCCTTAAGTCAAACACAGGCCCACACAGCTAGAATCCTTGGAACACTCTTCCTCCTTTGCACCATCATGTTTGCATTACTGAGTAAACAAATGCCTTCTTTTATAGTAACTACTGCGAAGCTGGAGAAAGAATGTTGGCATCCCATTCAGTCTAATGAGTGTCACAATCTTTGTTTAGTCTCACTAGATACAGAGGTGTGGACTAGAGTCTGGCTCGAGTCACGAATTTGATGACTCAATTTGAGAAATTCAAGAAAGACTTGGGACTTGACTTTGACTTGAACACCAGTGACTCGGACTCTGACTTGAGCATCATGACTCGGAAAGGCTATAGTAAAGGCTATAGTACTGCTACCGTTATTCAGTGTTGTGGCCTTAAATTAGCTGAAGAATGCTTACTGACTTGTTTAGGACTCGAAGATTAGGCCCTGTGACTTGGGACTTGACGCTCACCTGTACTGACTTGGGACTTGACTCGGGCCTTGAGTGTGAAGACTTGAGACTTACTAGTTCTTTCCAACTTAGTGATTTGTTCTCACCTCTTGCTAGATAACATTCCAGATTACACCCTATGCTAACTGTTGCGGTAGCTAATCAAAACTAGGCAGATTTAAAACACTTTCTCACCATTGAACCATCATGTTTGCTTTCCTCAGTAATCAGAGCTCCACCCACATATTTTGTAGCAATTTTTGCAAGACTGGACATGTTTGGAAGAAGTGGTTTCTTAAGCTGGCCCTCAGGGACCCCCAGTTCGGCCACTGTTTTGCTCAATCCCGACTTACGAGCAAAACTATGGACTGTCTTAGGGGTTTTTGAGGACTAGTTTGAGAACCACTGCTTTAAAGAACATTGCAAATATCCTGTCAGTTTGGTCATCTTTTTTTTAGCATTGCTAGATAACATTCCAGATTAAAATGATATGCTTGATGAACTATGTTGTTTTAGCTAATCAAACCTAGGCATGTTGTAAACAACATGTTTACCACCATGCTAACATTAGCACAACTACACACAAACTACATTTGATCTATGCTAACAATCTGACTCTTCATACGCTGTGGTTTATCATCAGGTTAGATGAGAGTTTTGCCAACATTCTGTAAAGCTGGTCCAACTTTCTGGTCCAAGGCTGATTGTGGAGAGATCAACTGCTATAGATTTTTCCTCATAGCATCGTCTTTCTGAGCTTTTGTTTTGCCTTGCCTGAGAGGAATCCTATTGTCTGTAAAGTCACATTGACAAGAATGTGCAGCTTCACAAGGCCACTATGGCACTGTGACTGTGATGCGTTGTATTGTGAAGATTATTTGAACACATAAAAAGTCTTTTGAGTTTCAGCCAGGATCAGGGCATGGATATATAGAGTTTCTACCTATTCAGTACCTATGTCCATGTCCATCCATCTTCAGCAATAATAAAATGTTCACAAGAAGTGCTGAAGCATGTTTACATGGTTTCTGCTAGAGTGTAACATACAAACTCAATTCTAAAACAGTTGGGACAGTGTGTAAAATACACATAAGAACAGAAAGCAGTGGTTTATAAACGTATTCTGACTTGTATTTAAACAAAAAAGTGCAAAGACAAAATATGTAATGATTACCATGTTGGCTTCTTTGTTTTTTAACTGTTCGTGGCTCGCCACTTTGCCAAAAATACATCCAGCAGTATAAAAATAACATTCCTCAGCGAGTGATTGCAAGGATTTTAGGTATTTCACCCTCTACGGTGCATAATAGCATCAAAACATCCAGGGAATCTAAAAACAGCTCTGTGCATAAAGGGTAAGGCTGAAAACCACAACCCCAATGCCTGTGATCTTCGATCCCTAAAATGGCACTACATTAAAAACGGTCATGTGTTTGTGATGGATATCACCAAATGGACTCAGGAATACTTTGACAAACGTTGTCAAGAAACACCATCTGTTGCTTCATCCACAAATCCAAGTTAAGACTGTACTATGCACAGTAAAAGTCAGATGTGAACAACATCCAGAAACGCCGCCAACTTCTCTGGGCTCGAGCTCATCTAAAGCACAGTGGGAACGTGTGTTGTGGCCTGATGCGTCAACTTTTCAGATTGTTTACCAGCGTAAAGTTCAAAAGCCAGCATGCTGTCATGGTATTGGGGTGTATTAGTGTGTGCACATCTGTAAAGACACCATTAACACTGAACACATTTTGGGGCAACATATGCTGCCTTCTAGACAACGTCGTTGTCAGAGACATCCATGCTTATTTCAACATGACAAGGCCAAGCCTTGTTCTGCATGTGTTACAACAGCATGGCTTCCTAATCTGTGCTTAATCTGAGTGTGGGTGCTAGACTGGCCTGCCTGCAGTCTAGACCCGTCTCTCAGTGAAAACGTGCAAAACACAATAATGAAAGATCTGTATGGTTGCACAGCTGAAGTTTTGTATAACAATTAAATATATAATTTTTTGTCTCCCTATTTTTCTCCCTGCACCATGCCTAATGTTTTCTGGTCGTATAAATGGCCACAGTTATCCTGCTATATTTTTTGCTCGCTCTCTAGCTCTCTCTCTTTTCTTTCTCCTTCTGCTTCTATAGAATCACTGAATAAGTTTCCAAGTTTAGCTCATTAATGAGAACATCATGACAGAGTCTTTGGAAGCAGTGCTGGAAATATACATGCAGATGGTTTTTAGCCATTAGCAGAGCACTATGTAGGAGACTTCAATATCATATGGTGTGCTGAAGAAGCTGCATTTCTGGGCTTTTCAGCTTCTCTACAGTACATGTATATATGTGTGGGTAGGTACAAAAGGTCTAATCAGCCAGGGGTCATTCTGCAGGCCTACATTTCACTGTCCTTTTCTTTCCTGTGGCATATAGTTGTATGAAGAAGTATGTAAGAAGCATGAATATGATATGTCCCATTCTTGTACAGACTGGCATGTTCAATTCCCCAAGTATGAGTCAAGTATGTCTTAACATCATCTTTATTATTCATCCACCTATAAGAATCACTTATTTTCACTGATTCAATGTAAGGACAAGTGGAAATTGATAACACCACGTGAAATGCTTGCATTGAGGCTAGAAACCCTTAGTACTTCGTGTGTAGTTGCTAAATGTAGCCCATCTGTTGCTGCACAATTTACCTCGGCTTTGTCTCTCAGGGGACAGCGACCACCATAGGACCACCACTGACCAGGTATTATTTGGGAAGTGGACCGACACAGCAGTGATGGAGACATAGTGTTGGAATGATAGTGTACGAGTGTATCAGGCACAGCTGAGGTGTCACTGCTGGGTTGAAAACAGTCTACTAACCAAATATATCCAGCCAGCAGTGATGTTGCCATATACTGACCACTGTTAAAAGGCTAAAACCTGTGAATGTCCAGTTACATTGTTTCCTGTTTACAGCAGTATGCTTAAAGAATTTGTGTCTATACGGTGTTTAGTACGTGTACACATTTAAAAAAAAAAATAAAATAAAAAATTAAAACAATACTTTGTTTAGAATGGTCTACCCAAATAATATCTGGTCAAGATGGTGCTGTGGTGGTCCCTATGAAGTAGAGGGGGGCTGTTGAATTGTATATCAGTAGTTGTAAACCTACAAAGTGCACCTATGTAAACACATCAGCAACAGAGAACAAACATTTTTAAGTTGTTTACTTCTCATCCCCCAATTTTCGAGCTAGAACCAGAAAACTTTGCAGGATTGTAGGACCTACACCCGAGTAGGTTGCTTTTGTGTGTTTTTTTTTTTTTAAGTAATCTGCCATACAGTTCTCGCAAAACAATTGTATTAATGTATCAGTAAATTTAAGGTAGCAGTGGATTTAAGGTGTCAGTGAATTTACGGTAACAGTGTGTTTAATAGCATAGCAACCACCTAGCAACACCTTAGCAACAACCTGGGACACCACAGCAACCACCTAGCAACACTTACCAACCACCTTGGATACCATAGCAACCGCATAGCAACATCTAAGCAACACTTTAGCAACCATCAAACGTCTACCACCATTTTAAAGCTTGAACGTAATTATTTGGCTTTTTCAGGTCAACTTAAAGTTCATTCACAAACTTTAACTTTCTAGTTAGAATTTTTTCTAATTAATTTATTAGAAAAAATATATGTTATGTTATATTCAGCAAATAAACAGTAATTGAGCATTGGGAAATTGACAAAATATGACCAGAGGCCCCCAAACCCCCCCACCAGAGTCCTACCTTGCTTGTTAGAAACTATAATAGGTGTTTATAAATGTTAATATAAGTCAGTCATTTGTCCTGAAGGCCTGATGTCGGTGTCATGTAGCCTTATGAACACTGTCCTGCACATGTTACCAGTATTTCTAACTAAGTGACCAATGAGTGGGCTTCTAAAGCAGGTGTTCCTAATCAAGTGGATGGTGAGAGTGCACACAAAGCAGAACCAAAATCAGAGTTTCAGGCTGGGGTTAAGGGTACGGGTAAAGTTCCTTTGTATGTAAGCGTGTTAAGGTGATGTTTAATAAGTAGTGGAACATTTATAAGCCATCTATGACAAGCAAAGAAAAAAGTTTAATATATTTCTACTTACTTTACCTTTTAAACTTCACTGTCAAGCATACAGATGATGCGTTTTAATGAGGAGACTTGATATCCATATTTATTTTTAAATTTCCGTCTCGTTCCAAGGCGGCTGAAACTTGCATATGGCCCCGCTCAATATGTTAAGCATATTCTAGCTGCACTTTTGGAATCAGTCACAGAGTATGATTAATTAATGATTAATTCAACGTGTTAATGCTGTGTTGACTCTCCATGGCTGAAAAGAAAAGTCATGTAAAATGGGCAATAATTACATGATCAGCAATGTTGTATTATTATCTTTGTGTCAGAGAGTCTCTGACATTCTAGAAGTTGTTTTTTTTTCGTTCGCACTTGTGGATAATTGCAATTTTTTGCTTGAGTTGCGCTCCACATAATTAGCCCACATGACTTCGCAAATGATTGCATCTTATTTGTCAAACCGAACGCTACAATATGATTGGTGTCAAGTGTGTTAGCGGTAAATTAAGACGACGCGCTCAGTGTTTTCAATTGTGTGATAACTTTTGAGACAATTATACATATTACATCTTCTTAGGCTGTCACTTTAGGATCTGGGTAGTTTGCTGGGTAGAGTTCCTGTGTTGCACATCTCCACCTTGCACTTGATCAAATTAACCAGATGTTCTTTCAGCAAACGCTGATGCTGCTAGCATTACGCTAATTAGGCACTAAACGCCCAAATGACTTTGCTCCAACAAAACCTTCTCAAGTACACACGGAGAGACATGAGCTGCAGTTCGCTCTCACCCACATTCAGCTGGCAGTGGCACTTTCCAAACTGTTTTGGAGCGACAGCCTTTAAAACAGATGAAGAGAATGCTTTGCTAACATGCTAACAATGCACAACGTTGTGCTCTGTTCTTGTGGCTTTGTGATCACTAAATGGTGCTGATTTGACGGTTTACATATCACTTTTGTGTCTATTGCAATATTTTCAATGGCTCAGTCACTGAATGTGTTTACATGCACTTAATAATCCAATAACTGCAGAAAATTGGGTTTTGTCAGTAATTTGTTAAACACATTTACATGCGCTTGGGTAATCGGACAGTGGAAACTCTGGGTCTACATGAGTCAGGCAGTGGTCATATTTCTGCTTTGCAACCGGCCAAAACACTCAAACAGAAGAACACATGACGTAAATGTAACAAAACTGAAAAGTCTTGCTGCTGCTTTTTTTTTATTTTTTATTTTTGAGTCACTTAATATATGAAAGTATGAATAATCACCATCTAGAAGATGAAGAATATTCAAATGTCATTCCTCAAGCATGACGTTTGTTTCAGCATCACTTCAAAAGTGTTTTGTTGTCATCTCAAGGGTGCTGCACATGTGCAGACTGAGAAAAATGAAAGAAATCAGAGTAAGGGTATACATGCACTAAAAACCCAATTACTGAGCTAAAATCCAGCCCTCTTTATCAAAATTTCTTAATGGAGTTCTAGGCCTTAATCCGATCTAAGAAATCGAAGTGTGCTCTTTACATGACCGCTTGAATAATCGAATAACTGCCGCAATCTGATGATGATCAGATTATTAAGTGCGTGTAAACGTGCTCAATGCGACACCAAAGAAACAGTGGATAGTGATGAAGTGAGTGGATTGTGGAAGTGAATTTTTTTTTTTCTTTTGCTTATTATTAGCATGGCATATAGGGCTTGGGAATGGACGTCAAGCCGCACTGCATTATAAGATCGGTCTGCGTCCCCTTTCAGGGTTCGTTCTTTAGCCCCATTTCAATTGTTTCTTTTTTACTTGTTACTGGGATGAGCCTCACTCCTGTGTTAAACAAGTGGTTACTCGCTGCAGAAGGGCAGGAGGTGACCGAGAGCAGTGGATTATTCAAATGGAATGGACTCACCCTTGGCCGGGTAGCCTCAACGAGCTACTCAGCTAGACATGCAAACTTTTCAGTGCAAAACATTTTTTAAGAGCTTTGTGGTACATAACGTACATGTGGTACGTATATAAGCATTACCAGCATTACCTACAGAACCATGATGAAATGCCTTTCTTTGTGTTCTTGTTAGCCATTAGCATGCTAACGAGCCAGCAAGTAGAGGAAAGTGATGAAGTTGTGTCAGCTGTCATATACAACAGATGGAGTAGTTTCTAGCTTAAAGTCCAGCAAATTGAATGTCTTTGCAATGTTAAGCATTTTGAAGTAGTTTATTGCTATGGATTATAAACAGCCCAGATAGGAAGAGGATAGCAGGCCACTATTGGCCTGCTGCTGGCAAAGTTTGCGGCCCACTGGCTTTTTGCTCACCATTTTCTGGGAGGCCCACTGGTGGTTAAGCAGAGTATTATACAAAATGCCACTTTCCCCGCACTCATTTTCCACTCACAGTCCGATTTGCTCATTTTCCCTTCATTTCTTTCCTTTGTTATCTTTTCTAAATAAACTGAGTACATAATTTTCATTTAGCAACAACATTTTCAACAAACTTTGCGCATTTAAAATCTGTTTGAGGAGATTTAAAACTAAATCTGTTTGAGGAGATTTAAAACTAAATCGACCTTGTACGCAGGACAATAATCCGGGTGGTTTGAGGGGGGACCAGTAGTGGCATACAGTCAGCAGGGTGCTGACCTTATCAAGCCAGCAGACCGATGTGTTCTTGCTATTTGGCAGCTTTGTCTGCCATTATTTTTGGGTGTGAAAAAGAAACTCGTCAAGTCGCAATGATTTCTGGACAAGTTCTGTTGCTGAAGTTGGCTGGTGTTCGCTCGATCCCTCGCCCCTCCGAGAGCTCAACTACCACCCTTCACTTGAGCCAATAAAGTAATGGATCAGCCCTTAAGATGGCGCCGGGGATTGGCCCAAGTGGAAATGACAAGACCAAGTGGTTGAGGGCTTTTTAAAACCGGTATTGAAACAGGAGGTTTGTTTTTATGTAGCAAATACTCACGTACACTGTGAGAACTTAAAGAAATTGCTGTTTTATTGTGGTTTTACAGGCTTGACATGCTTAAAAAGTGAAATGAAACATGTGTACCTTGACCAACTCCAGAGGGATGCCAAACATCTGTATAATGATAAAATTAGCTTTGACGGTGTGTATCCATACAAACCTCCCAGCAAAGAGTGGAGTGATGATCTGGATATGCTAACATTATCTCTTTAATCGATTTTTAAGTCAGTCAGAGCCCATGTACTGTTCACAAATAGGTATTCCATTCAGCCACTGTCCGATTTTACTCCATTACTGCTGTATTTCACTCAGTCACTGGCATATTTACCCAGAGAGGATTCATACAATCTTTGCTTTGCTTCAGTCACTGGCATATTTCACTCAGTTTAGGCATATTCCAATGCAGATAGTCTTTAATTACTGTACCATACACATTTAAAAAGATGGTTCCTCAGGGGTTCTTTAGTAAGGGTAATGGTTCTATAAAGAACCATGAACACTCAAAGAACCCTTGCATGATCAAATGGTTCTTTGCATCATGGAAGCATTCTTTAGATTGATGGAGAATGTGTTCTACATAGAACCTTTTTGAAAATGGTTTTATATAGCACCAAAAAGTGTTCTTCTATTGTGACAGCAGAACCCTTTTTGGTGCTATATAGAACCATTTTCAGAAAGGTTATATATATAACAATATACAGCACATTCTTCATCAGTCTGAAGAGTGCTTTCATGATGCAAAGAACCATGTAATCATGCAAAGGGTTCTTTGAGTGTTCATGGTTCTATGTAGGGCCATTTTCCTTACTAAGGAACTCTTAAAGAACCATCTTTTTTAAGTGTGTATGATGCTGAATGACAAGACTTTAGAGGTTTATGTGTTTATCACAGTATATCTTTTTTGGGTACAATATATGTTTTCTATGTTTTGTGTAAAGTTCCACTGCAAAAATGATAGTTTGGCAAATAAAAGCATATTAAATGTATACAATACATATATTTTTATTTTGTTGTCATGAGAATGTTAGAAGATTGTTCAGCCTATTTCTAGGCATTTTACTTATATGAAGTGATCTTGCAAAGTGAAATGATCTTCACTAATAGAATAATTATGACATTATATATCAGATCAATAAAAAAAACACGAAGTGATTTTTCTGTCAAAATAGAATGTATAATTCAGTTGTTGAAGCGTAAACAGAGCATTTAAAGCGGTTTAATGTGAGATGTGCTATTTAAAAGACTTACAAAGTCAGAATTTTTCCCAACAGTAGTGATAAGAGTCACACATCCCAAGTGTTTAATGCCTCTAAAAGCTGCAAGTTAGTGCGAAAAATGGTTGTGAGTACGGTGCCTGATGCCTGAGATATTGTTTCATGGTTTATTATTGTTTTGAGGTAAGATTGTGGCCTAAAACATATGTTTTTGAAGTATATAATGGCAGAGAGGTGCCCTACAACACAATAGTCCCACCTGTAGAGTCACTGATCATTTTGAATAATAATAAAAAAAAAATGAGTGGTAGACATTGTAGACATTGCACCCCCTGGTTCCTATCACCCCTGTGAAGAAATCAGAATCACTAAGTTTCTCTACAGCGCATTTCACAACCACTCTGAATGACTTTGTTTACATCTCAATGATTGATTTAGGCCTCCATGGACATTATGCTGACTCTTATTTTGGCAGACATTTAATGGACATGTTAAATTATGCTCGCTTATAGGTGCTGTTTGTATGTTGAATGTGCACATGTATATCGATGTTGTCGGAAGAAAACCTTGTATCTCCGTTTTTGACGTTTTTCAGTTTTTGACATAATTTGAAAATACCTGGTACCTTTTACATTGTGTATAAATTTCAGGATGAATGGACTAAACAAAATGACCCAAAATGACTTGGGAAAAAGTCTGGTTCCATTGACTTACATTAAAAGTAAAGTAGTTTTTTCCTTCTCCTGTAAAGTTACCATTTTGGAGATACAAGGTTTCAAGGTTTTCTTCCAACAACAGCAATATATGATGAGAAATGGCCTATATATATATGCGTATTGGTTGTTTTCTTGTCACCTCTAGATCTGAACAGTGGTATGACCCAGATCCAATGTGGGAGGGGCAACCAGTTTAAGAGGGAAGAGGGACAATGGAGGAGTTCCTTTGTGATTTGAGAAGGTCTGTTTGGCTTCGCAGCTTCAGATCTATTTGAGCAGAATGGCACTTGTTGAATAACACAATATTTTTGTTGAATACTTCAACAAACTTCAGAACGCTGGGAAATGAAGACATGATATCCAAGTACAGCAAATTAGGGGCCTCCGGGCCACTCCCCACCACAACGCCATTAAAAGGGGCGACCACACCGTATCACACAGGGATTAAAGAAAGTGAAATGCATGTATAAATATGCATTTAAGATGCCAACATATCATTTTGGCTGTGTATGTAGATGTCTAACACTGGGCTGCATTACATCAAGGTGGATTTTTAAGAAGCCCTTCAATGCTTCCAGCATTCTTTTCAGCTAAGCCTTTGTAAAACTCTTTGCACAAGGCTTTTTCTTGGACAGTGTTACACCGTGTCTTGTTTCCATTGGGTCATAAAGGCCGCTGCTGTGTTAAAAAGCGCTCGGTTCATCTGCTTGCTCCTTCTTTGTGTGGGCTAGCTGGGGAACAAGGTCACCAGCCACATAAAGCAAGATTATTGCTACAATCTGCTGTGAGCACAGAAGTGTGGGTGGGTTAGCAATCTGTTTTACTAGCTAATGCTAAAGCGCCATTAAAAAACACCTCAGACCAAGCCCCGCCCTGAATACGAGGTGACTTTCAGTGGCACTTACCGAGGAGAAAAAAGCAGAAAGTTGACAAATAAAAACAGAAAAGGGGTCGGGAGTTCAAGCAACCAATCAAGCGCTTGTTTTCTCGGCTTGCTTGATAGGCTCATTGGCCCAACGCTGCAGTGCTGACTTTGTGTTCTAAATAAAAACTCATTAATCTGAGCTGTGCAGTATTGACTTATGTGTGCGTCTGGTCTACTGCGAGTTGTCTTTTTTGCTATGCACATATTCCGGCACGCGTGGGCTTCGTCCTCTCCTGTTTGCCTCAGAAGAAGCGCTCGGAAGAGGACGAGCGCGAGAATGGATTGCTCTCTCGCTCGAACGTAGCCGCACGGTTATTTCTGCTCTAAAAAGTGAAAAGTTCAGCAAAAGTTCGCAAACTCACTGCATTGATTCGTATTACTCGGGCCTGTGTTAAATATCTGAATAGACTTATGGAACTTAAGTCTCTTAAATCAATCAAGGCAGTGAGTTTGTTTAATCTTTGGGGCATCCGCTGAACTTTTCACTTGTTGCAGTGTTTGTAAAATGCTGTTGTTGTAGTTTCCAAAACGGAAACTTTATACTTTGTTAGAATGTAAGCTAAAGTAACTAGATTCTATTTCAAGTCATTTTGGGTCATTTCTTAGTCCGTTCATCATGAGATGTTTTAGATATTACAACTGATATGATGAAGGCCTGATTGCTATCCGTGGTGGAAGTGATGCAGAGGTCAAGAAGATGCCTTTCAACCTAAGAATTTGCATGTTCAAGTTCTGTTTACGCATTGTGTGAGCATGCATGTGCTGTATATTGATAGGAGGTCATTTGTCGCTGCCCTCTGACAGATGCAAAAGCTAACATTCAAAATTTCTCATTTCTTATTCTGGAAAATCTTCAGCTACATAAAGCTGAAGATGTTGAACCAGATGGCAAGCATCAAATGAAGTCTGATAACCATACGGCTCCATAGGGACAAGTTAACCCCTTAAAATCTCAGGCTTATCACATACTAAGGCTTATTATTCAGTAACTACCGGGACTTCAGTGCAAACTGGTTAAGCTATTCTTAGGTTATAGAAGTGTGTAATAAAACCTTGGGCCTGCCAATAGGCCCTGGCCTTTTAATAGCCTAATAGACTAATTATGACATAAAATACCAGATCAATAAAAACTTAATGAAGTCATTATTCTGTCAAAATTTCTGTATAATTCATTTGTTGAGAGCTTTTAAAGTGGTTTAATATGAGATGCGCTATTTAAAAGACTAACAAAGTCAGAATTTATGCCAACAGTGGTGATAGGAACCAGATGTCCCAAGTGTTTTATGCCTCTAAAAGCTGCAAGTCTCTCACAGCAAGTTAGTGTGAAATAAACTTTCATTTTAGTAGATGAGCAACAAGGCAACACTTTTGATCGGTTACCTGTCAATTCAGTATTATGGCAGTTGCTTCTGCTTTTTTGATAAGAAGAAAGCTGTCCGTTTTATCTCAGCACAACCATCTTTGCGGAAAAGTGTAAACTGTTTTCACAGCAGGAGTTTCTCACCCCTCCCCTTCCATGCCTCATTGTTTACTAGCAGCTCAAGAGAGTCAACAGTGTCATAGATAATCTGATAAGGTTACAAATATTTTATTTGATTATATTTATTAAAATATTGATTAAAAATATCTAACACATCGGTTTTTGAGTTCACTTTAAAGGCCAGCTTTGCCTGGAGAACCTGATTACTTGTACTTAATTACTATAAGCCAAATAAAGTGAAAATTTAGTGACCGATGCCGATACTGATTTTAAGGAGCAAAAATGTAAATAAACAATAATACTGGTCAATATAATTTTATATGGCCAAAAAAATTAAACTGCCATAATTTTAGTTAACAGTGCTTTTCTGATGTGGTTGTCAGTTAGCAGCTGTTAATTCTCAAGCATAAAAATGATCCGTTCTTAGTTCATTTAGTACATTTCTTAAACTTTAACACATACCAGAAACCAATAAAGTCTTATATAATCTAAATATTTTATAGCAGGGACAAGAGCTTCTCAGAACTCTTGGCAGTTTTGTTGGTTTCTGAAAATCAGCTCTTATTGTTCTTATTTTTCATCTGTTCTCTTCATAGAAGGTTTTTGTGTTTTATATTTGTTCCAGATTTTTCCTTGAATTGCTTTAATAAAAGCATAACAATTTCCAGCATATAAGCATGAAAGCACATAGTCCTTCTCAGTGAAGCTTTCCTCACATCAGAAAGATGTTTGCTACAATTCAAAACAGACCACTAATTATACATTTTAGTGGTGGGTGCAGATGCAGGAAAATCCACAGGACATTGATTTTCATGTCATAGCTGCAGACAGCAAGTGTATAGATGCAGCAGGTCCAACTGCACAACTACAGGTGGGGGGGCTTATAGCAAATGGTAGTTTTGTTATATTTTCTAGGTTCTAGTGGGGAACCTTTAGCACCTTCAAAGAAGGCCTAATGATTTTTTGGAAAAAAATGGTAATTTTTACTAAACATCATTATCATGCTTGTTTATTTAGATTCTGCAGGTTTTGTTATAATACTCTTCCTTCATTAAGTTATGGTTTAAAATCCTGAACTAGCCAAAGGAAATTTATCCGGTCAGAATTTTGTTCCCCATAATATCTAGGTAGAGACAGCCAAGCTGCTTTCCCATTGGTTAGGCCTTGAGGAGCTGGTCTGAAGGCCTTATGTGTTAGATTAGCTAACCCCATTATTAGATAATAACAGAGGATTTATAGAGGGTGGGACCAATTTTGGGTGATAAAAGTGTCACTCTAGGCCTTTTGGAAGATCTAGGTACATAGATCTAAATACAATGTGTAGCCTAGTCATGTTTCAGTTAGTTGTTAGACATGGAAAATAGCAGCAGTTCTATATCAGATCTCTTAACTGAAACATTCACTATAAGACAGTACTATAAAGCTAACACAAGGTAAAATATGTTAGTCTGCTACATATAGAATATATGTAGAATTAACAGCTGTTTGAATGGAACAATATTCTGCATATAGATTGTCTTTTACAACCTTCAAACGTCTTCGATATTTGATCTACAATGGCAAAAAGTGGTCATATGCACCACTGTTATCTTAGCACTAACATGCTATTAGAAATCCCATGAGGGTGCTAGCAGAAACTGGCATTATCAAGAATGTTTTCCAAAAAGCTTTGAAATGTGTGTCCCAAACTGAAGGAATAGCTCAAATAGTCATGGTTCACCACTGATGAAATCATGGCCTGACCTCACCTGACCCTCCGGCAAATTCCTACAGATTTACAATCATGACATTGTTTAATGGCTGTTTGTACTGGTGTTCAGTATGTATCAGCTAAACAAGAGAAACAGAACAAGGCAACTGTAATGAGAAAAATTGCAGAGTACAGTATGAACACTGTTTATACTCTCTCTCTCCCTCTCTCTCTCACTCTCTCTCTCTCTCTCTGACAGTGTCAGTAATCTACAGTCTGTGGGGGCTTATGTAAGTCCGTGTTTTGCAGGCAGTCAGAAGAAGCGTTGATTCAGCTTTTCCTCACCAGCCTTATAGAACCTGAGTTGAGTTTTAGATTTCTGCAGTGCAACTGCGGAACTGAGGGTGCACACACATACTCACACTACTCACTCTAGCTCATACCACTGAGAGCCAGCAGAGGGGGGAAACCCACCAAGACTAGTTTGAGACTTAAGCTGTTTTCACATGTTGTAACGTATGGTTTTCATTTGCTTTGTTATTTTCACGCTGCAACAGCTGAAGTGCATTGAGCTATACTTGTGGGTGTTACTGATTGGTCAGAAATTGGACAAGAATGCAAGCACTCAGTTACTTTGACATTTACCTCCTTTACTGCCAAATAAACAACCTATAATTGTTCACCATACTATATACTATACTACATAGTACTACCATACTATACATACATTCTTGGCATAATTCTATATATATGTGTGTGTGTGTGTGTGTGTATGTATATGTGTTTGTGTGTGTATATATATATGTATGTATATGTATGCACACACTCACATCATCATTGTGTGTTTCATTGATGTCCAACACAATGTTGACATTGAAACTTCAATCTCAACTAACGAGATGTTTCCTATGAAAATCAATAATGGATCAATGTCACCCTGCTCTCTGAGAATACACTGACCTTAGATGCTGTCCGTACCACAGGTGGGCTGTTCATATGTCCTCAGCCCTTTTTTCTTTTTCTGTCAGGAGCGTAAACAGTTAAATGTTTCCACATGTTATTTTGAAAAAAGTCTGTAGAGTGAACACTAAGCTTATTCCACAGTTCATGGACCTTGTTATATTGGTATAGCATTTCATATTTTAGCTTATTTCAGATAGCTAGCATATTACTACAGCCTAATGCCTATGTTAGCTTTGCTGACAATACATTCTTTTTGCCACTTTAAGACACAAATAGAAACATAAATTTTGTGATTTAGTGCATTTTTGCAAATGTAAATTCATGTACCACAGTTTTATAAAGCAAATGAAGCAAAAACACAGGAAGAGCATAGATGCATGTGTAGCTTCATTAATAGCATCACAGCTAGCTTTGCTAATCCTATTATAGGACCTTGGTTATTATCCGCATTAAATCTGGCTTCATTCTGCGATGTTATTTGTGGTCCACTTGCCAGACATTTTTAGTGTGCTTTTGAATATGCTGGACAAAGTTAGGATAGAAAGTTTTTAATCTGTTTTAGACCCGTTCTTTCGACTGCAGTGTGGAAGATAATAGGCCGAGCGGGAGCAACAGGCATGCAGGTTTTATTATGCAACTTGCTGTAATCAGAGCACTTACAATGCCTCAGTGATCACAGCAGTGCACTGTTAGGCTCAGTAATGTGATATACTTGAGGACACATTTGGGTAATATGAGCAACTTTTGGCAAACTTTTTTGCATAAATACATCCCATGATATGATGGTGGCTGGAGGCAGACGACCCATCCGCACTACATAATGATAAAGCCAAACACTCTTAACTGACACGAAGATCCACACCAAGACCATAACATCAAAGCTTCAGCTCTGCTGTCCGCTGGGCCGGTTCTCTATTGATGTTAGCCTAAGGCTGGCTTTACATGGTGTAACTTTCTTGCAAGTAGTGGAACGAACTTTCCATGCAACTTGACAGTTAAACAAAGCAGTTCAAAAACAAAAACAAAGTCCACTGATTAGCAAGACCTTTGCTAGTATTTCTGAGCTGGCTGTGTAAAATCATGTGTTGTTTAACAATCATTTGCATCTTTTTAGCATTTTTTATACCAAGCGAGCACCAAATGAATAACTTAGATATATAGGTCATGATACAGCAGGTTACCAAAGCAAAACAAATGCTGACAAAAGTAGCTGTTCAAATATCTGTCACATTGTCAGCTGGCTAGTTAAGCTAACTGGTTGCCAGTATTCAACATTATTCCAACAGATAAACCTCTTGTTTATAATCTATTGGTGAAGTCAGCTGGTTGAAATAGTGCCATCTGACATGATCACATGCTGTGTTCTTGCTGCTTTGATTGGCTGTTTCATGAAACTTGTTTCAGGCTTGTTTAGGCTGCATCTGTTGTGGCAGAGTATCGGTATCTGTATAGCAACACATATGAAATTTAGTTTCATGTAAGTTTCAAGCAACTACAGTTGTGTAAAAGTTGCTTTAGTTGCATGAAAGTTACATGTTTCATGTGGCCTAATTAGCTAGTTAAAGTTACAAGTTACATGTAGCCTAATTAGCTAGTTAGTTGCATCGAAAGGATGTTTCCCACAACTTACAACCTGCAACTAGTTGTGTATAAATTTCACCTTGTAAAGCCAGGCTAACGCCATTTTCACCCACCATGTAAAGCCAGGCTAACGCCATTTTCACCCACCATGTAAAGCCAGACTAACGCCATTTTCACCCACCATGTAAAGCCATGCTAACAGCGTTTTCACCTACCGTATAAAGCCAGGCTAATGGCGTTTTAACCCACCATGTAAAGCCAGGCTAACAGCGTTTTCACCCACACTTTAATCTTGCTTTTTCTCCTCAACAGGGTGGCAAAAACATCATTATGGGCAAAAATGAAAATGTAAGCACAACCATAATCTGTTGTAAATATGCTTACTCACCTCTTACAGTGGCAATGCGGTGGTCTGTAAAGCAAGATTTTCTGATTTAATGACTAGTAGAACCTTCCTCTGATGTATCTTAAAGGTAGGAGGACCTTCTGACAAACTCTCAGGGCTTTTGGGAGGATTCCTGATTTTTTATTTTTTCCTGCTAGCTGGAAAAGGAAGGAAAGCTAGAAAGTTAACACCTGAACTCCACACTCTTAAAAAAGATGGTTCTTTAAGGGTTCTTTAGTAAAGCCAATGATTCTGTACTCAGGCAGTGTGTCCCAATTCAGGGGCTGCATCCTTCAAAGGACGTGGTCTACAAAGGCGTATCCTTTAAAGGCTGTGTAGACCCGCGAAGACCAAATTTCAATGAGACGGTCTGCTCTACGGCGGATTTCCTGTTTGCGTCACAGCACTGCTGTTCCCACCCTACCACTGCGTCACGAAACGCTGCTCCTGTCAAGTTCTTTTTAAGTTCTTTGAAGATGGAGCCAGAAACTTTGATTTTTGATTTTTTTTTTTTTCATTTATTGGAGCTGAAGATGCTTCACCGCCGGCAACTGATGAGATTGGATTTTTTTTTTTAAACGTGTGTTATTAGCTACTCTCCTGAGTTTAAAGCCAGTACTTACATTGAAAGTTTACTTTTCAGCCGCCGTTCGCTCGTCTGTTGATTGTCATGTTCTCGAATCCTTGCCGGCACACAATGAAACTTGGGATATGTTGGCTGGCGAAGGACCATCCTGATGGATCCTTCATTGCCATGGAAAATAAAGACACATTTTTGGCCGCATATGAAGGGGCCTTTGAAATGGGACAGCCTAGTCGCGCTGCTGTGTCGGGCTTCAAATGCAGAAGGATGCAGCCCCTGAATTGGGACACAGCTAAAGAACCATTTGCATATAGAAAACTTTTTTTTATTGTTCTATATAGCACCAAAAAAGAGTTACCTATTGTTACAAGCATCTCATCATAACAGTAGCAGAACTCTTTTTGGGGTTATATAGACCCAATATCAAAAAGGTTCTGTATAGAATCATATTCCACACATTCACCATACAAAGAACCAGTTAAGCATGCAAATGGTTCTTTGAGTGATAATGGTTCTATATAGAATCAGTGTCATCACTCCAGAACCCTTCTTTTTAGGAGTGTACATCAGTGGCTGGTCAGAATTTCTTCATTGCTGTGGGGGTATTCCCAGTGGTTTTATGTTATATTTGCATAATGCATGCTGGGTATTGTAGTAATGGACAGCAACACAAAGATATAAACTCATGAATTCTGTCAAACTGATGAGGCTGAAGGATTCAGGGCTGCCCTGCGATCATAAGACGGCAAATAATATATTAAATGTTTATTTTAGGCCTTTATTTTGTCGTCTTTATTGGACTTCTTCAGTACCTTTTGCTCCAGCAGTTGTCCTGAGATGTCTCTCCAGCACAGGCAAACACTCTTTTCCCTTCTCTATTCTTTATCAATCAAGTTGCTCATCAGTTGAAAGTCGTTTCATTCTTCTCATGCAAAGTGTCTGACCCCCTTCTGCGTCTGGTCCATGGGGAACAGCCGAAATTAATTAAGCGCATCCTCCTCTCTTACTCTTTCTTTCAGATGTGATTTAACTGTCTGTCAGAAGGCGCTCAAGGTCACATTTAAAGAACGCTCTCTGTGAAGTTAGAGCTTAAAGAAAGATTCAGGCCTCCAATTGGCTCCTTGTTCATTTGCTGCCAAACGATTGCTGTGTTTTCACTGTAGGGCTGTTTTGGCTGGTTATTTGTGTGCAGAAAGAACATCAGGGCTCGGCTGCTGTACAGGGCTCTGAGGCTCGCGGCTGGCTGCGAGACTGTAGGCGTGTTTGCGAGGGTTTGAATATCACAGGGTCTTTGTTTAGGCCAGTTTTACGATGCAACTCTGGCAACCCTTGATGAGCCATTTAACATGCTAATCATCTGACATCCTGGTCATTAAGTGAGAAAGAGAGAAAGAGAGTGAGAGGAGGGAGGGAGAGAGAGGAGGGAGAATGAGTGTGGGTGAGAAGAAAGTAGTACATCTCTTTCTTTTTTCTTTTTTCTCGCTTTGTTTTTCCCTGCCTTTGTTTACTTCGCTCAGCATCAGTCTTGCTCCGCTGTATCTCTTCTGTTTTTTCTCTTTCTTTCTTTCTTTCTTTCTTTCTTTCTTTCTTTCTTTCTCTCTTTCTCACTATCTTTGCCTTTCTCTTTTTTTTCTTTTCTCTTCTTTATTTTTACCTTTCCTTTTCTCTCTTCCATTTCTTTCTTTCTTTCTTTCTTTCTTTCTTTCTTTCTTTCTTTCTTTCTTTCCTTCTCTTTCCTTCTCTTTTTTCTTTTTTCTCGCTTTGTTTTTCCCTGCCTTTGTTTACTTCGCTCAGCATCAGTCTTGCTCCGCTGTATCTCTTCTGTTTTTTCTCTTTCTTTCTTTCTTTCTTTCTTTCTTTCTTTCTCTCTTTCTCACTATCTTTGCCTTTCTCTTTTTTTTCTTTTCTCTTCTTTATTTTTACCTTTCCTTTTCTCTCTTCCATTTCTTTCTTTCTTTCTTTCTTTCTTTCTTTCTTTCTTTCTTTCTTCCTTTCCTTCTCTTTCCTTCTCTTTTTCTTTTTCTTTCCTTATCTCTTTTTTCTTTTTCTTTCTTTCTTTCTTTCTTTCTTTCTTTCTTTCTTTCTTTCACTGTCTTTGTCTTCTTTTCTCTTTCTCCTTTTTCTACCGCTTTCTTTTTCTCTTGTTTTTTCTTTCTTTTTTCATTATCTTTTTCTTTCACTGTCCATCTCACTATATTTCTCACAAATTTTCTTTCTTTCTTTCTTTCTTTCTTTCTTTCTTTCTTTCTCTCTCACTGTGTTTGTCTTTCTCTTTGTTTTTTTCTTTTCTCTTTCTCTCTTTTCTTTCTCTTTCTGTCTGTCTGTTTCTCTCTTTGTCACTATCTTTGTCCGTCTTTTTTATTTTTATTATGCTCTTTCTTCTTTATTTCTGCCTCATTTACTATCTTCTTTCATTATTAATTTCTCTCTCTCTCTCTCTCTCTCTCTCTCTCTCTCTCTCTCTCCCCCCCTTTACTCTGGACAGTCTTGCTAAATGCATTAAATGAAATAATAAATGAAATAAAACAATACAGATTTAAAAATAGATTTTAATAAAGTCAGGATGTGATAATTAATTTTTATGTGACTTTTTTCCAGCGTCTCTATCATTTAAGATGTTTTTGTTATGGTGCCTTTAAGACTGTTATGTGTAAACAACCTCTGTTCTGATCGGCTGCCCTGCATTGTACCTCATTCTAAAAGCAGTATGGGCTGAAGCACTTTGGCGGACAGGTGGATATGTGCACTGTCCATGGTTTTGGAATGGGATGTATATTGTTTGCCACACACACGTTTCCTGGTGTCTGAGACTAAAGTTTTGGCCTAAAATGTATTTTTTAAAATCCGTTCATGATGGAGAGGTACATGCAGGGCGCTGTAAAGCAAAATAGTTCCTGAAGAGAACCGATTTTTTCAAAATTACCACTATTTCAATATCAACATTACATATAACAACAAGTTGTTTGTTGTTCTTTTGATAAATAAAAATTGCAAATAAAATATAAAATGGCTATATTTGTGTTCTATAGGTCGCGACTCCTGGTTCCTATCACCACCGCTGTAAAGAGTTGGTAAGTTTCTATGCAATTAACAATTTCATGTCAAACCACTCTGATTTACTTTGTTTACATCTTAATGACTGAAATATACAGAAAAGTTGCAAGTTGTAAACCAGTAAATCAGCCTGAAATGATCCACCTTTACTGCTGGCTAAATGCAGTAAATGAACACTAAGCCTTCTATTGGTTTAAACATGCACATATTTGACTAGCGGTTGTTAAAATGCCCATCTTTACTGTGTAGCCGTTTGAGATTCAGCCTCTGTATGTGGAGACACGTCCCCCGTCCCGGGTGCGCTCGCTGGGCTTCAGGAGTGCAAAGAAGTTTAATTAGCGAAGCAATAAAGCGGCAGGGAGGGGAAGCGCAGCGCTGTGGCTGAATTACATCTCCATTCCAATAGATGGCCCATAGCTCTCTCGCCTCCAGTGTCATTGTCTACTGCAGACGCTCCTCTGACAAGTTTTTAATTGCCATAAACTCATGTATATTCATATCAGGCACTGTGATATTTTTTTCTGTTGATGAAGCCAGGCTGTACTTCATTATTGCAAATTTCATGTGCGTGCATGTGTGTGGGCGCGCGTACCCACTCATTTAGTTCCATCACACACAGGCGTGTGCTCACACACCTCAGTCCTCATCTGTCCGTCTCCGCAGTTTGGAATTCCTATCAGTAAATAATTCCCGCTCAGCCTCATAACGCTGGACTGTAGGATTGTATAGAATGTTCTTCCTCTCGGAGCCGCCGTCGTGTGGCCGTTTCACAGCTGTTCATTTCGATCTAACCTTTACTGAGAGCTCGCCAATATCCCTGGCAGCTCTGTGAGGGGCTGCCGAGGGGGGGTTCAATATCCAAACACGGCCCCATGTGTTCCTTTCCCTGCCCGCACACGTCCTTCAGTCCAGCTGCAGCGCCGCCCTGCTCCATTTACCTTATTTACCTTTTATTAACGCCGGCCGCGCTGTGACATTTTCATCCAGCGGAGACCCCCTCAGCAAACCCCCCACCCCCAAACACTCTATCCTTGCTTTGTATCTCTCTCTCTCTCTCTCTCTCTGTGTCTTTCTTTCTCTCTCTCTCTCTCTCTCTCTCTCTCTCACACACTCTCACTCTGTTTCTCTCTTGGTCTCTCTTTCACTCATTTTCTCATTCTACCTCTTTTTTCTCTCTTTTTACCTTTTCACTTTCTTGTATCGCTCTCTCTCCTCTCTTTTTCTCTCTCTCTCTCTCTCTGACTGCTTCGTTCTCTGTCTGTTTCTCTCTACGTCTCTCTCTTTCACTCACTTTCTCATTCTACTTCTTTTTTCTCTCTTTTTACCTTTTCACTTTCTTGTATCACTCCCTTTCATTCTCTCTCTCTGTCTGTTTCGTTCTCTGTCTGTTTCTCCCTCTGTCTCTCTCTCTCTTTCACTCACTTTCTCATTCTACCTCATTTTCCTCTCTCTTTACCTTTTCACTTTCTTGTATCACTCTCTCTCCTCTCTTTTTCTCTCTCTCTGTCCCTTTCTCTCTCTCTCTCTGTCTGTTTCTCTCTCAGGCTCTCGCTCTCTCTCTCCTTCTCATTCTACCTCTTTTTCCTCTCTCTTTACCTTTTTCACTTTCTTTTATTGCTTTCTCTTCTCTTCTTCTCTTTCAGTCTCCCTCCCCTCGTTCTATCTGTTTTTCCATTCACTTTCTCTTTTTTCCTTCTCTTTCTTTCTTTCTTTCTTTCTTTCTTTCTTTGTTTCGTTTCGTGATTTGTATCTCTGTGACTGTAGCTCTTTTTCTCTATCTTTCTCCTTTTCCCTCCCTCTCTGTTTTCTCTTTTTTCTTCTCTCATTTTCTTTCTTTCTTTCTTTCTTTCTTTCTTTCTTTCTTTCTTCTCACACCCCTATTTTGGTCTGTTTCTTTGTCTCTCTCTCAGTCTCTCTCTCTTGGTCACTCTTGCTCTCTCTCTCTCTCACTCTCTTGTCTTTTGCTCTTTCTCTCACTCTCACTTCTCTCCTTCTTCATGCTTACTCAAGGCTGAGAGAAGAAAAGGTTTTTTTCTCTTTTTACTTTATTATAAACAGGCTCTCGAGTCTGTTACACCCCTCTCTCTCTCTCTCTCTCTCTCTCTCTCTCTCTCTCTCTCTATATATATATATATATATATATATATATATATATATATATATATCTGTCTCTCTCTCTCAATCTCTGTCTCACATTCAGCAGTCACCATAAACTCTGGATAGTGGTGATATTGATGTGATTAAAGTACACACCTATAAAAATGGGTTCTTTAAGAGTTCTTTAGTCAAGAAAATGGTTTTACATAGAACCTTTTTGGAAAGTGTTCTATATAGCACCAAAAAGGGTTCTGCTATCGTTATGATGTCAAGCCTGTCTTTGGTAAAGAAAATGTTTCTATATAGAACCATGAACACTTAAAGTACCCTTTGTGTAATTAAAGGGTTCTTTGCATAGTGAAATGGTTCTTGAAATTGATGGAGAAATAGATGTGCAATAGATGGTTCTCTATATAACCTTTTTGAAAAGGGTTCCATATAGCACCAAAAAGCTTGACATCGCAACAATAGATGAACCCTTTTTGATGCTATATAAAACCCTTTTCAAAAAGGTTCTGTATAGAACCATCTGCAGCGCATTCTGTGAATGCATTCACAATGCAAAGAACCCTTTAATCATGCAAAAGGTTCTTTGAGAGTTCATGATATATAGAACCATTTCTTTGCTAAAGAACTCTTGAAGAACCATAATTTTTTAAGAGTGTGTAACAATAGAAAAACCCTTGTTGGTGTTAAATAGAACCCTTTTCAAGAAGGTATGTAGAACCATCTACAGCACATTCTCCATCAGTCTGAAGAACCCTTTCAAAATGCTAAGAACCCTTTTATCATGCAAATGGTTCTTTGAGTGTTCATGGCTCTGTATAGAACCATTTTCTTTACAAAAGAACCCTTGAAGAACCATCTTTTTTAAGTGTGTATGTAGACTCCGCTGCTCTATTCATCTGCTCCGTCCTCCACGCTGACCTCAAACTGACCAGCTTCTACCAGGAGCTGTGCTAGCGAGGTGATAGGTCAGCTGGAGTCAATGATTTTAGCGTGGAGCGGCCGAGTTTGTCTGAGGACAGACTGTCAACACAGACAGCTTACTCCTGCATTAAATAATGATAGGTGTTTGGGCTGTTTTCACTCTGGGCTCAGGAAATTGGGAAGAAAAAAACTCCACCATCTGTAATCCGGCAAGGATGGCAGGCGAAACAAAGGAGAAAGAAGGGAGGACAGAAAAGAAGCAGATAGGGAATAAAGACAAAAGCAAGGGATGAGCACACAGTGTGTACATTAGACTTCAGAGTTAAAGTGATTGTTTTGGTGAATAATCTAATAGACTCAGCTTCCTCCTCAGCCTGAATGTAGTCAACTATGAGGCTAATGTGGCTAACAAGCAATGGAATCTTATAGTCACCGGATTAGCATTGTGCAAACTGCATCAGACAAGTCTGGTGTCTGAAGTTGCTTCTTTAGTTTTGCACTGAAACTATGAGGCTAATGTGGCTAACAAGCAATGGGATCTTATAGTCACCAGGTTAGCATTGTGCAGACTGCATGCCTAAAACATCCAATCTTTGCCGTTATGCTAATTACTTCATTTCTTTGCTCCAGATGTCTCAACTACCATTTGCAAAACTGTAGTTCTTCTAATCATGTCTGATCATCGCATTACTACATAGTCGAAAAATCATCTGCAACTTAAGCCATTAAGTTAAGCATTGTGGATGAGCATTTAGCCATTTTTTGGTATTTGCTTATCCCTAGGAGAAAATATCTGATAGTTATGAATAAACAAGTGCACACAGTGCCTCACCTGCAAAGTATTCAAGAAACATCCCATTGTTGTCACAAAAACTCATCTCCAAAAAAGTAACTTTACAGGAGAAGGAAAATCTTACAGAATCTATACAAAATCTGTGTGAGAGATTAAAACTCCCCCTGGTGGGGAAACTTCAGCCTGCTAATCCTGTATGAGTGAGTTACAGATTGTATCGCATCTGAAAGCAAAGAAGGTTTAACATTTTTTATTTATTGCATGTAGTTACCATCAGAGGTGAACAGCACCGTATAGTTTATTTGTTTTAGTGGTCCCGTACCCCCCCCAGACATTAAACCTCTTGCTGTGCACCTCTTCTTGCTATGTAAATATCATACTGCTCTGTAAGATGTGTAGCCTTGTATTAACTTTCATTACATCTGTGATAAATACAATACATGAGTAATTTCAATTAATTTGTTACCACATATGCTGCTTTAATTGAATATCAGATTATGTAAACAAATAAAATGATTTGTTGCTCAGGATCATGTGCTGGAATGAGGGGCCTCCAATGTACAATCTTGCCTGAGGATTCCTACAGTCTGGAGCTGCCGTAGTCAGCTACTTTAGCCTGTAGCTCCAGTCAGGGCTAACTTAATTCAGCCCTGAACTATTGTTTAGACAACCAGACAATTTCAGCTTGTGGACGCTTATTTTTGTAGTTTCAAACAAAAATAAATACAATTTGGCTCCTGAGTTTCACAACCGTCTAAGTGTTGGCCCTATCGTCAGGAGATTGTGAGTTCGATCCCTGATGATGCCACGAGTCCTCTGGGTGGGTAGGATGGCCTCACCTCTCCCCAAATCACTCAGCGCGATGCTAGTCAGTTCAGGTGTCTGTTAGCTGATGTAACAGATCTGGTGTTGCCGTTTTCCTCCGAGCGCGTTCGTCTGTCCATTGATGTTACGTGAGCGGCAGTTCGAAAAGATGTGGTGGCGCTTCACAGGTCTTGGAGGAAGCCTGTGTTAGCCTTCACCCTCCTAGTGCTGGTGGTATTGTGTGATTGGGGGGGCCCTAACTAGTGGGTGGAATTGGATATGACTAAACCCTTTTCAAACCCCCCCCCCAAAAAAAAAGAAAAAAAACAACAACATGATTTATCACTTTAAAATACAAAAAGAGTAAACATGACAAAGATGCTATGGGTTGGCTTGAAACTGGAGTGACTGCTAGTTTGCTAGCTAGTTAATTAGCCGGTGTGTGATAGCATTAAGCTAGCCATCTGTGGCTTCAGTGTACAAGTAGACTGAACTAACCTGGCTAATCTACCTGAATCACTTTGGCCCTGTGGTTCTTCGCTCTGACATCCAAACAAATCATGTACTTTGTTTTGTTTGTACTTTGCATCTTGTTTAACTTTCTGTTTTTTACCATGCGGCCCCCCCCATCCCCCTTTTGGAAATGCTATTCAGACGTTTCCTCCATCTCTCTCTAGCTCGCCTTCACAATTGAACTTTCCTGGTTGTTATCATTATGCTTTGTTCTGGGGGCGGCAGCATTGGCGTGATGGGCTGATGACCTCACACTGAGAATGCAGTGGGCCACTAATGTGCTAGATATGTGCAATCAGCTATTCTTCCAGCAGATGCTGTTTGTCCCTGGCGGTGTCTATTCATTTTATATAGGACTACATTAGAAATGACCACGCATTTCTCTCTCTCTCACTCTCTCAGTGTCCTGATCCTCCTGATGGCCAGTCCATCCCTGGCTCCAGTGCAAAAGTAAAGAAGCAAACACATTCCAAACATTTGCTGTAAATTTTTTTTTTCCCCCAAACTACCACTTTAAAATCTCTCATCAGCTAATTGGGACCGGCTGAAAGGTCAAGCTGACCAAATGTGCTTCAGTTCTTTTCCATTAGCAGTGTGTTTAGGTTCAGAGTGGACACTGTACTATGCGATTTATTGTTGAAAACACCTGTGCTGGTCACCATTCCTGATGCTCAAACCTGTTCCAGGCAGCTGGGATGTGCATGGGCGTCCAGTGTCAGTGTGTATGTGTGTGTGTAAGAGAAAGGGACACAGAGAGAGAGAGAGAGAGAGAGAGAGAGAGAAAGTGGGGACACACAGCATGTGTGTGGCATCTGTGAGGGAAACCGTGCATGCAATGTCTGTGTGAGTGTACGAGGCGTAGCGGGCGACGGAAGCAGGCGCTGCCAACAGGCAATTAGGGAAGAAGCGAGAGCAGCCAGTCTCCAGGAGAATTATGCTGACTACGCCAAAACCCAAGCAGCCCCTCCACCGCACACTTAGCCATCTAAATACGCAATCAAGTGCTGAAACGCAGCCCTGCCTTAATTATTAATACCTGCTTCTTTTAGATCAGACGCAGAGGCACGCTGACCCACTGTAACACCACGTTTGGCCGATTCAAGCCTCTCCATTTCACCAAGAAAAAAAGACCAACAACAAAAAACCCTTAATCACAGGTTTACGCATTTGCAAATGCGCCTTAATTGGAGTTTTATGTGCTTTCGGATAGATAAATTGAGTTTGCGATGATTTCCAGCAGCAGAGGAGATCTTGCTGTTCTTGCGTGTTGAATTGAAATGTGTGATAAATTTCAATTAAGATCCATATCAGAATGGTGCAGATTGAACAATATTAAACCCAGCCTCGCTCTGGCATTCTGCTACAATGAATATCATTTCATGGGCGTTCCGAATTTTCTTCAAAGTGGCATTTAATATCGCTCCACTGCTTTGTTTTTTATTAGTGTCAGACAGCATATTGCTATCTGTAATGGATTTTATTTGATATAGTCAGTGTTGTTCCTCCACCGGCCCACAACGTACACTGTTTTAATTAAAAGGAGAGAGAACGCCTGAATGCTTGGGTAATTGAAGGCTAAATTAATTTATTGTATTTGCTGCTGTGTCGCCTGGTGGGTGTGTTGGGCCTTTTTTTTTGCCTGACACAATCAAACTCAGGAGAGTGAAGTGCTATGAGAGCTGTTACATACATACATAGACACACACACACACACACACATACACACACACACAGACACATATAGATTAGATATAAGATAATACACTACCATAAGGAAGGTGAAAGTCAAAGACAAATAAGTGAATTATTAAAAGATCCAGAGAAAATGGGTCGCCTAACAACTGTGCAAAACCTGGTAGACCCCCAAAACTGTCCCCGTCAGATACACAGTACTGTATCCTCCAAAATTATTAGGACCAACCTTGTACTCCACTCACTGGCCACTTTAGTAGAAACACCTACCTTGTACTTCAACTCACTGGCCACTTTATTAGAAACATTGACCCTGTACTTTCACTCACTGGCCACTTTATTAGAAACAACTACCTTGTACTTTTACTCACTGGCCCCTTTATTAGAAACACCTACCTTAGACTTCCACTCACTGGCCACTTTATTAGAAACACCTACTTTGTGCTTCCACACACTGGCCACTTTATTGGAAACATCTACCTTACGCTTTTACACACTGGCCACTTTATTAGAAACACCTAGCTTGTGCTTCCACTCACTGGCCACTTTATTAGAAACACCTACATTGTAATTCTACTCACTGGCCACTTTACTAGGTACACCTAACTTGTGCTTCCATTCACTGGCCACTTTATTAGAAACACCTACATTGTAATTCTACTCACTTATTACACACTACTATAACCTAATAATGGCTTCACCAGTTTGCATTAAAGTCTCTGTAGTTACTGGATAATAAACCTTAATGTGTAATAAGCCTCAGATTTTAAGGGGTTAAATAAATGAAAGGTGGTCTCTGAATTTTGCACTGTACTGTGTGTTATACACGTACTTACACATAGACTCTTAATGGCAACTTTGTTAGAATCAGTATTGGTCCACTATATATGTGTATAATTACAGACTCTAACAGCTACCCCTACCTCATTTCTGACCACAGGGCCTGTCGTTGGGTGGTGGATCATTCTCAGCATGGCAGTGACACTGGCAGTGTGTGTGTGGTGCTTGTATGAGTGTATCAGGCACAGTGAGGTTGCTTTTTACATGTGTTAGTGTCACTGCTAGGTTGGCTGATAGGTTCACCACCCAAAAATCCAACAAAGGCTCACCACATTTTATTCCACATTGTGCCAAGTCATCAATCAGTCAGTGGCACTGATTCAGATTAGCCAGGATGAGACTTAGTGTGAGAGAGACACAGTCCTTGCATTAACTGTTGAGTTGAACAGTAGTTGAAGCTGTGGACTGCTCTCTTGAGGTTATCTGTAGAACAGTGGTCTAACCATGGCCATGCATGTCCAGTCCAGCCTCTGCTTCCATTTATGGTTTTAGGCCTTCTCGCAAACCCAGTGGGGTGTGCGTCAGATCCAGTCTGAGAGACAAACGGATCATTTTAAACTGTAATACTATATTCCATAATCCTCCTTGCATTCAATGAGGTGTATCTGTTCCGGTCATTTCACTTTCAAAGCGTCCACTGGCATAAAATATGGATGGTAGGTTGTCCATGGAAAGCTAGTATATCTTATTGTCTCTGTATTCAGCAGGTTTATTTCCTCCTCTGTCTCTGTCTCTCTCTCTCTTTTTCACTCTGTGAGTGTCTGTGTGTGTGTGTGTGTGTGTGTGTGTGTGTGTGTGTGTGTGGGTGTGTGTGTGTGTGGGGGGGGGGGGGGGGGTGGGGGGGGGCACTATCTGACGAAACAGGATGCTAAACAGTCGGTTGCTAGTTGCGGCTCCAGGAGCTCAAAGCCTTTACTGATTCGGCTCACAGTGAGGCAGAATACTCGTATATGGTAAATCAAGCACTAGGACACTGTAATCTCCCCTAATCAGTGACTATACTGTAAGTGCCATCTCAACAAACACCGGTTTACAAACCCTCAGATCACAGTCTCATCTGCTGTTTACTTCATGCTCTGCTTTTTCTTTTTTAACACTATGCTGCTGTGTCCATTCCTTCTTTAGTAAATGCTGTTACTATACAACGTTATTACTACATATATGCAAAATAACATGTCTTGTCGATACTCTAAGTGAAAATAAGTACACATTCTGTGCAGGGAACACACTGAAAATGTTCTGACATTTTAGTGCACAATTTTTATGTATTTGCTGAGTTTAACATATTTAGACTTAATATAAAAGGTGCCATAACTTTTGCACAGGCCAGATTTTGTGTTTTTTTTCCCAATACAAAGTAACAAAATAATATTACTGCATCCTGATAAAACTTAAACAAATGTCACTAGCATATAAACTAAAGCTGCTAGAAACATTTGCAGTTTTCCTGTTTGTACACTCACCAAGCACTTTATAAAGAGCACTATACTCTCTTGGATTGGATGTTGAACCTCCTGAATTGGACACGGAACCTCTCTGATTAGATGTAGCACATCCTGGATTGGATGGGATCCTCTGGATCAGAGGTAGAATCTCCTTGATTGGATCCAGAACCTTCTTGATTGGACTCAGAACCTCTAAATTTGGATGCAGAACCTCCTTGATTGGATGTGGAACCTCACTGATTAGATGTAGAACATCCTGGATTGGGAGGGACCTGGGTAGGTCTCAAAACAGCCCCAGTTCTTCATGGTATGGGATCCACAAGATGTTGGAAACATTCCTTTGAGATTGGTCCATGTTGACATGATGGCATCATGCAGTTCCTGCAGATTTTTCAGGTGCACTTTCATGTTAGAAATCTCCCATCCTTCTCATCCCAAAGTTGTTCTATTGGATTCAGATCTGGTGGCTGAGAAGGCCACTGAAGAAGAGTGAACTCATTGTTATGTCCATGAAACTAGTTTTAAATGACGTTTGCTCTGTGACATGGTGCATTATCCTGCTGAAAGTAGCCATTAGAAGATGGTAAATTGTAGCCATGGAGAGATGCACATGATCAACAACCATACTTAAATAGGGTGTGGCAGTCAGCTGATGACTGATTGGTATTAACAGGCCCAAAGTGTGCCAAGAAAACATTCCAAACACCACTACACCACCTCCACCATCCTGGACTATTCACACACGGCAGGTTGGGTCTATGGATTCTGTCCCACTGCAGCCTCAGCTTTCTGTTTTTGGCTGACAGATTTGGAACCCCATGTGCTCTTCTGCTGTTGTAGCCCATCCACCTCATAGTTTAATGCGTTGTACATTCTGTGATGCTTTTCTACTCACCACAAATGTACAGAGTTATGAGTTACCGTACCCTTTCTGCCAGCTCGAACCAGTCTGGCCATTCTCTGTTGCCATTCTCAGATCTGGAGCAGGAGTGGAGCTTGATCTTCTCCTCTCTCAAAGATGAAAGTGCTGTTTATCTGATGCTGACAGTTTTGGTGGTCTACCAGGTCTTGCACTATTTCATTTTGAGCTCAAGTTTTGGAAACTCGGTCTTCCCTTTAACATCTAACTTCATTATGCGTGTGGATTATTTTAGATCTAATCTCATCCAAAATATCTCCTGAAAAATAAATTTCCTTCTACTTTTTTGACTAGAAAGTAAATAAGATAAGGGTGGTCTCTGACTTTCGGCTTTTCAGTTATAACAATACGGATAGAATGCTTTTCAACCAATGCGAGTGTTGGAACTGTGTGTTGGGAATACTGCTGTATTCTTTAGCATTTGCGCTTTCATTTGGAAAACTCGCGGTAAAGAAAGTAAAATGAAAGCAACCGGCTCATGGGCTAAATCTTGGATCAAATTAATGAGCACAAAAAAGTCTTTTCTGAAACCTTGCCCCAGACAGGGCAACAGTAGCACTTGAGATAAAGGTAAATGGAAACAGAAAGGGAATTAACTTTGACTTCCTGCTACTCCATTTGTGTCCCCTTAGCTCTCTCCTCCAAAGTTAGCTTCTCATTAGCCCTATCCTTGCAGCACCTTCTCTGACTTCTTCCACCCCGCCATTAGAGGCCGGAGTCATTACACTGCTTTTGCTTCCACTTCTTAATGCTCCTCGAGTCCTCCTTGAGAAGTATCTCCACCAACCATACCTCTGAGTGACGTTTTACCATCCTTTCTAACCACTAAAGGCCTGTTCTCGGGACGTGGATTAACACTAGCATTAGCCTTAGCGAAGGGATTTCCATAGAGAATGGCTGCTGGTGGTGAAATTTGAACTGAATCTGTCCAGAACACCAACATGCTAGAGTTCTCGAGGGTACAGAGTGAACTCAAGGCCTTCCCTCAAAGCGCTGTGGGACTTGTTTGTCTGAAACTTTTGCTTGAATGAAACTGTTAGCATGGATCGGTGCAGTTTTTTCGCTGCCGGTCAACAAACCCTGCATTCTCCAATATCCTAATTTTGGAAGTCGAAACTTGAAGCTTTTTTTTTTTGTCCTTGTGTTGAATTTCTACATCTCAGTTCACGTCAGGGTTGTTTCGGTAATTGGCACCACAGAAAGTTTTCAGTAAAAGTCTTTCGGTGTGCTTTTTTTTCCGCTCGGATTGATAGTTGCTGTGTTTGTGTAGAGAATTGCATCTCACTTGAGCACCAGGTCAAGCTGCTCACCGAGTTGTCTCAATTAGTTTTCTCTCCAGCAGCTCGTGGGAGGCTTCTGTGTGTGTGTGTGTGTGTGTTCGAGTGTGTGCGTGTTCGTGTCTGTGTTTGTGACTTTGTGTGTGTTCTTCCCAGCAGCAGTGTTGTAGTTTGTTATTACTGTACCATTTTTGCTCCAAGTTACCTGCTTTTTTTTTCTTGCAATCTCTACGCTCCTTTAAAAATAAACTGAAGTCCATCGTAGCTGACACTCATTTATTCACTGTCAGCAATCCCTTGCAACAGTCCTTACGAAAAACAAATCGTGTTAGCGAACGCATTTGGACAGTTCAAGATGGTTCAATGATTTAGAAAATGCGGATGGTGCTTCTTAGGCAAAAGGGATTTCTTTAGAATGTGTTGAAGTGTGGAAAGCAATAGGAGAAGCACTGAGTGAAGCAAAGCTTTGGAGAAGCACTGGCTGTAATGCAGTAGTGAATTGCATGACTGGGGTTTGAATCGCAGCGGTGTCATGTGCTCCACAGTGTAATCCTCAGCGAAGCAAATTGCCTCCATTTTCATTGGACGGTATCAAGCGATTAGTGTTCTCCTGTGAGCGTGGTGATGCAATATAACTTGTACTTTTGAAAAGACGCTTCAAGGGAACTAACATGCTGGAGCTGTCTAGTCTGTCCGGTACCTGTTGGAGCTTGAAATATTTCTCTGAACCCAATATGCTGTAACTGTTGAAGCTTGGTTGTGGACACAATATTTGTCAGGCTAGGGAGGGGTTCAGATTTCACCTTTGGGTTACTCACAGTCTTCCTCCTTTTATAAACTATTTTAAGCCGCCATGATGATGTCAATAAAGGATTGGAAATTGATACAAAACAGTGAATTGATTTAGGTGAATAATATTTAGCAGGTTAGTGTAGCCGAAAGGATGTCCGGCATGGAAATCATTTGACGTGGTGTTCTGTTAGTATTAACTCAGAGTTAAAGTGTAAAAGCTGCAAAATCAATTTTTGAATTTTCTTGGGCCTTATTTGACATCAGGTACAATTTTTATCAGCAACAGTTGACGTTAGAGAGAATTTTGTCAAACTACAATCAAATTGGGAAAGAATTTTTTCAGCTAAAGTTGGGTTGGGATGGAATTTTGTGGGCTAGTCATGTTTTGACAAAATTCTGTTGGGTTGTGGTTGGGTGCAGACAGAATTGTGTGGGGATACAGTCAGGTGAAGTCAAGTTTGAGTGGCTTGGTTTGAGGTTTGACAGAAATTTGTTGGGCTGTGGTTGGGATCAGACAGAGTTTTGTTGGGCCCAACAAAACTCTGTCTGAACCCAACCACAGCCCAACAAATTTCAGTTGGCATTAGAGAGAAATTTGTCAATCTACATTGACAACTGCAGTTGAGTTGAGGCAGAGTTCTTTCAGGTTCATCTGGGTTAGAACAGAATTTTGTTGGGTTTCATTTGACTTCAGATACAATTTAGTCAGCTACAGGTAGCTTTAGAGTGAATTTTGTCAAACTACAATCGAGTTGGGACAGAATTTTGTTGGCTAGAGTTAGATTAAGACATTTTTTTTCCAGCTGTGGTCGGGTTCAGACAATTTTGTCAGGCTACAATCAATTTAGACAGGATTTTTGTTGAACTACAGATGAGTTTGAACAAGCATTTGTAAGGCTACAGTTGGGTTAGGTCAGAATTTTGTTGGGCTACAGTTGAGTTTGGATAGAATTTTTTCACTGATTCTCTTGTTTGGACTAAATTTTGTCAGCTATAGTCTCATTTGGACAGAATTTTGTCAAACTTCAGTTCAGTTGGGAAAAGAATTTGTCAGGCTACAGTCAGATTAGCACAGGAATTTGACTATAGTTGTGTCTGGATATAATTTTGCCCACTGCAGTCATATACAGATAGACATGTGTCTGCTACAGCCAGGTACGGATTCTAAACTTGGTGCTATGGATTGGATTAGGTACATTTTTCTTGAGCTATAGTCAAGTTTGGTTCAAAATTTCAGGCCTGATTAAATCTGTAGTATATATGCCACTGAATGACTCATGTACCAGACTGATGGCACTGGTGTGGATTAGTTGAGAGACCCGTTATATTGGGCACTGGCAAAGAAGAGCACAAACTGCGAGAGGAATGGTTTAAAAAAGGCTGTTAAAAGAGTACTGAATATCACACACGACTACCTGCGTTAGTCGAAGCAGAACAAAAGCTGTGCTGTGTCTGCAGAACGGCAGATCACTAGACTGGAGAATACAGAGGAAATGCCAGGTCTGCCTCTGAGCAGTCTGCTCAGTTCAAGGTCACTGCTTCTCCCCAGTGTCCATAAGACAACTCACACACACACACACACACACAGAGTCTTATAGAGTTGAGCTAAAACATCCAGCATATGCACAGGAAACGGAGCGGACTCTGGAAGTCAAGTCAAATACGTCACTCTGATCCCTTATGTGGTCACACTATATACACAACAGGACTACTGTAGTTTTTCTCAAAACACATCGATTGCTAAAGAACAGCACACGCTGTTCAGTTTTATGGTTTAGTTCTATCTTTGTTTTAGTTGCACTATCAAATGATTAAATTAATCATAATAATCAATGCTTTTTGTAATTAATCATTATTAAACACATTTGTCCTGTTGCTCAAATTTGACCCGAAAGAGTTTGGGTGCTCCTGCATCTTCTGCAGAGAACACACTTCTGCACATTTTAATGCCCAATTACTGTTTATTTGGGGTGGGGGGGGGGGAAAACGTGGCCTGTACAAAAGTTATGACACATTTTATATGTGATGTATTATATTTAATGTTTTATTTATAAATACTATATTTAAATGTACTCTCTGTAGAGGATGCGTTAACTTACTTTCACTTTTAAAAAATCAACAAAACATGTCATTTGACCAGACAATGCTCTTTACTGCCCTGTTGCGGCTCCTAGCAGAGTTAGATATTTAGGCAAAAGTAAAATAATCTTCCTCTGCAGTACAATAAAGCTCTACTGATCGTTCTAACACAGTTTTAACAATAAATGGTCTTAAATGCTGAAGTAAATGTAGCCTATAACTACTAATTCACTCTTTAACCCTGAAGGTTGGTGTGCAGACTGCTGGTCATAGCAATGCAGAAAAAAATCTCGCCTAGCTAGTAGCTAACAAAACGGCAAAAAGAAAGATTTAAGACAAACATTGATAACTTGGAGATGAATGGACTTGCATTTATAAGCACACAGCTGGTTTCCTGATATGTTTAATCTGCAACAAGAAACAAAATTGAATGTTAAACGACATTTTACAAGAAACTTTTGTGGAAAGGTTTCCTGCTGGAGATGCGAGAAAAGTGGCTATAGCTGAGCTAAAGCTTAAAGCAGAGCAAAATAAGTCTGCATTATTTTTAGCCTATACTAGGATGTAGTGAGACATATTTACAGCCAAGATGGTAAAATGGACATAAAATATTATTCGTATACTGCTTTGAGCCCCCTTGCTCTCAAACTGCTACTTTATGTTCTGTTTTGAGGGGGACTGTGCTTTCCGCTACTGCCTTTGTAAGTTTGTGTTTGTTTATTACTCCATAGTTCTTGTGAGCACTGTTCAGTGAAGTCTGCTGAAGGCATCCTCCAGTACTAAAGTTACTGATACTGAAGAAAGGATGCTGATATTACTGTTGTTGTTGACATTGTTGCTGTTTTTTGCTTGTAAATGATATTTAGGACTAGATGTACTCCAGTGATAAACAAATTCACCATAGCAGTAGCTGGAAATAACTGTAGTTTTATCAAGAAAGCCATCAGTTGAACTTCTTGTCATTTAAAAGCTGTATTTGAATGTGAGGGCTACAGCTGCAGAGTCATAGCAACAGTTGAGCAATGTTTTGAAGGGTCAAATGTCCTGCAGTATCCAGACACCCCTTCTAATTACATGAGCCTGAGGTCACCATGCCCATGGGTCAGCTAGAGGGGGTCTAAGGGGGGTCTCCAGAATTAAGCTGTGGAGTAGTGGCACTGTGTTGTCTGGAGTGATGGAGCTCCATCCAATACTTCTGGGATGAGTTGTGATCCAGAGTTAATCATCCTGTATCAGCACCTCACTAATGCTCTTGTGGTCAAATGCGATCAGATCCTCACAGCTATGTTCCAACATGTGGTGTAAAGCCTTCCCAGAAGAGTAGAGGCTGTTACTGCAGCAAAGGAGGACAAATTGCCTATTAATACCCTTAATTTCTGAAGAAATGGTGGATAAGCAGATGCCTGCAAACATTTGGACATGTATTCATCCATTCATTCATGCATTAATCCATTCATCTAAGCATGCATTTATGATATAGAATCCAAACCCGACCTATTACCACCGCTAATGTCATATACGCTGCATAGAGGATAGCTAATGATGATGGAGCTACTAATTGGAAGGCGTTTATTGCTGACACAAACAGTGCTCATACTGATTACAGATGCAATTTGCAATGTTCCACCTTCAAGGCAAGATCACAAAAATAATTAATTACTCTCGGAGGACTTTCCTCTTCCTTCCAAACCGATTTCAGGTTTTACACACTTTGTAATCCCCCTCGTAAAACAGGAAAGGTTGGGTTGACCCGAAATCCGCCGGTTAATTAGTTTGAAGCCTCAATTTTTTTACTTTTTTTTTAGCAGAGTACATTGAAATTCTTGCTTCTGCCCCATTAGCATTAATATGGGTACAAATGTACTTGATGGAAAAGTTGCACCTAAGTAAATCCAATTAAGTCCACAAGAGAAAATAATGTTTCAGTATCCATTCTCAAGTAATTAAGATGGCTACATGTGGTGTGCTAATGTGCCGTATATAGAGCCGCTATAGAAGTTCACCTGAGTTCAGAAAGTGAAGCATTTCCACGAAACAAACTTTAGTTGTTTCCTCACCCACGCTTACTTGAGTGTGAGTATAAAAATTCAGCCACTGCATATCATTAACCCTTTTAAGAGGAGCATGATGTGTGTGCGTTTGTATAATAGGTGCTGGCTAAGAGAAACAGTTCAGAACTGATCGTTAAACAACTCTTAATGTAAAATGCATTTTTATGCCATGTGTAGAACATGCACTAAATGGCCAAAAGTATGTGGACACTTCTAATTAGTTCAGGTGTTTCAGCCACACCCATTGCTAACAGGTGTACAAGATCAAGCACATAGCCATGCAATCTCCATAGACAAACACTGGCAGTAGAACGGGTCATACTAAAAAGCTCAGTGACCTTAAATGTGGCACTGTCAAGGGATGTCACCACTGCCACAAGTCAGTTCATGAAATTTCTGTCCTGCTAGATCTGCCTCAGACAACAGTAAGTGCTATTATTGTGAAATGGAAGCTGTTGAGGCAACAGTTTGGGAAAACCCCTTTCCTATTTCAGCATGTGCACAAAGCGAGTTCCGTAAAGACATGATTTGGTGAGTTTAGTGTGAAGGAACTCCAGTGGCCTCCAGTGTCCTGATCTCAACCTCACTGAACACCTTTGGGATAAATTGGAATGTTGATTTCGAGCCAGGCCTCCTTGCCCAACATCACTGCCTGACCTCACAAATAATCTTTTAACTGAATGGGCACAAATTCCTACAGACCTACTCCAAAATTTTGTGGAAAGCCTTTACAGAGGAGTGGTCACTGCTATAGCTGCTAAACTTCATATTAATGTCCATTGTTATGGAATGGGAAAGCTCATATAGGTGTAATGGTCAAGTGTCCACATACTTTTGGCCATATACAATGTTGCTATAACAGTTAACCATTTCAAACCTATGTTAAGGCACTGCATACTTTTATATTTGAAAGACATGACATAAAGTATTATAGCTACAGTGCTGGGAAGAAGTATTTGCCCCGTTTCTTCTATTTTTGCATATTTGTCACACTTAATTGTTTCAGATCTTCAAACAAAATTGAATATAAGATGAAGAAAAACAATAGAGTTTTTTAGTTATCTTTAGTTATCAGATATTCTTGGCAGCAGTTGTTTCTGCTAGAGGTGGCACAGCCAGTTTTTAAGTTTAAGGGGGCAATTACTTTTTCACACAGGGGTTGCAAAGCTTTGTTTCTTTCAAAAAGGGAAATGATCCTTTTGTTTACTGTGTACGAAGATCTGAGACCATTAATTGTGACAAATATGCAAAGAGATTAAATCAGCAGGGGGTGAAAATTCTTTTTCACAGCCCAGATTCAGCACAACCTCAACTAACTGCATATGTCACTCAGTAAACACAGAATAATCGTAGAAATTTGTCCATAAAACAAACAAATTAACAAACACACAAAACAGAATTTCACCCCTTAAACACTTGTATAACCTATGAAAAGCTCCATTAGTTTGCATTGAAGTCCCTGCAGTTACTGAATAATAAGCCTTTGTATGAAATAAACCTGGAATGTTAAGAGGTTAAATTTGTACATGTGGATTCCGAATTCAGATTTTTTCTACACATTACTGTGGTTGTTGACTGAGATGTTTTATTATGATGTGAGTTTGGTGTAAAGTTCTGTTACGAAGAAAGAAAAAACTCACTACAATACCCAGCATGCATTGCACAAATACATCATGCAATCATTGGGAATCCCTGTGGTGTCAACCAACCAGTACTTGGTCCCAAAGCAATTGCAGTTTGTTAAAAGTCCCTCCCACCTTCAAGATATGTCGTCAGAAGGGCTTTTCCCATTTTGGCTGAGTGTCAAAAAGGCAGTCTGAGGCAAGTAAAGCAGACTTTGTTGGTCATACATGATGTCATACTGGTTTGGGAGGTACATGGTGGTAATATACAGCTAACAATCTAATTGTAGAACAAAATTTTAGCATTCTTGGATTGCATGGTGGTGCAGTGGGCAACGCTGTCACCTCACAGCAAGAAGGGCCTGGGTTCGGTTCCCCGGCCGGGCGACCAGAGTCCTTTCTGTGTAGAATTTGCATGTTCCCCCCCATGTCTGAGTGGGTTTCCTCCTGAATGGGTTGACCATCTTAGGTCCCCCATAGTGTATACACCTTGAGAAACCACTTCATACTTTGTTTTATTGTCACTTGTAACTTATTGAAACAAGCAAAGAAGTACAGTCAAAAGTTAAGAAAGTTATTATACTGTAGACTGTCTTGCACTGAAGAACAGAAAACCATCTTTCATTTTTTTCCATGTTTTTATCATTTTAATAAAGTTGTAAGTGCAGACTAGCCAAACAGAATGTAAACCAAATTCAGTAAAAAAGTAAATTTGTATTTACATAATTTCATATGAATAATGATGGCATGTATGAATGTATAGCAGAACAACAATGATAGCTGTAGCCTTCTGAGAGTAAACCTCAGTGCAGGCCTTTCTGCAACGTGTGCAGGATTCATGGAGGTGGGTCAGGCGCTGGGTCCATGTGAGTGTCTCCTGGCTGGGAAAGTCAAAGCCCACCCATTCTCACCCCCCCTCCCCTTGATGTAGCGTGATGAGTCGGAGCTTTGCATCTTAATGATGCGTTAGGCCGAGGGCACAGGATGGAGCGGGAAGGACGAGCGCACGTGTGTGTGAAGATTTCCCACACTGGGGTCCCACTTCTTTACATATTCGTACAGTACAGCAACCATGTGGAGGTGGACCCGACCCTTCACTTACACATAAAAGCCATTATTTTGCACCTTGTATAACAGGGTGGTTAATCGTTTGACTTTTGGCAAAGCATCTCTAGGGCAGTTTGTGCATTATTTGCTCTTAAAAGGCAGAAGTAAACCAAAAGGTTACAGTCACCACTGCCGGAACCTCAGGGCAAGTGGGCATTTGACCCACCACTTTTTAAAGTACTTGGGAGATGCCCCTCTACTTTTTGATGGGGTTTAGGTCATTTGCATTAACTCTGCTCTCGTTTAACTGCACTGATGGCATGAACAGACAGTCACTCAGCAGAGAACACAGGAAAAAATGTTTTTACTGTGCTGAACAAACTAACGCACTTGGTCATGGTTTATGTTGCCGCACTATGTGAAGTTTACTAATTGTTTCAGTATTTCTTACTGCTTAAAAAAGGCCTACTATGATCATTTTATATGTTCAGAAGACAGACCCTTCTCTCCTGAATGCCTGTAAACACCAGTGTGGCTATTTTTCCAACAGCCTCGGTTCTGCAATATCAGTTTGAGCCAGCGTCCAATCCTGAAAGTCAGTTCAGCATCTTCTCGACATGGCTACAAAACTGAGCAAACTCCTCCAAGCCTCCAGTTGTTGCTGTGTGTTGTGTGTGGGTGTGCCATGCTTGCCAGTTGGCAGGCAGTAAGGATTACGAGATGATGTCACCTTGTAACAGAGAAAAGGACTGGAATTCCATTTGGTGTTTAAGGCAGCTGAGAAAAGTTGTTTCTATGGGAGACAGTTACTCCCATTGATCTTTGGAACTTTGTTATATAACTTTACATGCACAAAAAAATTGTGAACACACTAAATAAAAAGAAAAAAACAGAAACCTTTAACAGATGCAATGTCGAGTGTTGTAAGGTATCTCATTAGTTTTCAAGCAGTGAACTGTCTCCTCCTCCTTTATAATATAAGGACTTTGGTGGAACCTAGTGAACTTGCGCTGTGCAAAATGTAAATAAATACAAACTGCAACGATGTGCAAATCATTTAAACCCTATATTTACTTGAAAAAATTGTATTGTATTTGCCCATTTTGAATTTGATACCAGCAACACATTCCAAAAAAGTTGGGATGGGGGCAACAAAAGGCTGGTAAAGTTGTGTAATGTAAAAAAAAACAAAAAAAAAAACACCTGGTGGTTGATTGGCACCAGGTCAGTAACATGATTGGGTGTAAAAGAGCATCCCAGAGAGTCTTTCAGAAATAAAGATGAGGAGGGGTTCACTACTCTGTGAAAGACTGCACAAGCAAATATTGCAACAATTCAAGAATAACATTTCTCAATGTAAAACAGCAAAGAACTTTTGCTTTTCATCATTTACGGTACATAATAACATTAAAAGATTCAGAGAATTTGGAGAAAGCTCTGTATGCAAGGGACATGGCCAAAAACCAGTATTTGCTGGCCGTGATCTTTCTGAAAACCACTGTCTGTGAAAACAGGTCATCGCTATATCCACAAATGCAAGTTAAAACTCTAAAACGCAAACAAGAAACCATACATAAACAGGATCCAGAAATGCTGCCACCTTCTCTGGGCTTGAACTCATTTAAAATGTCCTGTGGTCCAATAAATCAAAATTTGAAATTCTTTTTGGAAATCATGGACACTGTGTCCACTCAGCTTGTTATTTGTGTACAGTTCAGAAGCCAGTATTCATGATGGTACAGGGGTGCATTAGTGCACATGGTATGGGTGACGTGCACATCTGTGAAGGCACCATTAGTGCTGAACGATATATACATGTTTGGCAAAATATGCTGCCATCCAGATGACGTCTTTTTCAGGGAAGGCCTTGATTATTTCAGCAAGACAATCTACATTCTGCATGTATTACAACAGCATGGCTCTGTATTAAGAGTCCAGGTGCTAAGCTGGCCTGCCTGCAGTCCAGACCTGTCACCACTGATAACATTTGCAGCATTATGAAATGAAAAATACGACAAAGGAGACATGAAACTGTTGAGCAGCAGAAATCCTATATCAAACAAGAACGAGAAAGCATTTCACTTTCAAAACTACAGCAGTCGGTCTCCTCAGTTCCCAAATGCTTACAGAGTGTTGTTAAAAGAACAGCTGATGAAACACAGGGGTAAACACGCTCCCGTCCCAAATTTTTTGGAACACGTTGTTGGCACCAAATTCAAAATGGGCATATAATTTTCAAAAAACAATATAATTTCTCAGTTTCAACATTTGATATGTTGTCTTTGTAGTATTTTCCTTTAAAAATATGGTTTTCATGATTTGCATATTGTTGCATTCTCTTTTTATTTACATTCTATACAGCGTCCCAACCTTTTTGTTGGGGTTGTAGAACCGTGTAATAGTGGTATGTAATTACACATATAGTCAAATGACAACAATCACTCTGCCCTCTATGGCTTAATTGTTTGCACTGTCTTGTCTTGTGACCTCTTGACCTTCTGACAAAGAATCATGTTTTCTTGTTTTCTCCTAAACACAGTCACTTTCTTTATCTGACCCATCACGCCTGCAGAGTACTCTGACTACCATGTAATGTCACCATGTATTGACTGATGCCGCTTTATGCAGTTGATGGACAAACGCTAGCTGTCTATCGAGCTGCTGTCCTTTCCCTCCGCAAGCCTGCTTTTGTTTGTTTGTTTGTATGTTATTCTGTCTGCTTCTATTTTCCTAAGGCGAAAAGACTGCCCACAATAGACTGTATTAGGACTTGGACAATGGGGGAGTGAACAGACAAATAATCATTTGTATGTGTGTGCGTACGACATGTTTATGTGTGGCATTCCATTCTTGCTCTAACGTCACCTTGAACTAATGGATGGGCCGCAGATGATGAATTCAGTGCAGTAGAAAAACAAGAATAAAAGATCCACAGGGCATAAATACTGTACTATACTAAATACAATACTATAATACGATTTCACAATACTTATAACAGTATGGTATGAATGTAATTGTTGTAATTAGAGCCCCAAATTGTAAAACAAAAACAAAAGATATTTTGCTAGCAACAAAAATAAAACCGTAAACGAAATTATTGTTACCTGTTCCATGTATCCCAACTTAAAGACAGTACTGTACTGAGTTCTGTACTCTTCCTTTACCTAATTTCCAGTTAATACAGCCATTAAGTACTAGTTGTTCATTTTCCTAAAAGGATTGAATATAAGATAATTCACTTCTTTAAAGAATGGGAACATTAGTGTGAAAAAGCAGGAGTTTCCGACGTGCAGTTCAAAAAATGATTAAAAGACACAGAGAAATTGGGACTCCTAACAATCAAGCAAGACCTGGAAGACAACCAATACGGTCACCATCAGAAAAACATATTTAAACTAAATCTTTCAGGAGAAAATCAATTTCCACTCTTGTATCACATCTGAAAAAATCCACAGATGTAACAATAGACTGACCACTCCAGAATCCAGACCTCAACGTTAATGAATGTGTTTGAAATGACTTCGTTCGTGAGTAGCAAAATTACAACTAACTTCTAAGACTGAACTTGGAAGTGTAGAAAAATATCCCTGCAGATTTCTTCCAGTTAAAAAACTGAAGGCAAGTCTCCTGACTTCAAGGGAAGCTGTAATAGAGGCAAAGACTGGACACAATAAATACTGAAAATATAATATATATAATTGTTAGGGCTTCCATGTAATCTTCTATTAAATATATGCGTCTCCAGCCTATTTGACCACCATTACTATAGAGTTCATGAGTGCACTAAAGTAAACTGAGCCAGAGACATGGTTAGGCAATGGCTTAATGCTCAACATGGAGTCTGTGTATGGTAGAAAGTCCCGCCCTTCAATTAAAAAGACCAATCAGCTTGCCTGCAAAGGCTCATGTAGGAAAAGTCTTCCTACATCGTGGAGATATCTGCATGCACAGCAGCTACAGCATGTCGAAAAACCTTTTTTTTTGGAGTGTCAAAATGCTACAAACTATTTACGTTACTTTTACTAGTTAGTTCAAATATGCTTTTGAAACATTAATGTGTCGATCTCTCCTCATTCTAAGTGATAGTAGACTGTTCTTGTATGAGAGAAAATAACTGCATTGCCAAGATAGCTGCAGAGTGGACAGACTTTCCTCCATGCACTTTACTACTATACGTATTTTCAACATTATCCACATTATGTTAAACCAGCGGTCGGCAACATGCGGCTCTGTTACTGCCCTGTTGAGGCTCCACAGCAGAATTAGATTTTTAGGTAAAAATAAAATGAACCTCCTTAGCAGTAAAATAAAGCTCTGCTGATCGTTCAACACAGTTTTAACACTGAATGTTCTTAAATGCTGGAGTTTATGTATAACTGCTAATTCACCCTTTAACCCTGAAGATCGGTGTGCATACTGCTGGTCACCATAGCGACAAAGACAACAATCTTGCGGAACTGATTTTACGTTTTACAAAAAACTATTCCACTTTTGGAAAAGTTTCCTGCAGGAGATGCGAGAAAAGCAGCTACAGCTGAGCTAAAGATTAAAGCAGAGCAAAGTAAGTCTGTGTTTTCTTTCATATTAAACTTGATATATTTACAGCCAAGATGGTAAAATGGACATAAGATATTGTGGCTCTCAAGGCGGTTTGATTTTTGCTGAAAGGACAAAATGGCTCTTCTTAATGTTTGGGTTGCCACCCCAAAAAGTATGCATTAGGTACTGAGGCCTTTTTGAGGTTTGGTGTTTGCTGTGGTAGCACAGATAGGCTCATTAGGCCACGTATGACATCATAGCAACCGCTGGTAAATAATTATGAACTTACTTTTTGATCAACTTTCTGATTCACAAACAGTACAATTCTGTGGCCTATTGTTGTTTGAACATACCTTATCAGTACAAACATAGCAGCCAGGTCTACTAGCTTTCCAAATCTACTGTTTCAGAATATCAGGCCTACATAATGCCGGCCTTACACCAAACGACTTTTCAAGCGATTTCACTGTCGCAGACAAATATCCAGTGTCGGAATAAAATCATGAGAGTCTTGTTAGAGTCGCGTCATCTCAATTGTTTAGTGTGAGGTGGTCAAGATGGCGGTCTTAAGTCAGTCTTTTTCTTGTATTGATGCTATGACAAAATCAACCGTGTTTAATATTATCGTAAGTTTTAAGTCTTGGCTCATGCAAATAGTGATGCGCCAGGGGCACATGAGTGCTTGCGGGTGAACGCATGCATGCGGCGTGATAGAAAGAGAAAAAGAGAGAGAGAGAGTGAAAATGTACGTGTGACTGCCTGAAATCTCTGTAAAAATGGCAAATCTGCTCCACTTTAATACAATAATCATATTAACTTAGAATGTAAACTGACTGAGTCTGTAACAGCAAATGTGCAGAGGACTTTAAGAATGGCATCACTGAAGAATCATCAATGTTATTTCCTCTTTTTTGTTTTTTTTTTGCTTTCTGTTACACTGTTTGTTTTTATGGTTTAGTTCATGACACCCAATCAATAACGCTGAATCGCTGCATGTTGTGTTGATGTGTAAATCTTTATATCAAATTTAAAAGTAGCTGCACATTTTACAGGTTAATTAAAAAGATTCTGGGTGATGATCTGTCAGAATATACAGTTCTGCAGTGAACTGGGCTGAGCCCCAGATCTTTACACACTCAGCCAACGTATCTTCCTAGCTGTACCACTATAGAATGGAAGGAAAAGTGTTCATCTGCTTGTGAATTTCCACCAGGTGCATGATGGGGAATAAGCTCAAAAATCTATTTGCAGTCTTGTAAATAGTGACACTGCAAGATTCCTTATCTTTGCAAAATCATAGTCTGTGACTAAAAACCGTGACGCTGTCTTTAGATGTGAGAGGGTGTCAGACTTTAGTCTTTAAAAAGTCTTTTCAAAGTCTTCTAGTGTATGGTTAGCATAAAGCTTATGTAAAAGGAATAGAATTGACTGTTTTAGTTTAAGAACATTTTTTTGAGGTCTGAATGCAAAAACAGAAACATCTTGCTCTGAGCAAACAGGTTGTAATAACTGATCATATCGAAATATTTGGCTCCCTGTTAGAATGTATGTACATGAGCCTGAGGCATAATTCTTATCTTTTTAATTTGCTTAATGTTCACAAGTAAGTGGTCACTGCTCTGGCCGCCTCGTCCAGCCGACATTTCCTGCCCCTCCTGCTGCATTGGAGAAGCAAAGCTCCTTCCTTTTTTTCTCTCCGGCCCCTGAGATTGCTCAGTTATCACCGCGAGGAGATTTATTTCTGTCTCGCATTTGGATGTGCGGTGGCAGCTCTCCAGAATGTTGCTGCTAGGGCTATTGTGTTGAGGCCTGGAGAAGAGACAGCAACCAAAATATAGCGGGGGGAAAAAAGAGGACAAGGGGGAGAGGAGGAAGAGGAGTGGCAGGAGGAGGAGGAGGAGGAGGAAGACGAATCGGGGCTGGACGCCAAAAGCCTAGGGATTTTAATCGCTTTATGCCGCATTATGGTTAGCGGCCCACGTCGAAAAAAGCCCCGTGTTATCCGCTTGCGCGCGAAGATCGAAATGAGGCTGGTTTCCCGCTTGTGCGGCCCCCGGGGCTCCTTTCAGCCAAGCTCAGGCCCTCGCTGCATGGCCCCGTCCTTCAGACCCAGTCACATGCAATCAGATGAACATCTTGCTCCTGGTCCTGAAATCGGGCTGTTTACTTTATGTAAGCCAATGGCCTTAGTGTAGCCAGAACAAGCTGACCTCCATCAGACTGGATTGGGTTTAAGTGGGATTAGATGTCTGCCAAAAGGATTTGATTGAGCCTTTTGGAATAAAATATGCATGTATTGATCATTTATTGTCATTAAAACCTTGTAGCTCCATTTTTTTTGCACTGTTTAAAAACACAGACTGCCCCTTTACATTGTGTGAACATTTCACGATGACTGGACAAATAGAAATAGTCCAAAGTAATAGCTAATTAGAGATTTTTATTAGTTTTTGATATGGTATGTTTGTTTCCCGCTTACTCCTCAGTCCTCAGAAACAGAACAGCAGAAACAGCCTGATGTTAAAGTTTTATGATGTCATACATCCCCCTATTTAGTCTACAGCAGTTTAGCTCCACCCCTTCACACTGAAGTTATAAAGAAGGTTTCAGAACAGACTGCTTTTTAAATGAAGCCCAACACAGGGCAGCCAATCAGCTCTGTTGTATTTATGAGTGGCGAACCATGAGGTAGGCCTACAATTCAGGCCATATATGTCAAAAGTTGGTCAAAGCATGAGGCAAAACCCACCTCTGTGATACTGCTTGAGTCCCTATGGGATGCAATTTTAGATTAAACACAGATATTTAAAGCTTCTAAAAGAAATTCTGTGTTTTACTTGAGACATATATATTAGCCTGTTGTACCTTGTAGTGACTCTTTCTTTAGTGAGCTCTGGTGTAGAGCAGACATCACTGTTTTCCTTTTCAATCAACCCACTGATTTGACTGCTGCTTGTATTGACAGTGGCCTCTTTTCCACTGCAAGGCCGAACGGTCCTGAGCACAGACGGTAACCGTTCCAGTGGTTTCCACACGGACACTGTTCGACACGGAGTACTTAAACTGATCTCTGCCTGGTTTTTCCAGCCCGGTTAGTTAACCGTACTGGGGGCCACAGAACTGTTTGGTGGGATGATGTAACGATGTAGCTATTCGCTGATTGGCTCTATGTGTATGTCAGTATTGTGCCACCGCATGCTGCTGCGCTATGTCAAACTTGACAACAAATAGGTTCAGTTCGCTCACACAGAGGGCAAGTAAATAAAAGCACGATTTTAAACCCACCATTCAATAAACATCAAACCTTCAATTCGACCTTCAATTCGATTCTGACTAAAAAAAGCTTTACTCACACAACTTTAGATGGTAAAGTCAAGCTGATGTTAGAGGGACAGAAAACCGAAATTTAAACCTCCTCTCTGATGTCTGGAGCTGGAGCCTCCTAGCTAAGCTGATGCTAGCCGGCTCCTCTCTCCTAGTTAAGTTAGCATAGCTAAAGAGATCCAGACATCCCAGCGCAGGTTCAATTTGGCTAACTGGATCACTGCTATCACAAGTAAAGATGATAAAAACTTACAATAGCGAGAGTAAAGTCGACTGGCAGAGTGACAGAAAGCCGAAATCTGACCTGTTCTGTAGTGCTTTAAGCTGTAGTCTGTTAGATTAAGCTAACGCGAGTGCACGGTGCCTCCGACTGCAGTACGGGCTCGATTCTAGTGAACCAATGATTAAAAACACCCGTTAAGAGGATAAAGACTCATGTCTGAGATAACAAATTCAAATGACTGGTGTTAAAGTGACAGAAGGATAAAAAATAGAATTGTTCTGTGGTGCTTTCAGCTATAAGTTACCCTGCTGGGCGACGCTAATGCTAATGTAGCTAGTTATTCGGCTACAAACCCACAACAGTACCGGCTGTTTCAGTAACAGATGCTCAAATAACACCTTTTTAGGGCATAAAGAAGAGGACAGATGGAAACAGAAACCCTAACCAGTCACACGAGTCTGGACCAGCGTGGAACGGCCCAGTATGGCCCTGAGAACCATTTAGTGGCCAGTAAGTGGCATATCCAGAACTTTCAGAAAGCCTAGAGTGAGATTTTTTTTTTCCTGAAATTGGTCTCGCCTGATGGAAATCAAAACATGATTGGTTAATTTGTCTGTCACTTGGCAATTATGCTAATAGTTAATCTAACGGGTTAGGCCTTCAGCTCTGAAGTCCTAACCAGTTAGGGAGCTGGCTTAGCTATATCTACCTAGATACCAAGGACGAAAACATCATTAGCCCCCCCCCCGTGTTTACACATAACAACCTTAAAGGCACAATAACAATCAGCTTGTTTAATTCTAAGGAATAAAGAGATCATAAGTAGAAGGGAAGGGAAACAGTAAAATACAAGAAAAATGTAAGATATGGGCCTTTCAGAATAAACTTACCTGTTTTTCCCTAGCACCGTTCATTCAAGCCAATAAACCATTACTTTTAAGAGTGTTTCCAAAATTTTGACTAATGCTTTATAAGAAACATGACAAATTCTGTCCACATCAAGAACAGCATGTCCTGTAGCCATTTGATGCACAAGCATCAAATCCTTGTTCGTGTTCATTCAGTGAAATGGGATATTTGCACCTGCTTATTGTTTGCAAATGCCCGGCATCACAATGCATTCTTAAAGAACATGCACCGTAACCCTGGAGATCACACGACCTTGTTGTTCGGAGCACCACCAGAATGCTCCGTCCCTATTAAGCCGGGGAGACAGCGGCTAACCTTGTTGTGTATGGTGAAGGCGCCGCTCCAATTTCCGCTGTCCGTAATTCAAAAGAGTCCGATGCCGAGGAAGCGCACCGGGTCTTTAGCGCCCTATCCCTGCCTGCATAATCAAGGTCAAAGTTCATCCGTGAACGCATCCTCCCCGCCCTCCACGCTGCATGCCCTTGAGCACCAATGCTGCTATTTACGCTGACAATCTGGACCAGAGCCGGGAAAAAAACGCCCTCCGCTCCCGTCTGAAATACCATCAGCCTTTTATTGGGGTCGTAAATCTAGGCCTCAAGTTTGCAGCGTTTTTAAAAGGGGGCCCGTAATTCTTGTCTGAGCGGCGAGCTGGTAAATATTAAATCCAAAGTGCCCCGCATGGTAATAACAAGGCTAATTTATGCTGATGTTGTACCGTAAACTCTTTACGAAGGCTGTCAGCGATCACCCGCATTATGGCCACGGCCGGGGTGCCCGTAAACAATCCCAAAACAGTTAAGGTTAACGTCAAAAACAAACAACAGCTCCAAGCAACAAGTGACCTGAGCTTTTATAGATCTGTTTTGACATGCAGGTGCATCAACCTGTTGTCTCTAACTTTTTTTAATCCGTCCGTTTTTCTTTAAAGACCTTCACAACACAGGGCTTTGATGATCATAATGTCCGGTGTACGCTCTGAGGCCTTTGCTTAAAGAGCTAATATTATACATTTTTCATGTATTCCAGTTTTTTGGTGAAATCCACCAACTGATATGTGATTTTATGTTTCAAAAACAGCCTTTATTCATTTTTGACCATTTTCCAACTTTTTTTTCTCTTATAAAGGGGAACTCTACTCATTTTTTAAAATTTCTACGGAATATAAGCACAGTCCTTTAGAGTGGTTTGCTGTGAAATGGTTTATTGTGAAGAACCTTTTTGACTCTTTAAAGAAGTGGGGATAGGAACCAGGGGTCACGACTCAAATATAGCGTTTACTATAGCAAATGACTTGTGAATCTACACAAGTTGTGACTATTTATATATAATGTTGATAATCTTTAAAACATGGTAAATCCAAAAAAAAAGTTTTTTGGGTACTATTTTGCCTTACAGTAGCCTGCATGTACCTCCCCACCACAAATGTATTTTAAAATATATGTTTTAGACCCAAACCTTCTCAAAGCTGTCGTAAAACAACATCTTGGACATCACGTAGCATATTCATAACCATTTCTTGTAACAACCTTCTCTGAGGGAGCTTTTAGAGACATTAAATGCTTAGGATGTCTGGTTTCTATCACCACCACTGTAAACAAGACTCACATCAGACCACTCTGAATGACTTTGTTTACGTCATAATGGTCAAATCATGTCGATTTTTTTAAAAATCAGTGGAATTCCTCTTTAAGACTGATATATGTAAATGATCTGTGCTCTGATTGGCTGACCTCTTCACAAGTAAAATGAGGCGCAGCACATAAGCAGTCTGGGTTTAAATGTGTGGATTCCTATAACAGACTATAGCAGGCTAAACCACTGTACGCTGCATGGATGGTTATATGTGAACGCATTCGTGGTTGTGACATCACAACCATGATCAATTCTAAATGGGCTGTTTTCTTATTTGTATATCTTCCAAATATGGACTTGCAAGTTGCAGTGTTCACACAGTACATCAAGTATCAAGAAAAAACAATCAAGAAAATGTGTTTGTCTAAGATATGGGACCTTTAAATTGTATCAGGTTCATTTTTAGAGCAGTATTTCCCTTGCAAAAGCCAAAAAAGTCTGTTTTAAGCGCTGACCTTTAAAAGCATTTATCGTTGCATTTTAAGACATGCTCTGAGGGGGCGAAAGAAAGGATCTCATCCAAGCGTCCTTGCTTCATCTCTGTGAATGAAAAAGGGAATTAGCATTCTTAGCCAGATTGATTTTGCAGTTTAATACCCCTGGTTATAAGGGGAGGGTGTCGAGGGTCAGTGGACACAGAGACGGACTTTGAAGTGAGGTTTGAGCTGACTTTTTTCCCATGAGTCCAAGCGGTGGCCTCATTAGGGAGGAGAGATGCGCGTCGGTTTGGGGAAACTGATGAGTGTGCACATTTCCTCAGCTCTTTACATGCTAGCTTGTCTTTCATATTCAGTTGTCCTCTCAGCTAATGCTACACTCCTTAAAAAGATGGTTCTTCAAGGGTTCTTTAGTAAAGGGAATGGTTTTATTTAGAACCATGAGTTCATTATAGATCCATTTCATGCTTGAATGGTGTTGAATTGGTTCTTTAGATTGATAGAGAATGTGCTGTACACTGATCAGGCATAACATTATGACCACCTCCTTGTTTCAACACTCATTGTCCATTTTATCAGCTCCACTTACTATATAGGTGCACTTTGTAGTTCTACAATTACAGACTGTAGTCCATCTGTTTCTCTGCATACTTTGTTAGCCCCATTTTACCCTGTTCTTCGGTGGTCAGGACCCCCATGGACCCTCAAAGAGCAGGTACTATTTGGGTGGTGGATTATTCTCAGCACTGCAGTGACACTGACGTGGTGGTGGTGTGTTAGTGTGTGTTGCACTGGTACGAGTGGATCAGACACACCAGTGCTGCTGGAGTGTTTAAACACCTCAGTGTCACTGCTGGACTGAGAATAGTCCACCAACCAAAAATATCCAGCCAACAGCGTCCTGTGGGCAGCGTCCTGTGACCACTGATGAAGAACTAGAGTATGACCAACACAAACTGTGCAGCAGCAGATGAGCTATTGTCTCTGACTTTACATCTACAAGGTGGACTGACAAGGTTGGAGTGTCTAATAGAGTGGACAGTGAGTGGACACAGTGTTTAAAAACTCCAGCAGCACTGCTGTGTCTGATCCACTCATACCAGCGCAACACACACTAACACACCACCACCATGTCAGTGTTACTGCAGTGCTGAGAATGATCCACCACCCAAATAGTACCTGCTCTGTTAGGGTCCAAGGGGGTCTTGACCACTGAAGAACAGGGTGAAAGGGGGCTAACAAAGTATGCAGAGAAACAGATGGACTACAGTCTGTAAGTGTAGAACTACAAAGTGCACCTATATAGTAAGTGGAGCTGATAAAATGGACAATGAGCATAGAAACAAGGAGGTGGTCATAATGTTATGCCTGATCGGTGTATATGGTTCTATATAGCACCAAGAAGGTTGAAGCTTGACATTGTAACAAGTAACCAAGCAAAGAACCATTTAAGCATGTTATGGTTCTATGTAGAACTCATGGTTCTAAATAAAACCATTGCCTTGACTAGTGAGAATTTGCTTTGTCCAGCAGTTGAAGCAACACTTCCTTGAAAAGCTCTTATGCTTGCTAGCTGCCTGCTAGCTCCTACATGCTAGCTTCTGCTTGCTTAAAATACACTAGCTTTTCAAACTACCTCTCTTATTTTTCAGCGTTTTGAACTGAACTGATTGAAATGCTAATGCTAGTAACTGTGTTCCAACGGTCCATTTATTCCATTTATTGATAAACAGCCACAGTTTTCATTTACATGAGCAGTTGTTTGACTTCTCTGCTCTTTTGTTCGCTCTCATTAGCATACTTTTGCTGTTAGCATATATGTCTATACAGTTGCGTTTTGTTGCTTGGACCCCTGACCCTACCTTTTTTGTTGTTGGTTCTCGTAAAGGTGCTTCTGTTGATGTCTTCTGAGCGCATTATCATATCTACTGAGGTGTGACAGCACCTTTTAACCCCACCATTTTTCATATGACAGTGAAACCTGATTTTGATCAATGAGGCGTCTGTGAAATTTGTTTACATTAGATGAATAGCAGTGCATCTCGGTGGCGATTGCGCCTTTGTTTCCTTCTCTCTTGGGAAGGCGTTTTGCTCTTTCGTGAGCTTTAGATCTATAGCATGCAGTCTCACCTGCACTTAAAATAGAAGTGCCAAAAAGGGCTGTTTGGAGCAATGCCAGGTTCACTAAAGCAGGAGTTTCCAACCATTTTTAACAGCTATAGATCACGATGGTTTGGATGAACCATGTGGGGGAAGAGTGCAATGCATGTGATTAGCCTATGTTTTGCTATTGTCTAAGAATGTGTTGTTTCCAAATGGTGTAGCACTTTTGTGGCTTCATAGCCTCATTAATTAGCTTCTCTCTGCATACAAAAACGTGATGGATTTGGCGCATCGTGTTAATTGTGTCTTTTTTGTTCATGTCTTGGATAGGTGTGTGAGTTTACAGTCCCAATAAAAAGTTGAAGTCTTCAGCTTCATTTTTTTCTACTTTCTCCTCTTACACTAGCCATCAAGGAGTAGTAATCTATTGTACAGTGCAAAAGCCATATACCACCCTTCATTAATTTAATTTCCAAAAAAATGGCCATTAAGCACAAGCTTTTTTTCAGGAGATTAGATGTAAAATAATACACTTGCATTACAAAGGGGAAAGTCAAAGTGAACAAAGTTTCTGAAACTAGAGTTCAAAAATAGTACTTAAAGCTTTCATCTTGAGGAAATCAAGCTCCACTCTTGCTTCATATCTGAAAAAAATCCACAGGTGTTTCTGTCCATCCTTCCACTGTGAGAAGACAACTCAGCGCTATCAGTGAAAAGATGTATCTGTGAAGAAGCCCTTAATGAGAAAAAAGGAACCAGACCATAAGAAGAACATTTGCAAATCAAACAAAGAAGCTACTGGTGTTGTCAGAACAACGGACTGGTCATCCCAGAGCCCAGACCTGAACATCATAATGTATTTGGGATTACTTGGATCATGATGAGCAGAAAATGCAACCAACTTGGCAACTAAGACTGAACTTTTTTGACCTTTTTGAATGGAAATCAAATAATGCAAAAATCTTCACTTCAAAATCAACTTTTGCCCACAGTGCGTAATAAATGTAACAAATACCCATTTGGATTTTAACCATATGTGCAATTTCATACTGGACAAACAGTAGACTATTTGAGTGTGGAAGCCAGAATTTTCGGACTTAAATAGCATAGTAATGTCCACTGTGAGACAACAACTCGGTGCTATGGGTCTGAAAGGATGTGTAGCTGTCAAGAAGCCCTTAGAGTGAGGCCACCCCTTGTCCAGCCCTCAACATCACAATCTATCTGGGTGACTTCAATTTTGAGAAACAGAAAATGCAACCAACTTCTAAGACTGAACTTTGGACTGGTTTGGCTGCAAGTTAAGTAAAGGAAGGGTGGTCTTTGACAGTGCTGTACAGATGAGGTCATACAAAGGCATGTTGTAGGCCAGTATGCTTTAAATGACATAAACTTAGCTAACAAACATTTTAATGACAAGAATCACCTGATAATTGTCTCTCTGCTTTCTCCCCTGTGAACTCTTCCACCGTGTCTGAGATTATTTCCAAATCCTCTACTTGTACATCTCAACTAGATCGTGCTCCTACGGCTACTCTTAAGTCCGCTTCCTCTGTTATTGCACCTCTCATAGCTCGTATGATTAATCTATACCTTTCATTAGGCACTGTTCCTCCATCTCTCAAAATAGCTGCTGTCACTCCTATCCTAAAGATACCTGGGTTGGACCCATCCTCACTGGCCAACTACAGACCAATCTCTAATATCCCTTTCTTAGCTAAAGTTATGGAAAGAGTTGTAGCCTCTCAGCTGCATGATTTTCTATCCTCCAATATGAGCCTTTTCAGTCTGGTTTCCGCACCCTACACGGTACTGAGTCTGCCCTTGTAAAAGCTGTAAATGACTTGCTGCTGTCTACAGATCCTGGATTTCTTAACATCCTGATTCTTTTAGATTTAACAGCAGCTTTCGATACTGTTAACCATAATCTTCTTATATCTAGACTGTCATCTGTTGGCGTTACTGGCCTTGCCCTTCAGTGGTTACAGTCATATCTTGCTGATAGGCATCAATACATTTCTATGGGCTCCCACAAATCTGGTATTGCTCCTGTACATCGAGGTGTACCCCAAGGATCTGTCCTTGGGCCTCTCCTCTTTATCATTTAAATCTCCCCACTTGGTCAGATCATTCACAACCATGGTTTTAACTTTCACTGCTATGCTGATGACATTCAAATTTATATCAGCACTGCTTCCCTCTCTGCCTCCGCCCAGGCTTTCAGTTCTTGTGTCAGAGATTTGAAAATTTGGTTGCAAAACAATTACCTGAAACAAAACTCTGATAAAACGAGGTTCTGTTAGTTGGAGCTAAAACCTCACTCTCCCAGGTATTGAACTCTTCAGTCAACATTGATGGTGTCGATATTAAGCCAGCCCAATTTATTAAGACCTTGGCTGTCTTCTCGAGTCATCTCTTACGTTTGAGTCTCACATTAAGCTGGTCACCAAAACTGCGTTTCATCATCTGCGTAACATTGCACGCTTACGCCCTATGCTGAGTGACACTGACGCTAAAATGTTGATCAATGCCTTCATCTTCTCTCGCATCGATTACTGTAACTCACATTTCTATGGCCTTCCAGTTAAACTAATCAATCGTCTTCAGTACATCCAAAACTTAGCAGCCAGGGTTCTTACCTCCACCAAGCGCACAGCTCACATCACTCATATTCTTCGACAGTTGCATCGGCTTCCTATTAGTTCTAGGATTAAGTATAAAATCCTTCTTCTTACCTTCAAGGCTTTACATGGTCTGGCTCCGACATACCTTTCTGATCTCATTTCATTATACTGTCCCTCTTGTGCTCTCCCATCTTCTAATTCTGGATTCCTCACAGTTCCCTCAACTAGACTTTCTGCTATGGGTGGCAGATCTTTCAGTGCTGCTGCCCCCAAACTCTGGAATTCTCTACCTTCCACTCTTCTCAATTGCTCTTCTTTGTCTTCCTTCAAATCTCGGCTAAAAACCTTCCTTTTTTCTTCTCTCTAGTCTTCTTGGATACTATGTAAAGCATCCTTGGGTTTGTGAAAGGCGCTATATAAATTGAACTTATTACTATTATAATTAAAAAGCTTTTTAATTCAGTAGTGTATTCCAGCAGTTAGGCTACTAACTCTTCCCTACACAGTGCTGCATTGTTGGACCTGGTGGTTGGGAGCCTTTACCTTAAGGCACCTTTCAGTGGATGAACCGTTTTTGAGATGTACAAGTGTGAAAAAGCTTTTGACTGTTTAAAGAGCCCCCACATAACATAAAGGTTCTACTGTTATTGAAGATTTTTCTTAGAACTATTTAGAAAACTGCGTTTTTAAGAAGCAGCTGGCCTCAAATCCCTGTGGAGCTGAACTCTATATTCTGCACTGGATTTGGTAAAATGACAAAATCACTTTCATTTAATTAAGCTCTTCTCAGCAGTGCTTCTTTTTTGAAAGAGCGATCTCCTGTAATGGGGGCCGATATCACTCCCATCTGCATGCCTACCCACACGAGTGCAAAATCCAAAATATTTCCTATAATTAATCTTACCCATGATGATATTGTTTAAGATTGCTTAATTGCACAAGTTTTAGTTTTTTTTCTGGCACCATTCACGTTATATTCACATGACCGGACAGTCCTAGGTCACTATCCAAATCTCTAATGTGGTCGATTATTGCAGGTTGTATCAATGTTCTCATTTTACAAGGTAAATCAATTTAGGGCTACGCTAATGCTATGCAGTCCTCTAGGTAATTTCCCAGGTTGAATCCAAACAAGATTGTCAATGTGAAGTCTGAATCCGGCAAAACACAAACACAGTTGCACTTTTTCAGCATACCAATTATCATCCCACTCATGCGACGGAAAACATAAGTTCTATTCCGTACACAATAGGGTGTCAAAGCAGATAGCAAGGTTAGTGAATTTAATCAATGCGGCCGGGTTTATTAGACTGAAGCTCGCTTCCTTCCCCCCCGGGAGAGCCACTCTCTTTATTAAAACATGTTTGTGTTTTCTCGTCACAAAATATTTAAAAAAAAAAATTCCGCTGGTGTTGAATATAAATGCAAATTAATGATATATCTGCAGGCCACTGTTATGTCAGTTGGCAAAATAAAAAACTGTTGCTGATTAATTTTTGGATATGATATCAGGGAGAACAGTATGTACATAGACGGAATGAAAACTGCCAAAAGTTGTTTCAGTGTAATTTCGTGCTTCTAATTACATTTCAAAGAGCAGCGTAGACTGGTACAGACTGTTCAGAGTTATTAATGCTGAAATAATAACGGTCTCACGACTCTCATTACAGCTCCTTTCTCCTCTCTCATAGGTTCAGAGAACAATTTTGATCAACAAATGTACATTTTCTTCTTCAAATTGAGATGGAAGCGGCTCATATATGCAAATCCAATTTCCCTTTGAGTTATTGTTGTTGTTTTCAAGGACGTCAGATTGAATATGCTTTTAGGCAACACTGCTCTGTGCACCAATGAGAGTGATGTGGAAAAAATAAGTAATAATAAGAATGCAGCTTGTCTACGTCCAAGATCGCATTGTTCAGAGACTCTACTAATGGGCCGCTTTCGAGCATGTAATCATTGTCTACAGAGAAAGAGCCCTGTTTGTAAAAAAGAAGAGCTGAATGCTTTGAGTCATGTTGCCACGTACTTACAGTAAAGCCATGTTAAAAAGCCTATTGTTATTTGTTATCGTCACCATGGTAACAGGTGGCTTTTTCTCCCATTTGACTGAAAGCTTTTACATGTAGAGTTTGCTTCAGAAGACATAGATAAGGCCTAGGTAGGGCCCTTTGAAGGGAGCACCCTCAAGGGAGATGTTTTGGGATGTAGTTCCACCACCAAGAATTCATGGACAGTTATGATGGACATTTTGTCCTGAGATGCTTTGCAGTGAATGAAGCTGGCTGGCCATCTCAATAAAGCAGTAAGCCATGAAGGGCCGTGCATTACAGTGATTTTAACACAGGTTAATAGTGTTATGCACAACGTAAAGTGGAGTAAAACCCTTTTATCTATTATAAAATCACTGTAATGCACAGCCTCAAATGGCCTACTGCTTTTATAAAATGACAATGATAACTTGCACAGTTTTTCAGTATCTAATTTAGAGAATTATTGAGATTGAGATAAACAGTTATTCCACCAAAATGTAGTTCCTTAGGCAGTTTAGGCTGGTATAACCTAGACTTTCCAGCAGTAAGACAGCATGTCACATTTCTACTGCTTTTAAATCTATTATTATTATTATTATTAGTATCAGATGATTGCTTATATAAAAGTGTCAGCAGTTGTGCAACACTTGAGCACTATGTCATAAGTGGTTGTTATTTTCGAGCCCTATGCTCTAAAACCCTTAAGTTTTCACTGAGAAGGCCATAGAGATGATCACGTAATAATAGGCTATGAACTCCTCTAGCCTCTAGCAAACATGGACCTTCTGGTGAATGTAGCAGCATGTAGCAAAGCATATAGCAGTGCAGAAGCACAAACACTATGTGGCCAAAAGTATGTGGACATCCCTTCTATTGAGTTCAGGTGTTTCAGCCACACTTCAGCTTCATGAGATGGGCTTCCATGGATGAGCAGATGAACACAAGCCTAAGCTCACTATGCACAATGCCAAGTGTCCACTAGAGTGATATAAAGCATGCCAATGCTGGACTCTGGAGGAGTGGGTATGGGTTCTTTGGAGTAATGAGTCACGCAGGTGCCAGGAGAACGCTATCTACCAGAATGCATAGTGCCAACAGTAAAGTTTGGTGGAGGAGGTATAATGGTCTGGGGCTGGTTTTCAGGCTTTGCGCCCCTTATTTCAAGTGAAGGGTAATGTTAATGCTACAGCATGCTTACATGCAATTACATGCTTCCAACTTGCGTCATAACTGTACCCCTGTGCACAAAACAAGCTCCATACAGGCATGGTTTGATGAGTTTGGTGTGGAGGACCTCCAGTGGCCTGCACAGAGCACTGACCCTACATCCACTGAACACCTTTAGGATGAATTGAAAAAGTCGATTGTGAGCCAGGGCTCCTCTTTCAACATGCCTGATGTATGGTGATATAGGTGTGATGGTCAAGTGTCCACATGCTTTTGGCCACATAGTGTAGCAATGTGGCAACATGTTTTAGCAATCAGGATGGGTTTTTTATGGGCCAGAGCAGGTAATCAAAAGAACAAAGTCAACAAACAAATCAATGCCACCTTGCCATTAAGCCATAAAGTAAACAACCAATTTCTTTCTTTTTTTTCTTTGTGGTTAATAAGTTTCTTTGGAAAAGAATACCTTTCATTTCACCCCAAAAAAATCTCATTTCATTCTTAGTTACTTGCGTTCAGTCAGCACAGAATGCTTTGAGTCTGTATGTAGGCCTGCATTTGAGGAGAGTTGTTGCTGTTGTCATTTTTTAGGCGCCACTGTGATGTGTAATTTTTTTTTTGTTGTTTTTAAGAAGCGAAAATAGCTGCGTGCTAGCAAAGCGGTGCAGTGTTTTTCTGTGTGTGGGAGTGAATTGTTGTTATGGCGGTCATGTGTCAGAGGTTGCTAGCACAGCCCATCTGGAGCTGCGCAAAATGACTGACTGTCATTTTAATGACTTTGATAAGTCGCGCCTGTGAATAGCAAAAGGCTCCTCGCCAAACACATTAGAAAGGTTAAAGCTTACATAACGCCGCGGCTTCCACCCCATTCCTACGTTTTTTCTGCTGCCTGTGTTTATCAGTTCGCCCCTTCTCGCGAACGGCGGAGCGTCTTAATTTAATGAGACGGTGGCGTTGTCGTCTGCTTTAGATAAGTGAGATGGAAAGCGATTAATTAATATAAGAAGAGGAGCAGGAATAGTATCAGATAGAGGCCATGCTGTCAGCACGCAGCGTTGGATGTTAGCGCTGCTGTCATTAAGAATGAGCCTCACTGGGTGATTAGCGCCTCTCTCCACTAAACCCTGATTAGCACTGTTAGCGCACCCCCCCCACCCCCGCCCACCCAAACCTCTCAACAAAGACTGAACGCTCCTAATTGGTTGATTTGATTATTAAAAAAGTACACAGATGCTAACGGCCATGACTTTATTGTAACAGTTGGCATGATGACTTTGGTGAATGGCGTTGGGGTGAGGGGAGGCGTCCAATACCAATACTGAGCCGATACTTTTTTTCTGTTCAAAAATACGTTATTTGAAGCCAACTTGATATCAGAGTTGACCTTTTTTACCTTGTTAGTTCATTTATTTTTTTAAATGAGTGCATAATTAAAGGAAAAAAGATAGAACTTTCTTCACTACTAGAGTTAAGAAATGTAAAAAATACAGACAAAATGAGACACACAAGACCTGGTAGACCCTGTAGAGGAACTGCACTAATTTCTGAATAAAAATTTTGAAGATGATGACAAAGAAGGAAAAGAAAAGATGACTTTGCTTGACTTCTCCCTCATTGTAAGCAATTCCATGTCATGGTTATGAATATGCTGCCTGATGCCTGAGACATTGATTTCACAGTAGTGTTGAGATCACGTTTTGGTCTAAAACATATTTTTTAAAAATCTATTTGTGGTTATAGTTGACTACAGAAGGCGTTGTATGGCAAAATAGTCCCCAATTAAATCTTATTTTTTCAGATTTACTGTTACTATTTTTTAGCTATCAGCTCTATATCTTGCCATTATCGAGGCAAAACCTCATATCTCAAATTTTGTTGTGGGTTTTTCATTTTTTAATTTTTTTCTGACACACCAACATTTATTTGTTCCACTTACCACTAACCAACCCACTCATTACTAAGTTCTAGCGCTGGACCTGACTATGAGAAATATTTTGTTACATTAACTTCTATTATAAGTTCCAAATGAAAAGTTTTCATTTTGATGATTTTTTTGTTCAGACAGTGATGAAATACAGAACATAGAGTATGTGTGTAGGTTCACTTGTGGTTTTGGATAGTAAATATTTGCCTTGAAGACATTGTGACCCCTGGTTCCTCTCACCACTAGGGTACAGAAATCAGTAAATAAAGTCAATAAGTTTTTTCTATAGTGAACCGTTTTACATCAAACCACTCTGAATACCTTTGTTTACATCTCAACCGTTGAATTTTACAGTAACTTTGAAAATGTACCTTTAAGCAGGATTTATCCTATATCATTTCAAAGAATAATTCTTGTTTTCCTCCAGTCTTTTCCTTTTATCGAAGTGTAGTACATGTTACCATGCACTAGTGGGCGGGAAAATAATTATCATACTATAATAACAAATATCACCTACCCCTCCCTCCACCCCCACCTATCGTTGAGAGAAAATGTTGAGACCCTCTCTATGATTTCTGATTTACCTTAAATTTAAAAATAAAGGAATGCTAGTTATAGAGTTAGCTAGCTACTTGTCCTTATGCTAACACTGGGCCTCTATTGTCTGTTATGTTGCACTACAAGCAATTCTGTCATATTTCAGGTTAGGTTTGTTACAGAAACGGGTATGTGGAGATACTTTTAACATTAATAAGGTTCCTCACATTCACTCATCTCACTTACAAAAGTGGTTCCATCCATTGTGAATCAGCAAAGGGTTCTTTTAGGAAAGCGAACATGGCACCGCTCCAAAGACCCATTCGGAAAGAGTGATGTAGGAGTGTATGGTGGCTGGTTACTGTAGGAAAACTGAAAAACTGGTGTCTGGATGCTGTTGGCTGTTGGAAAGAGTACAGAATAAAAGCTACTGATTGGCGATTGTTTGTGACCTGGTGACATTAGGAGCCTCTGCTAGGCCTCGTATTCCAACATAATAGTTGAGAAACGAAAAGCGTACTGCTGAAAATCAACCCCCCCCTTCCTTTGGGACTCTGAACAGCGGCACTCATTAGCGGGTGCTTTGCGACCCCAGGCGCCTCTGGGTGTCTGCCCAGCCAAGCCCAGATTCCTGCTTCCTTCATAATTGCTTAGTCAATTTCACCTTGAGTTCACGGTGTTCCCTGCCACACTTGTATTTTTTTTCCCTCCCCTGTTGGTCATTCACATTCCGGCACTCTAATTGGCTGCAGTGGTGCTTCTGTCTGCTCCTCGCCGTGCCTCACCCTGAACTGCGGGCCATGAGACTGCGCTCCGTGAAATCATAATTCACTGGCTCAGCTTTAACCTTTTAAAGAAGAAGAAAAATGAAGGGAAAAAAAAACAGACTTTGATTGACTTCTCCCGTTCGTGGAAGGGTTAAGTGTGCTAGCTCCTTGAGACAGTTTCCAAATTATCCGAGTAGTACAGGTCAGAATGCGCGAGCGTGAAGCTATAGTCTAAGAGAATGAAGCTGAGCTGTAACTTTTGAAGGCGACGACAAAGAAGGAAAAGAAAAGATGACTTTGCTTGACTTCTCCTTTTCACGGTGCACATGTTAACACTGTTAGCTCCCTGAGACAGTTTCCAAATTATCTGAGTAGCATGGGTCAAAATGTACAAGCGAGATACTGTAGTCTTGGAGATATGGCTAAGGCAGGGAAAGATCATTTCATATGAGGAGCTAAGCTAATCTAGCATTCATTGTTGCATTACATGAGTTTGTTGTTTTGCAGCTAAAAGCAATGTGCATTGTTGTATGTGCAAGAATCTATTCAGTGAAGTGATATTGTTGTTTTACACCTTTTGTAATGGTATAAATTGTCAGGTGGTGCAAACAGACATTATAAGGTCCCTGGACAAAAATTTAGTCACCTTGCATTTGTAAGGTGGTAGTAAACTGAATTTGCAGGTGTATTGAAGTGAACGGTCGTACTACCAGCAGTGGCAAAAAATCCCAGTCTACAGGAAATTCTCATCAGAATTGTGGTCGAAAGACAAAACTGACAGACAGGGACCGCCACGGTGTTTTACGGCTTGTGAATAAAAAACGCTTGGCTTCCAGGCAAAAATTGCTTCTAGAAGTCAATGCAGGTCCTTCACAACCAATTTCTGAAAGAACACTCCGCAGGGAACTGCATACCATAAATGTATGGAACAGAGTGGCACGTCAGTTTCCTGTCCATCAGTTTCTCTTTCTGCCACAATTCTGATGAGAATTTTCAGTAGACTGGGATTTTTGCCACTGCTGGTACACCTGTATGACCGTACGCTTCGATACACCTGCAAATTCAGCTACTTCCTTCACACTATGGTCTTTGGCACACCCAAATGCAATCACTCCTTTTTGCCAGTCAACATTTGCTTTGTGACCTATTTTCCACAGATTGAATAAGACATTCACTGCACTGTACCACCTTTTCTCAATCTATGAATCATGTCGCACACCCTGCAGGTTTTTATAGCCCGATCATCCTTTTGCAACGCCATCCGCAGAAGCCTGAAGTTACTACCACCTTAAACATGCAAGGTGAATAAATTTTTGTCAGAGCAGCTTATTTTAAAGTTCTTTACCACTGCTAAAACATGCATAAACTAGCCTTCGTACCCCCATATAAACCTTTGTCCTCAATCTCAATTTTGTATAGTTAAAAAAAACACTGTTATAATAATAATAAACCATTGTTATGGTTTTCCTAGGGTTATACCACCTGACTCACTAAACAGGCTAACTCTAAAATGACATTTTTTTTTCTCAATTTCTGTGAAATGACTGCCAGACCTTGGCCTAGCACCATGAAGGTTGTGATGTAATACCCAGTACACTTTTTCTTAAAAGTGTGTGACAGTAAACATCCTTTTTTGTCAGTTTTGCCACATGACATTTGAGAAAATAAACAATTTACAGACAAACATCTTTCAAAATGTCATGTTTGAAAAGGCATAAACATAGAATCACACCAAACTATTTTATTTAGAAGTGTAAACCCTTTTTTAACTCAATCTTTGTACATGGTTGGACGGTCACACCACCTGACTTTGGGAGGCATAAATACCCAAAATTAATTTGTTTTGGATGCACTGAAAATGTGTTCACATAAAGGAAGTTGTGCAGTATATAAAGTGATATATGTTGTATTTATTAAACTATTTAATTTAAAATAATAGACAAAAATGCATGGCATGGCATTGACCTACTTACACAACAATTGAAATGAAAGTTCAATGAAAAATCGATTTTTGCTTTGCATCAAATGTGCTTAATCATCCAAGAAATATTTGTTGTCTGAAGTTATTGCATGCCTAAATCATCATGTACCTGCCTCAAACTGTTAAGTACTCTTAAACAGACTGGTTTCTGTAATAGTATGACATATTGCTAGTTATAACAATGGACAAAAGTATGTAGCATAGCTAAAACAATAGTAGCAGTCATCTTGAAGCTTGGATTTTAGCTTTCCTCCCATTAAGAAAGCTGAGATTTGTTTTTATGCCATAAATTGACACTAATTGTCTCTTTTCACTGTAGGCACAGCAAGAATACTGTGATCCTGTGCCTTGAGAAATTACATATGATTCAAAATTATGTCCCATTATTGGATTATTTGCAGTTTAAGAAGCATTAATGCTGTTGAAACATTATTACATATAATTCCACATGCGACCAAAGAGTGTTAATAAAAGCACCTGATAACCTGTTTCCTCTTCCGTTTTATCATCTTCTAGATGAACTGTTAAGAGCAACAGGGGCTCTTTTCATGACTCCGCCATTTGCTGAGTGCACTTATGAGTTTTGCTGAAAGACCTGCACTCGTGTGTAATGTGCGTACTTTAATAAGTACTTTGATGGGAGCAAGGACACAATTTATCCTCCCCTGCTCAACGCAGCCTATTTAAAGCGGGCGAAGATTTGGCTGTAGGCAGAAGCAGGATTATAGTGTAAGCTTATTGTAAGGTATTGCATTGAATGCATCATGTCTTACATTATTAATCCAACCAGCAAGCTGTTGTTGAAGCACTGTAGTGTCTTATTCTGTCTTCTCTTCTGTCACCCAGGCCTTTTGGGGCATTTCGTGGCTACAGCTGACAGTTTCAGCACAGTGTTTGCGTGTCTTGTCTTGGCTCCACAGAACGGCTAGTGGGGAGAATGATTCGGTCCACTGCACTGGCGAGAGGCAACTTTCTCAGGATGCTTGCAAACTTGACAGACAACACCGTCCAGCGCCCACATGGACTATTTTCAGCCTATTGCTGTAATTCCATCCCCGACAGTGCAGTGCCCTGCTTGAGGATAAACAGTTCTCTTCAACGTCAGTGATCTGGCCGGTGACTTTTAAGCCCCAATGGAGGGGTGGACACAATGGAAAAGTTTAAATTATGTCGAGGACTTAATATTGACCTGTCCTTGGTCTGGTCCCACAACTGAAGTAAAAAAAAAAGTATATTGTGGTGCAGACTAGGGTTCAGTTGCTTTATTGGGCCAAGAAATCCAGTACTAAGGTTTGGTGAACCTTCAGTATAGAGGCAAATTGTGTTGTCCTTGTTAACCCCTTTAATTTAGCATGTAGTCTATTAATCTTATGATTTATGATACTTAGTAACAACTTGTTTTATTTAATATATAATAGGCCGTAACACTTTACAGAAAGGCAGCGTTCATAAGATTACAAAGTCCCACATAAGGCTTTCATGACTGACATAAACCTACATAAACAACTAGAATAGTGCATTTCCTGAAGAAAATGCAGAGAGATTGCACAGCTTAAGTGATTTGAGAACGGTTGCTAAGGTGTTGGCAGGTGGTTGCTAAGGTATTTTATATGGTTGCTAGGGTTTTGATAGGTAGTAGCTGTGGAATTCCAGGTGGTTGCTGAAGTGTCGCTGAGTGGTTGCTGTAGTATTCCAGGTGGTTGCTAGGAGGTTGCTGTGGTTGCTAAGGTGTTGCTAGGTGGTAGCTATGATATCCCAAGTGGATGCTAAGGTGTTGCAAGACGGTTGCTGTGGTATCCTAGGTGCATGCTGTGGTGTTGCTAGGTGCTTGGTATGGCATCCCAGGTGGTTGCTAGGAGGTTGCTGTGGTGTCCTAGGGGTTTGCTAAAGTGTTGATAGCTGGTTGTTATGGCATCCCAGATGGTTGCTAAGGTGTTGTTAGCCAGTTGCTGTGATATCCCAAGTGGGTGCTAAGGTGTTGCAAGATGGTTGCTATGGTATCCTAGGTGGATGCTGTGGTGTTGCTAGATGGTTGGTATGATATCCCATGTGGTTGCTAAGGTATCGCTAGGCAGTTGCTATGGTACCCTGGTGGTTGCTTGGGTATTGCTAGGCAGTTGCTGTGGTATTTCAAGTGGTTGCTGTGATATCCCAGGTGGTTGCTAAGGTGTTGCTACGTGGTTGGGTTTTACCTTCTCCTGTAAAGTTACCATTTTGGAGATGCAAGGTTTTGTTCCGACACTGATGAAAAGCTGCTTTTGTCAACTTTATGTAAAAAAACACATTATGACAGCTGATGCTTCAGCACTGTTGTATCCATTTCACAGCTCCCCTGTTCCTTATAGTGTCCATTTCACATGCTGTTCTTTCTGATACCTCTTACAACTCACACTGCACATGTTAATTTTAGCTGTTGTTCCTCTGTCTAGCGTTGCCAGAGCCTGGAATAATTTCTGACCCAAAATTATTGGGTACTAACTGCACAAAATTATTGACCGAATGCTCCTGATGATTTGAACGATTTCCTGTTGTTATTCCACAACTTGAACACAAAACTAACCTCTGTCATTAACTTACAATACTGTGTAATAGTGCTAGATACCTAAGCATGTTATTTAAAACAGTTATCTCAGCAGTGACTGTGTTTCTGCTTGTAAAAAGACCATTTAACATTAAAGCAAATGCCAACAAACATGACTGTATTTCATATTTTGATTACAGTTTGGTTACAGATTTCTTCTGGAAGCCCCGAGTCATCACATAGATTTGTTATATGCCATCACCAGCACAACTGATTTAACATGATGAAGTATTGATTAGTCACTCCAGGCATTGGATGATAACCACAAAGAGAGATTTGGAAAAGATTAAATAAACACATTGACCTGTAAAATTTCTACCTTTTGTATTTATTCTAATATTACTGTCTGAGCTATAAATGCTGACTGTCCAGATAGCTTTTTAAATGTGTGCGTACAACCTTTGCGCAGTACTTTATTATTATACACAAAAAAGTCAGATTACGTATTAGGGGTGGGCAATATGACGTTTACCATCATTGTGATAAATTGTGACAGTATACCTTTTTTCTAAACGTGGATATCATGCTTCATTATAAAGAATGCATACTTGGTCCTGTTTAATTCCCACACAATATATGAAACATTGAATAAACACCTTGTTATATTTGTAGTTTTTGAATCGCTGGTACTTTTTTGGCTGTCAGACTTATCAAACTTGAGGAAAGTGTTGTGATGTTGTCATGTTTTTCCTTATTGCCCCATCATTACTGTTTAAAAAAAAAAAAAATAGAAACGGCAAAGAACTTCCCAGCTACAATATATAACTACAATATATAAGGAACTAAGGTTTGCTGTATACTTAAGAGGTGGCAGTGTGTAGTGAGTTGCCTCACAGCAACTAAGGGTTTGATTCCCTGACCGGGCGACCAGGGTCCTTTCTGGGTGTTCTCCCTATGTCTGTGTGGGTTTCCTCTGAGTGCTAATACCAAATTGCTCCAAGGTCTGATTGTATTTGTCTGTGTGTCTGTCCTGTGATGGACTGGCAACCTTTTCAGGGTGTTTCCTGCCTTCCACCTCATGAGCACTGGGATAGGCTCCAGCACCGTGACCCAGGAGGATAAGTGGCTTAGATTATGAATGAATGTATAATAGAGAAATGTGACATTTGACAGCTGACAGTTATGTTTGACAATGGACAGCTAAATAAAAACATTCATATCACTCAGCGTTTTTGGCCATTTCAACTTTTTGACTGATATCAGCTATCAGAATAATATAATGTGTATCCTGCCTGGAGCACTATTGTTTATTTCATGTTTGCTCCATGATCAGATTCTTCGGACCGCTTTACCCAATCAGCACCTCTCCCTTGCAGCTTGTTCGCTGTCTCTCTGGCTGAACCAATATAGCGTACTTTGAGCACAATGCTTTTCATTAGCTGATGCCGCAGCTTGGTTCCAAGTGGGCAAAAGTGCTGCTACTCATCAGAAAAGTGTCATTCGCTCAGTTTCTCTCCATTAAATCGGCTTGTTTAATGAGCTCAGCGGATTAGCCAGGAAGGACTCAACCTCAATACCTGAATTGAAAACCACTTATTTTATCATTTATGTGTGAAATCCTCAGCGTTCGCTGCCGTTTATGGTGATTTAATATTATAAAACATAACTTTGTCTGCGTCTGTATACAATCATTCTTTTATATACACTCACCATTCACTTTATTAGGAACACCTCCTTTGTATTTCTACTCAGTGACTACTTTATGAGCTCCTCTTATCTTCTAAGTGCACTGTAGATGTACAATTACTGACTGTTGCTGCACAATTTATCTCCCCCTTCTACACCATTCATCATTGGTCAGTTTCTGACCACAGGGCCTGCTGTTGACCAGATATTATTTGAGTGGTGGCCTGTTCTCAGCACAGCAGTCACGCTGATATGATAGTGTGTGTGGTGCTGATACAAGTGTATCAGGCACAGTAATGTTGGTGGGGTTATTACACACTTGTTGAGAGTGGTCCACCATCCAAAAATATTTAGACAAGAGTTACTCTGTGGTCAGAAACTGGTCACTGATAAAGGACTAACACACAATGGCAGGAGGGTGGGGGCGGGTGGTTATGTTCCATTGTTTTCCAATATGTTGATCAAATATATTAGCAAATAAATGGAATTTATTCACCAAAATTTGCAGGAAATGCTACAAGTTATCAACATAAAATATATATAAAACAAAAAATGTGCCATAGCTTATGCACAGGCCCTATTTAATGTATTATTTTTTCCCCAAAATGTTAAATTAAGCCAATAAACAGTAACTGTGCACTAAAATGTGGAGGATTTAAAAAAAAAATTTCCCCAATTTTATCAATTTAGACATATTCAATTCTGCCCAGTAGTTAGGACTCCCATAGTCACATGATACTTCAAGCGCCCTCCACAAATATTGGCACTCCTGGTAATCATGAGCAAAACAAACTGTAAATATAAGAAATATTCTTAATTACTTATCCTTTTGATCTTTCATTCAAAATATTAACTAAATTCTAACTTTAAAGGTATAATGTTTGAAAAAAAGACCTAAATCTTGTCATGAAATAAATATATATATTTTTTTTAAATCTATGCATGTCACAATTGTAGGCACCCCTAGAAATCCTTAAGACTGAAATCTAACTGAAGTATTTTCACATTCATATTTTATGTTTTAGAGTTCATCTGAGCAATTAGGAGCACTTAAACGGGTCGCCATGACTTCCTGTTTTACTGGGGAATATATAGATGAAACACAGGTCGAATTTCCTCATTCATCACTATGAAGAAAATAGCTAAACAGTTCAAAATGCTAATTTCCACTATCGGGACAATAATTAAGAATTTAAAGCAACTGCAGATTAAGTTAATAATCTGGGTGTATCTATACTGACCCCACACACAGTGAGGAGGATGGTTTGAGTGGGCAAATAATCTCTAGAGATCACAGCGGGGGAATTGCAGAAATTATTTAGGTCTTGTGGTCAGAACTTCTCTCAAACTACAATAAAACATAACCTATATAACCACAAGTTGTTTGGGGGGTTGCTAAAGAAAGCCTCTGCTGTCAAAGACCAACAAACTCAAGCACCTACAGTTTGCCAAATGTTACTGGAACCTTCAGCGGAACGTCTTCTATGGTCAGGTGAGACCAAAATAGAGGTTTTTGGCAATAAATACCAGAGGTGAGTTTGGCATGGGCACAAAGATAGTCAAAGTACCTCACCCCCACTGTGAAGTACAGTGGTGGATCTATGATACTGTGGGGCTGTTTTTCTTCCAAAGGAACTGGACAGTTTATTCAGATACGTGGTGTTACAGACTCCATAAAGTACCAGAGAAATAAATTCTAAACCTGGCTGCCTCAGCCAGGAAGCTTAAACTGGGCTTTAGTTTGGATCTTCCAGCAAGACAATGATCCAAAACACACCTCAAAATCAACACAAAAATGGTTCTCTGACCACAGAATTAGGGTTTTACCATGACCACCCCAGTCCCCTGACCTAAAACCTGTGGGATGAGCTGAAGAGGACACTCCACAGTGTGGACATTGGAATCTGAAGGATCTGGAGAGGTTCTGTATGGATGAATGGTCTCACATCCTTTGCACTGTGTTCTCCAGTTTCATTAAGCATTATAGGAGAAGACTAAGTGCTGTTATCTTTGCAAAGGGAGGCTGCACAAAGTATGAAATGAAGGGATGATTTGAGGAAAGTATTTATTTCCTGATTTATTCAGCATTTCAAGTTTTATGGGAACAACAAGAAGTTATTATATGCTTTGACGATCGATAATTTGCATGTGATAATTTAGATTTTATAGCAATTTACACATTATAATGAGTATATACTTATGCAGCTGTGAAATATTGCTATCGTCTATCGTAATTTCTTGTCAAGTTATCCTTGAGAGTTAATGTCCACTTTTTATACACCACATAAACCTCGAAATCTTTGTTTGTGTAGATGAGAACAGCAGAAGAAAAGCCTCTGTCTAACTGTGGCCTGTTCATGTCCAGACAGACGGGTCAGACTCTGAGTGCTTTGAATGTTTTCCTCTATAGAGCACTTTTAAAAAGCACACTTAGAAAATGCAGATGACCCTAACCTCATCTAAAGTCTGATCTAAAGTTGACAGAACCCGCATAACTAGCCAAATGGACTTTTCATGTAGGCGTTTTTGTGTAGTTGAGGAACAATAACGTGGACTTGATTAAAAAACGGTTTTGAATGAGAGGCCTCAAGCCGAGCAGGGCAGTCTAATCTCTTAAATATAAAGGCTCTCTTTCACAGCCCACAAAGCTTTATGCTTAAGTTTTAATCAAAGCTCAAATCGCACCATTTAATTTGTAGCACTTATCAAGCCCCGTACCTGCACCCACTCTTATCTCCCCCTTTGTGAATCGCAGACCCCGTGTTCAAATCCGAGACGCGAATGCTGAGGAAAGATCCGCGTCGAAGATCTATTCATTGTTCTGTTCTATTTGAACTGATTTCACAATGTAACTATCACCTTGCGAGTTATGAAAAGATTTATGATTCCTTTTTCTATGGCTTAAGCAATCGCACACCTTCCCCTGGTTCACTTACTGATAGTTATTATTAATGCCTATTGGAGGAGGAAGACTATCTTGGTTGATTTACACAAACAGAAGCTTTTATTGATGATTAATGACTTATCTAAATGAATGGGTTTATCGTTCTATTACTAAAATTAGATGAGGAAGTTCTTTAGCTTGAAGCTTCTGAATGTTTGAATGAGAATATTTCCTGTGTGTTTAGTAAGGAATACAGTAGTATGAGATGTTTCATTTATTTAATTTCCAATATATTAACCTTTTAAATCCTTTTAAAGTTATTATTCAGTAACTACAGGGACTTCAGTGCAAACTGGTTGAGCTATTCTTAGGTTATAGAAGTGTGGAATAAAACTTTGGGCCCTGGCCATTTAAGATGGTTAAGTACAAGTTATTCATTTTTTAATGGCAGAAAACATAGTTAACAGAAAATTTGCTAATATCATAAATACAATATATGTTATGTTACAGCTTCCATTCTTTTCTTTCAGTTTTTTAAAGAAATCTGCAGGGATATTTTTTCACACCTCCAAAGTTCAGTCTTAGAAGTTGGTTGCATTTTTCGCTTCTCACAATAATAATGTCAAACACATTCAGTGATGTTGAGGTCTGGAACTACTGTGGCAGCTGCCACTTGCTCCAGGCTGCTGCAGGGGCTTTAGAAGCGTGGTAGGCAAAATCCGTGAAAACACCGTAGGCTCCACCTCCAGGGTGTGGGATTAGTTAGGTGGGTTGAGCTTCTACTGTAGAGAGGAAGTACTGATGCTGCATTATTACTAAAATGAGAAGTATCTGGGGAAAAAAGTGTGCTCATTAACTGTTAAAAGTAAAAAAAAAAACTGAATCATAACTATTATATAAGGCAAAACTAACTAAAACAAAAAGGAGTTAGTCAAGTCAAGTCAAAGTTTATTTATATAGCGTGTTTTACAACAGGTGTTGACGCAAAGCAGCTTTACAGAAAAATCCGGGTCTGAGCCCCCATGAGCAAGCCAAGGGCAACAGGGGCAAGGAAAAACTCCCTAAGAGCAAGAGAAAGAAACCTTGAGAGGAACCAAGACTCAAAATAAGGATAAGGTTTTAAGTTTTTAAGTCTGTGCACCAGCAGCAGCAGCATCATCAGGAGGGTCAGTTCATGCAGGTGAGATTTTCACAGCGTTGTACAGCAGGAAGGTCCATGGTGGTCAAACTGGTCCAGAAGGCTGGTGAGCAGTGGGCACCCAATCAAGGCAGAAGAAGCAACAGCATCAGACCTCACAGGATGGGCAGTTGTTCAACTCGGCAAAAAAGCACACAGAGAGTTAGTTCTGTTAAGAGAGACTGTTAAGAGAGTTACTGAGTAAAAACCTTCAGTCTTAGTTTTTTTCAGTGTGTGAATGAGAGCTTAGAAGTGGGTACCTGTGTTTGGCTGTCTTTAGGGAAAGCTGGAGCCAAGCTGAGCTCAGTCTACTGTAGTGTTAATTTTATTCTGCCAACAGATACCTACAATCACAGCATCCATCATAATGCTAAAAACTAAAACTGTAGTAAATAAAAACACTAAATCTATCAAAGCACCTTTAGAAGTAACTAAAACAAAACTATAAACTATAAAAACCCTACTCTGGGCTCTGGAGTGGTCAGTCCATTGTTCTCAGAATACCAGCAGCTTCTTTGTTTGATTTTGTTCTTCTTTGTCTATTTACTTTTCTCAGTAACAGCTTTTTGACAGCTACATGTCCTTTCAGACCCATAGTGTTGAGTTGTCTTCTCACAGCGTGGATTTTTCAGATCTGAAGCAAGTATGAAGCTTAATTTTCTCCTCTCTCTCAAAGATGAAAGCTTTAAAGGGGAACTTTTTCCAAATGTCTGCATAATTCAGTGGCGGAAATGTAAATAAAATCATTGAGAGTGGTTTGATGTGAAATGGTCCATTGTAAAGAAACTCACCAACTTACAACCAGGAGTGAAGATGTCAACACAAAGACAGCCATTTTATTTACCATCCTAATCAGTGAGCCAGCATGTGTCTTTTGAGTTTTATATGCAATAAAAATAGTAGTGAATAGTGATAAAGTCGTAAATCTGAAAAGTTGCTTTGGCTATATGCAGTGCATTCATAACCATTCTTGTAATAACTTTCTGTGAGGGAGTTTTTAGAGGCATTAAACCCAACTGGTTCCTATCACCACCACTGTGAACAATTCTGGATTGGGATGTTCCTCTAGGATGGTGCATTTCACATCAAACCACTCTGAAGGACTTTGTTTAGATTGCATCTTACATCTTGTATTGTTTACATTTTCTGATTTCTAATATCTAATCTCCTCAGAAACATCTCCTGAATAACTTGGCCATTTTTACTGGAAATGAATTAAATGAAAGAGGACCTTTGCACAGTACCGCACATACTGGCAACACCAAAAAAACGACTTTGTGCCGAATTACGGGACACTGATCACTTCATAACAGTGTCATGTATCAACAACTTACAGACAAAAGTCTAAAGATGTGCCCAGATGGCCATGTCTAGGCTCAGAATCTAAAGGGTTAAAGTGTAATTCCCTCCTGTTTATACCTCGCTTGCGATATTTTGCAATTCTAATCCCTGCCTCCTTCACTCCGCAATACAAACGACACTTTTAGAGGATGCGCATGAAGGATGCGGTGAGTTCCAAAGCCGAGGGCTGTTAATCATTCTCTTTCGCATTTGGCTGCGGCGAAAGGCCATCCGAAAGCAAGCGGCATGCTGCTCATGAGGGTTTTATGGCTGAAATATTAGAGCCATTTTTTTGGAGAATGGGTGGGGTTATCGCTGATTAATGCGCGGCTGTGCTCGTACTGACGTAAAGCAAATGAAAGCAAGGCAGGCCTAATAGCAGCACTGTGATGTATTAGAGAGCCAGAGAACGAGAAGTTGACACCAGAGTCTCTCGACCTTCTGCAGGGATCGTCCATTTTTCAGTCGGTCTGGTGCTTAAATGTCTGCCGTCTTTTAAACTGAAGTGCGTCTTAGGTCAGATCGCTGTAAAATAGAATGTCGTGTTCTGAACACTCACACATTTTTATTGAGAATGGAGCTTTCCAGCCCTGTTCTGGAGAGTTGGCATTGTCCTGAGCGTTGAGTGTAGTTCCAACCTTGATTTAATGCACCTGATCCATGTGCCAAGGTCTTCACGAGCATGTGGGTGAGATTTGGAGTGGAATTAAAGTCTTCAGTGTACAATACAGGCCAAAGGTGTGCAAGCAAGCTGTGACTTTTTTACTGTTCGAAAATATTTAGTATGGTTCAGTCCATATGCCAAACACAAACACTGCATATTCATTGACAACAACTTTGACTAAAGACATTTTTCCAGAATATTCCATTGGTTTGCGGCTGCAGGGAATGGTATGTTTTAGAACTAAGTCAGTTTGTCAAAAAATGTCAAAACGTCGTCAAAACGAGAAACAAAACACCTCTATGACAATTCTAACTACTACTAGAGTCTTAGTTGTTACTTGTTAGTACTAAGCTAACAGCAATTCCCATTAACACAGACATATGAAGCTTATAAAAGACATTACATGTTTTAGTTGAAGCTTGTTCTGGACATATTACCATATAGTTCACCTTGAGAATCAGCAGGATGCTGAAATAATGAAGAATCAGTTCATTGTAAACTGGGCTGAGACGAGTCAGACACTAAAGAGTTAATCCACATGTGTGTGTTTTGATCAAAGTAAGAAAATCTGAGTTATATTTATCACGAGCCAAATTTCAGAAACAGGAGAAAACGGCTTAAATCTCACTCTGATTTCAAACTGGACTTACCTATGTCTAGGAGAAGAACCTGAGATCAAAAGAAAATCTCATTTAGAATATTTCTTTCCTCTGGGGAAAGGCACCATTATTGCTCATTTCCCACACTGTTAATAATCTACGCTAACCTTTGCTAAGAAACATATTTATGCACATCATCAAGATTCTAAAGGTTAGTGTCCCAAGGAAGCTCAGATGTCCAGCCATTGCTGTCTTGAAGCATTTACTCAGTATGTATGTAGCTTTGAACACCCAGTGGGATGGATTGATCCACACCAACCATGTTTTAGCTACTCTTGTGCTTCATGGTTGTTGTGTTAGCTGCTCATTTCCTTGGACTTGCAAAAGTTTGACTAATTCAGCCAGCAGTTCTTTCAGCCACTTGTGCCAAACTGTAGTGGAGGTGGGGGCAACACTGTTCATTTATTTACACACACCTTGTTAATTACCAGTGCTAATAAACATGTTTCTCTACAGTAACATTATCATGGTCAGTATCCTGAAGAAGCATGGAAGTCCAGTTACCTATACAATATGTAGCTGAATCATTAGCTAGCTAACTCGTTCATAATGTTAGTGCTTATTGACTCTTCAATCACAGCACTTTTGAGCTAGGAGTTTGAACATATATTCAATTTATATTGACCTGCAGGTGTGAATGCCCATCAGCCCTGCTAGAAAAACCAGAATATGTTGTGTTTTGGATGCTGGTATGCTTGTTGACCAGCATGACCATCCTGGGTGACTAGCTAAACCAGCATCAGACCATCGTAAATCATATTATCTGTGCTGTTTTTTTCATTGGTGGTGGTGGTGGTGATGGGGGGGGGGTTGTGGTGGTGGGTGGGGTTGAATCAGTCCACACAAACTATTGCGCTTTATGGAAGTGTTGCTAGCGTAGTTTACAGCTACACTACCCGGCTGGTGTTTAATTTTGACTAATTTAGCTCGCGGTTATTGCTTGTGGGTAAAAAAACATTATTGTTCATTTATTTGCTTCTATCTCTGCTAATAAATGTATTTCGGTACATGCCCAGCAAAGTTAGTATCCCAACAAAGCACTGTTGACTGAAATGGAAGAATTGTAAGGTTAGATTTTAGATCAAATGATTATATTCTGCATCTTAGTAACTGCTACTCATTCATTGATGATATAATGCAGACTATTGAATTGCTGGGCTTATAGATTGGGCTAGCCGCTAGCGCTAGTCCATGGAGCAGCCATTTTGCCATGAATCACGCAGTACATTTCCCCGTTCAGTACTTTCCCAAGTTCACTGATTATGACCTATGAGATTGCAGCGGGAAAATGATAATCAATCCCCACGTCCCTTATGAAGGATCACGTTTCAGCGAATCAATTAGGCCATGTGTTGGGGGGACATATGCTACGTCTCAAGTGTCGCTAACGGAACACATACACACGCACCAATGCGCACACAGCAGCCTCTTGCTAATTCATTTGTGTGATGGAGGAGTCGGCGCACGGCCGTTGTCACGAATCCGTTAGCTATGACGGATAACCCTCAGCACTCACGTTAGAACTGTATTTTTCACCCGATACGTCTCTCCTGCGCCGTTTCGGCTTTCTGGCTCCGCTCCCATAGAAATGTATGTAATATCTCACGAGCCCTCAATCACTTGAAAGGTCAAAGTGACAAAGTAATCAATGGGCCGTCGGGGACTCTTTAGGCAGCCTCTAAGGCCTAGAAAAGACCACTTGGCCAGCGGCTTAATGCTCTCTGAGCTTGTTTCACTCGGCCTATATCCTCAGCTGCTTGTCCACCTAATCTCATTTCCCTGACGGTCCCATGCTGACGGCACCTGCCATCGTAATAATTTATGTACACAACTGACTTGGATCTCCTTGCTAATGTTAAACAGACCCCTCGTCATGATTACGCTGAGGTTAAGTAGGTGTATCAGGTGGATCCCTTAGCTTAGCCTCAGGGACAAGTGTGTGTGAATATGTGGGAACGTAAGGGAGGGAAGAAAACGTGAATTCCCAGCATTGAATTTAGGTCAGTACCTAACGCACTCTGTATGTTTTCCGCAGAAGAAGCGTCAGATCAAATCCAGAATATTTCAATCACTCTTGTTCACTCGCAGTCTTGTTCTCTCCGCACTGATCAGAGGAGATTGTCATAAATAATTTATTCTTGGGCGGTTCTCCTATGCAGTTGTATGCGTTCGTTTTTTTTGTTTCCTCACCCTTCGCCTTCATGTAGAGAACATATGTATAAAAGATCAAACTCAACATGGCCTGTTTTCCCTCTCCTTATTTGGTTGATGTGCCTTTGGTGTCGGAGAAGTTAGGAGATAAGATGAAGCAACCACACCATTACAGTGAAGGCCTGCTAACCATGCTGAGCTATTAGCTTAGCTGGTATATACTTATTTACCAGTGCACCTGAGTGTTGCTTTAGTGTGTATGTACGATCAGGTTTGAATCCCCACTAGGACAGATCAATCTACGTCAGGGGTTTCTCACTCAAATTGTATGGGGGCCACTAGCCAGATGTTCTTCTCCATGAGGGGCTGGTAGAAAATGTTGGGGGGAAAAGTGTCCCATGTATTTTTTTCTAAGTATCACTAAAATATGGGGAAAAAAATACTCCATGTTTTTTTTCAAGTGTGAATTGTAACTACATAATAATAATAATAATAATAATAATAATAATAATAATAATAATAATAATAATACACTTTATATGTGTAGTACCTTACATACATACACACATTTAAAATGCAGTTCAAAGAGTTTTAAAAAGAGGACAATAATCAAAACATGAAAAAATAGAATAAAAGTTCAACAAAAAACAAAAAAACAAAAAAAATTACACACTGAGGCTTATTATTCAGTAACTACAGGGACTTCAATGCAAACTTGTTGAGCAATTCTTAGGTTACACAAGTGTGTAATAAAACTTTGGCCATTTTAGGGGTTAAAATAATACAAAAATCACTGTTACAACTTTAACGATGGGTGGAGGAAAGACGCCGGGGGCGGGTGTGAAGACAGAGAGCTTTCTTTTATTATTATTTATACGCAACGCAAAACACTCAGCTTTTCAGCCCACAAAGTAAGACAAGACGCTCGCTGGGACTGTTCAGTCCTTTCTTTTCTTTCCTTTCTCTCTGGTTTAGCTCAGCTCAGTTCAGTTCAGCTCAGTTCCGTTCAGCTCAGCTCAGCTCAGCTCAGCTCAGCTCAGCTCAGCTCAGTTCCGTTCAGCTCAGCTCTCACGCCTTCATAGCTCTCCTTCTCTCTCTGGGCTCTGCCACTTACTGAAGGAAGAGATGACTATAAGTAGGCTGGCAGAAACAAGGCCCAGGTGAACATAATCAGCTACTTAGCCCGCTGGTTCAGCCAGAATGGCTTCTCCGTCCTGCATTCGACGCTCGGCCACGCCCCCTTCTCCACAATCACATAAATGTACTTTCCAGTAAAAGTAAGGAAAATAATAAATTCAAGTTAAATGCTACAGTGATAAAATAAGTTTTTAACTGCCTATCTCAAAAATGTGTGTGTGTAGAAATAGTTATCTACTATTTACTTGTTTACCTTTCACAAGAGGACATTCTAGAAGGGCATATAGACAAAAACATTCCTGAAATAAATACAGGATCATTCAGAAACAGTCAAGCGACGAATGTCTATCTCACCAGTTTCCAAAAAGAAAACATTCCGCTAAATGATCACCCAATACAAAGACTGAGTTATGTAGAAATGCATAAAAGTGAGTGTGGTGATGTATCTGTTTCTATAAAGCAAGAATATCTGGGAAAATGTTGAAATGAGGAGGTTAAGGTGCTACTTATGATAAAGCCTGCGACAAGACAGCAGTGCTGATTTGTTACAGCAAGAAGGTGCAAGAGATGTGATTTTACCATGTTAAAGGTTGTTGCTGGGCACACATACAACATTAAGCTGCTTTCACAATGAACATGGAAAAAATTCACTGCTGGGCTTCAACGGGATGCGCAGCACACATGCTGATTTTTGCTACGTGGAGCTCAGCAGCAAGTGAAGATGCCACAGCAAAAAGCACAGATGCCCCTCTCCCCCATCACCCAGCGTGATGCTAGTCAGCATAGGCGCCTGTTGGCTGACGTAACAGATCTGGCGGTTGGTGCTTTCCTCCCAGCGTGTTTGGCTGTCCAGTGACATTGCATGAGCTGCGGTTCGAAAGGATGTGTTGGCGCTTCACAGGTCTCAGAGGAAGCCTGACCTATGCCTCCTTTCCTGACCTTAGCCCTCTGGCGTTGGCACTTCACAGGTTTAAGAAGAAGCCTGATTCTCTCTCCACCATCCTTGCGGGGCTTCATATAATTGTCATTTAACTACACCTTTCTTTACTAATAGTCATTTTACAAATTGTCATTTATGGGTAGCGCTGTCGCCTCAACTGGGTTCGATTCCCCGCCCGGTCCTTTCTGTGTGGAGTTTGCATGTTCTCCCCGTGTCTGCGCTGGTTTCTTCTGGTGTGAGTGTGTGTGTGAGTGAATGTGTTTGTTTGTATGACTGCCTTGTGATGGACTGGCTTCAACCCAATGAGTGCTGGTAGGCTCCAGCACCCCCTGCAGCCCAGGAGGATAAGCAGCTTTGAAAATATGTGTGTGTGTGTGTGGCTATCCACCAATACCGATTTATCTGCAACTAACTCAAATCGGCACACCGATTTATCGGACGGGCTCTAGTAAATATGGAGTTGCAGAGGTCTGAACCTCCACTGCATTGAATAAATCCACACTAACTATGCTTTAGCCCCTCTTCTGCTTCATGATTGTTTTGCTACCGAGCTTTGCTGCTCATTTCCTCAGCCTGGTGAAAGTTAAACTAATTCAGGCAGCAGTTATTGCTGGCGCCAAATTGCAGCAGAGGCAGAGGCACTATTATTGTTCATTTATTTACTCCCACCTCCCACAGGCAGATGCTGTTTAAAATAAGAATGACTCGCACGGTGCTTCTGAGGTTACCGACTGCCGCTGGAATTCATCTGATCACATGGGTACACCGGCTGCGCTTGACGTTTGAAAACGGTTTCCTTTCTTTAAGCTCTGCTTTTTATTTTCTTTTATTAGGCTCATGCTTTTAAGCAGGGCCGATATCAGCGTCCGGTTCCTCTGATATTCTCTCTGTGCGGTAGCTGCGGGACCAGATGAGCTTGTGATAACCGCAGAGCGTCCTGACACTTTTACTGTTTAGCCACTGCTGATCAGAAAATTGAATCTAAATAAGATTTCTGTATGAAAGCTGCGCGTGGCCGTCCTACATGATAAACAGCGGCGATAGACGCTGTAAAAGTGTTTCAATTAAAAACCCCAGATGCCGCGCTTCCGCTAACGTTCCGGAGCCGACTGGAAACGTTTTGCTTTTGTCGCGTATTTGCATGCAGATGGAAAAGTAGCTCTGCTCTTGAGTAAAGGTCTGTCTGTATGGCTCTAAATGAGCATGTGCACATTACTGAACTTACTGAACCCCGTTATCAAGCAGCAGGTACTTCCTTCATCTCGGCCTGCTTCTAATCATCGCCTGGTTCGTAAATAAGTGTGAATGCTATAAATATTTCCCCATTCATTTAGTCCTGATGACTTCAAATGGCTCTCTGGTGAAGAGTCTCTGCCTCCTTCCCAGCCTTCGCTCAGTCTATACGTATTTAATCGCTCATTATCAGAATAACACCGAGTCACGCAAACTCGCGCTCGCGCACGTCCGACTCCATTAATGTCAGTCAAGCCGTTAGAGAGCGTCTGGCAGCTTCAAAACGATGATGAAATCTTTCAGTGCTGCCTTATTGATGTAGCAGTTCTTCTGGGATCTTATTTACTCACACTCTTCTCTTACAAACAAATTTAATGAGAAGACACTTGCGCGCTTGGTTTGTTTCTGAAGCATCTCCTCACACGCAGGTCCCTCTTGTCCTCAGTACTGATGCGGCTGCTACCTGAATAAACTACAGTTATCAATAAGCTAAACTGACAGACAGAACTTTAACATTCTCCAGACACGCCTGGTTTGATGCGCTCTCAGGTTAATGTAACACTAGCGTAAGAGGTTATGTTTTGATGGAAAATGGAATCAAGTGTGTTTACTGACCTTGAGACGTGGTCTTGGTGTGATAAATAATGATACGTTATTATTCTCTTGTAGGTCAATACCATTGGCTCCAGCCTGGGGGCTGCCCCCTTCGTCTTGTTCTACTGCACTGTAGTGGTTATGCGATAGGTTATGACAGTGTAATAAGGCTGATGGGTAAAAAGATGATGGGTAAATTACAGCCTAGTGCAAAAATTGCGGTCAATTGTGGAACATACAGGCTTACTACAACGTAATAAGGCCTTGATATGGTGTAAATTGCAGCCTAATGTGAAAAATGCTATTTAGTGTAGTAATTACACCTTTATTACAATGTAATACAGCCTTGAGGTGGTGTAAATTGCATCCTGTCTTGAAAACGGTAGTCTAGTGTGAACAGTACAGTCCTATAGTGAAATAAGGCCTCGATGTGATGTAAATTGCAGCCTAATGTGAATGTTGCGATTTAGTGTAGTAATTACACCTTTATTACACTGCAACACAGCCTTGATGTGGTGTAAATTGCAGCCTATCTTGAAAACTGTAGTCTATGTAAAATACAGTCTTATTAAAGTGAAATAAGGCCTTGAAGTGATGCAAATTGCGCCCTAGTGTGGACATGATAGTGTTATTACAATGTAATAAGGCCTTAGTGTGGTGTAAATTGTAATCTGGGGTGGACATTAGTGTTATTACAATGTGATAAGGCATAGGGATTCATTCTCGCTCGGAGTTCGGGCCCCCCTTTGTGCCAGCTCTCGCAGCTGTCATCGTCGGGGGCCGGGGGCTTGGCGCATGCCACACTCTCATACTTACAAAGTAATTAAACATTAATATTGTGGCTCACCTCACATTCACAGTGCTAACTTTTATGACCTTAGTACTATGAATTATAATCAACGCTTACAATGTAATAAGGCCTTAATACTGACTTGTTATCCTCACACTTATAATAAGTAGGGCTGTATGATGTATTGTTTTTTCGTTGAATTGGGCAAAAGCGTAGACAAAAGTTAGGCTTCACGATAGCTGCTGCTACAGTGACATTTTTTTGTCCAGTGAAAAAACTAAGCAAACTGCAGACACCAAACTTGTCTTGGCTGACTGATAACATCTGAAAAATGAGAATAAGTGCCAGTATAATATTTTGAGGAATGATTGCTTTAATAGTGGCTTGTAATTCTTAGTTACAATGTAATAAGCCCTTAAAGGGCCCAAATCCTACACTTTTATTGTGTTTAAAAACTGCACCGTTTTGACCACCATGGAGATTCATGTTGTACAATGCTGTTCAAACTTCTGCATGAACTGACCCTCCTGCTGCTTTGGGACATTGCCTGTTGTAAAAAAGTGCTATATAAATAAACTTTGACTTCACTTGACTTTAATTTCCCCCCTTAGGTTCACTCATGATACTGTATGGTACCAAAACTTTTGTCCAATTTGTCACTGTGCCTTTATGACTGAAATGTATATAAATGACTTCTGTTCTGATTGGCTGTTGTGTAATGTGCCTTATTCAAAAGGAGCCTGAAACACTATGACTTCAGTGTAAATGGGTGAGGCTAAACTACTGTAAGCTGAATGTGTTGTTTCTGTTTCAGTGCATAAACAGTCAATCCAAAATGTGTTTTTTGCAGCGTAATTTCCGTATATGGACTGTATGACCTTGGGAGTGCGTGGTATGTTTTGAAGCTCACTACTGGGCCAACGCCAAAAAGCGCAAAAAAAAAGAAAAAGAAAGAAAGCAGCTTGTTTAAATCTGCCACCAGCGGAGACACATGTTCCCGGCAATTTGGTGATTTGATCCATTTCAGCTGCAGAACCAAAGCTTTGTGTGTGCCACCATGTTTTGTGTCACCATATTAAATATGCACAAGGCTTCCTTTGTTGTTGGACACAACTAGAGCGCATTCAGAAGAGAATTAAGCTCTTGTTATTGATTTGTTTAATCAGAGTAATAATTAGGCTTGATTGTTGTATGAATTATATTCCTACTTATGTTTTCTTGTTCAAAAAGGTAGTTTGTGACACAAACAGAATACAAACATCAGAATTATTAACAGAAAAAAGTCAGTAAAATGACAGAAAAAAGCTGTTTTTTTGCATCAGCCTTGAAGGGTTGAAGACTTCACTGCTTACCCTCATAACTTTAGTGTGAATAGGCAGGGCTAAACTGTTGCATGCTGAATAGGTGACTTTATGCAAATGCATTGTTTTTTGTGATATCACAAAAACACTTAATTCAAAATGGGCTCTTTTTGCAGCTACATTTCCATATAAGGACTGGGAAGTGAAGGGAACAATGTTTACACCTCTCTTTTAGGCCCTTTAATAGACTCACCCATGCCAATAAGAGAGATTCCACATAGATACTTATGTATATTTAGCTCTGTTGCTTTGTTGTCTCGCGTAGGACTAGTTTTGCCTTGTGTATGAGACGTCATAAGAAATTAGGGTGTAATTTTGCCGAGATCATTCTGGGTGTGTGCTTCTGAAAATTGCAGCCTGGAAGGCCTTGCGCTCGCACACTGCCTTCCAGTCTGATTGCCTCTCCAAAGACAAGCTCGCAGCGCAGTGGCGGGTTGGATTTAATTTGTGACTCGTTCCACTGATGTTTGTATCCTATAGCTTTGCTAAGATGAGAGGGGGATGAAAAGCAGCTCCGCCACAGACCCTAATACTCTCCTGCGCAGGGAGGAGAGATGTGCGCTTTATGCATCAAGCTGATTATGAGCGCTGATCTAGGATCATCCCCCCATCCCTGTCCACCTAATCTTATTCATTATGATACGGAAGCAACAGCTGATCCTAGATCAGGAAGAATAATCATAGAAATTCCATATTCTTCGCCTCGGACTGCTAGCACAGGGCTGTCTTTCAGTTTTCAACAAGATGCAAAATGATACACTATATGGACAAAAGTATTGGGACATCTAAACAATACACCTACAGGAGCTTTTAAACATCCCATTCTAAAGCCATAGGCATTAATATGGAGTTGGTCCCCCTATGCAGCTATAACAGCTTCCACTCTACTGGAAAGCTTTCTACTTGATTTTGGAGTGTCTGTGGGAATTTTTGCCCATTCATCCACAAGAGCATTTGTGAGGTCCGACACTGATGTTGGACGAGAGGGCCTGGCTCACAATCTCCGTTCTAGTTCATCCCAAAGGTGTTCAATGGGGTTGAGTTAGGGGTTAGACAAGGCCTCAATTTATGCCAATGTTTGGGTTCCCCTGAACAAATGACACATTTTGTTGATTTTCTAAGTGATAATAAGTTAACACATACTCTACATGGGGAGAAAACTTGTGCACGTCTTAAAACACAATAACTGTTTATTTGCTGAGTTTAACGTAAAAAATGTGGTGAGTGTGAAAGTGATTGCACATTTTACATTTTGTTTTATTTTTTGCCATATTTAAGTTTGTTCCCTGCACTGTAAAAAGTGGCTCGTCAGATCTACCTAAAAAATGACTTCATGTGGTAACAAGTAAATTAACTAGTTTTATTCAACCTAAATAAATATTTTGAATGAATGATTATTGTAATTTTTTCAGCTGAACAAAACTAGTTCAATTGCTTGTTACTACATGAAGTCATATTTTCAGCTTCTGATGAGCCATTTTTTACAGTGTGTAAAGGATGTGTTAACGTATTTCACTTCATTCACTTCACTTCAGTTCAATAAAACATGCCATTCAAACATGGGTTTTTAACCTTTTGCATTTGGCAGTGGGGAAAAAAGAAATAAAATATGAGAAAAATGTGGGCACACTATAAGTACAGTACTGTGCAAAAAAGAGAAAACTTTTTATTTTATTCAGTTTCCAGTCAAAACTGCCATAAGTGTAAGCTATTCTTTTTTCAGCATCAGAAAAAAAACTACATCATGCCATATCATCTGGAAAACATTTGATTGGGAAAAAATTCATTCTACAGAAATACACTATGAAAAATGGCTCATCAGATCAACCTAAAAAATGACTTCATATGGCAAAAAGTAAATTAACTGGTTTTATTCAACCTAAATAAAAAACTTTGAATGAACAAATATTTTAATTTTTTGAGTTGAGCAAAACTAGTTCAATTACTTGTTACACATGAAATAATTTTTTAAAGTAGATCTGACGAGCCATTTTTTACAGTGCATAATCACCCCAAACACACTGCTGAGAAGATTGAGACTTATTTAGCAGACCTCAACATCACTGAATGTGTTTGGAATTACTTTGGTTGTGAGAAACTGAAAATAAAACCAACTTCTAGGACTGAACTCTGGAGGTGTGAAAAAATACCCCTGCAGATTTCTTTGAAAAACTGAAACCAAGTCTACTAAAAAGAATAGAAACCATTTTGTAATAAAATACAAAACACTGAACGTGATATAATATCTAGTTGTGGAGGCTTCTGTGTGATTTTCTGATAGGCGAATGTGCTTTGTGTTTTTCTGACACTGAATAATAAATAGTTTAATAGCTATATTTGATTGGAAATTGAATACACAAAGGGACTTTTGCACAGTACTGTAGATCATAACCCCATAAGTCATAAGTTGCTCATGTCAAATTTGTCAAAATGGGTTGTTTGTGGTAATTTGACTTTTTACGTATCGCACATGTACCAAATTGGAAAGGGCTGTCATACTGGTTTAAATATTCACCTGCAGAAAGTTCAGCTTGTGTCATCAACAACAATGGCAGACTCTAAAAGCATAAGGTCATTACTTCTTTAATCTCTTTAAGTGACCATGTGCGATGCAGTCCAAGAGAACAGTGACCGTGTCCTTGGGTGAGCTGCATTGATTTCTGTACATTTATTTTGTGGCTGCTACATAAATGAAGTTTATGAATAACTATGTGTGGGTTATGTTTAACCTTTAGAAGTTGGAGTTATCATCTGTTATCAAATGCGAATGTAGTTCATTGTTCACTATGCAATTAAATTTGCAGTTACGTAGTTTCATTTGAATAGTATAGCAAAATAGAAAAATAGAAGCTTAATAACTTTAGACTTCTGAGAAAAAAAACTTCATTTTTAGAGGACACGCATGAACTATGTTCAAATAATGAATCAGCAAAGTTCTTCTTATGTAAGTGTACATTTTGTGCTTTTATTCATTGTGCTTTCCAGTTTTTTTGCAAGACTTGTGTGGGTGTGATATTTAATATTTCCAAGATCGCTAACACCATACATCACTTGGCAGAAGGATGTATGGTGCAAGACCTAAAGCTGCTATTGTAGGAAAATAAACAGCGCATTGAACAACAGGGGCAGTTACGCTGGCATGATCTGATGGTGCTAAAACAGAACACATGGGAGCTTTTATTTAAAAAAAACAATGTCGTCCAACTAGGGCAAGCTTGTGTATTTCTATATTTCAGTCAGAAATTGATAATTTATTTATTTATTTTTTTTGATATTTTGGATTAATTGAGGGTCAGTAAAGAAAGAAAGATACACCATCCACAGCTAGGGGAGTCTAACAGTGCATCCTAGGCTTCACTCAAGAATGAGCCATGCCTAAGGCCCCATTCCATTTAACATGGCCTCACTCATCACTTGGTAGTGCATCACACCTACAGTCATACATACGTTTTTGAACTTTCCCCATCAAATGACATGTCTTGTTGATTTCCTGTGTGAAAGTAAGTTAACACATCCTCTACAGAGAACACACATAAATAAGGAATTTTTCTGCAAATGTTTGTGCACAAGTTATTTTTTTTTGACATATTAGAAAAATGATTATTTTATTTTTTCCAGTAGGTCAGACTGATTGCTTGTTAAATGTGCACTGTAGAAACTTTTCACTTAGAAAACCAACAAAACGTCATTTGACGGGGCGCCCAAACTTTTGCACACGGACGTACCTGCACATATTGACATATATACTGACACTTGCAGTAGGAAGGAAGGGAAGAAGGAAAAGATGAATGGATTTTTCAGTGGGATCTCACTGTCCTCAGATAAATAGCTAGCAATGCAAATTTTTGTAATGCTAAATGTTTTTTGAGAAGTCTGAACACATAACGTACATAAATTCTCTGAATTATTGCTTTGTCTGGCTGTAAGATTTGTTTATGTTGTATTGTCTTTCTTTTTTGTTGTTGCTATCTGTGCTCCAGTATGCTGTAGCATGCTAATTTGCAAGCTAGCAGAATAAAGTTGTATCAGCAGTCATATAGAACATAGTGTCCTTGTACGAACACAGCAAATCAAATGTTATTATTTTGAAGAAATTATTTAAATCAAGTATTTTAAATGAATAAAATGTAAAATGGACTGGTGACCTGTCCAGGGTGTGTCCTACCTTCCACCCAATGACTGCTGGGATAGGCTTCAGCTCCCCCCATGACCCAGTAGGAGAAGCGGCTTAGATGTTTGGTGGGTCCCTATCTAGAACCTTCCTTTGGTGGTATTTTGGTGGACTTTTTCTGACATTACAGCAAGTTACATAAGATCTCTTCTAAACTAACTGTGGGCTTATGGCAAACAAAATCTACCCATGTAAAAAGTTATAGAAATAAGCTTTTTGAAATTGAACATTTCTAATGTGGCCTTATGTAGAGTTAGATTATCAATCATTTATTTAATGTCTATTTAAAATTACTTTCAAACTGTGATAAATTGTACTAGCCCATAAATATAGACATGTGTGGTGTTATTAGGCTAATATTGTTATCTTCTTGTTCATTTTGTCCAGAAGGAACTGTGATTGATTTGCCTTGGTTGTACAAAGATAATTGCAAGTTGCCAGACAGGTTATGTTTGTGCACCATTTATATCTTACCATTGATGACTTTGTGCATGTGACTAGACTGTTCGCAGATCACTGCTGAAATTTCTGAGCTAATATTTTTTGTGTTTGACTTTGGAGATAGGTGTCCACTACTCTGTTGGGGTATTCGCTCTCTCAGATCTCACTAGCACATCTTTTAAATATCTAAAGCTTCACATTCAAAATACAAGGAGAATACAAATTCTAATTCACGTAAACTTTGGCTACTAGTTGCAGAAAGTTAAGTAGTTGCTAAGCAGCGACTGGAAGAGAAAATGATGTGGACATTTAGTGACAAAATATGCCTTTTTTCTATCTCTGTGCTGCTTGTATGTTTGTCCCCATAAAACCCATGGGATGATCTGGGCCTGCCAAGGGCTCATCTAATAAGCTTCACTTTAGCTTAAAAAGTAATGGAACAGCCCTTCAGCTGGCATTGGGGATTCCCAAGTGGATGTGGGCTTGTTAAAGCCCGTATTGAAACAGGCAGTTAGTTAAAGAGAAAACTGAATAATAAATAAAAAATAAAAAATAAAATAGCAACAACAACTTGCCATAATAACTGTATTATGATAGTCTTACAATGGTTTTGGGTGATAAAGGGAAAAACACTGGATCAGATGCTTCACTCTGGAACCAAACTAGCTGTGTTTGCACCTGTTACACCTGCAGCAGACTAATTTGGGGTCCATAAAACATAACAGCAAAGATAAAAACACTGGCACTCAATGGATCATTGTTGGAAGGTAGAATGTGTGTCACTACGAACATCCTTTGATAATCCTACAATGGTTTTCGGTGATTAAATTGACAGGAACACTGGGACAGAAGCATGATTTAGGAACTAAACTAGCGGGCTTTGCACCTGTTACACCTGCTGCACCTGCGCTGAGTTTGACTGAGGGAAATCACGTCTGACTTCTGTCGCACCTGTAATTTGAATCAAAATCATTAGGTAGCAGATCACAGATTCTTCTAACTTCACAGTTTTGGTAACTTTATAGGAGATTTTATTCACTTTATTCCGAATTTCACCAATATTTCTGTATAATAAATGCTTAAAAAGTAAACAAAGTCATTCAGCGTGGTTTGATCTGAAATGAGTCAGATTTTTTCCACAGTGGAGCTGATACGAACCAGATGTCTGAAGCGTTTAATGCCAGTGCATTAATATTTGTAGTTTGGTTTCCTTGGTCTGAACCAAAGCAGAAATTTATACTTTTTTCCATTTTAGTTCTGGTTCGCTGTCACATTTGCATTTTTGACATGAAACAAAAGATCTTAAACAATAGTCATATGGATAAAAAATCACAACTGATTGGGCAGATTTTATGATGTACATTTGGTGCCAGTAACTGCGTTGACGTCTTTTCTTGTGATATCCTACAGCAGGGGTGCCCAATCCTGGTCCTGGAGATCTACCTACCCTGTAGAGCTCAGATCCAACACATCTGGCTATAAAACACAGATTGGCCTTCATTTAACAGGATCAAGTGTGTTGGATCAGGGTTGAAGTTAAGCTCTGCAGAACTCCAGGACCGGGATTGGGCACTCTTGTTATATAGCAGTAAGCCACAAGAGCCCTGCATTACCATTGTTTTTCCATGTTGTGTAATGAAGTGAAATCACCGCACCACCTCTTGTGGATTATTGATTGTAAAATGCTGCAATCTTGGCGTATTAATATGTAATGTGATTGATGTGTGTGGTCAAACGTGTACGCCAAGCAATTTATAATGGATTTGAATGTTCCTCGTTATCATTTTAAAACTGAAACTCTAATATTTACCATTCAGAGCTCACAAAGAGATGATAAAACGTGTCCACGTGTCAGAACCGTATCAGAAATTCGCCTTTTGCAGGAACAAAGAAGGTATGCAGAGAACAGACAACAGATCAGTCTGCGTTTGGTCCATTTCAGTCCCACTAGGGCTCATTTTAATCAAACTCAACCTACCATGTTTGGACACACTGTAAAAGCTTACAGAAAGGTTTACTATATTGTTAGTATATTTTACAGAATTATTATGAATACACCGTCTTATGCCTGAACATTGATCTACAACAGGCTTGAGATCAAGTTTTGGCCTAAAATCCATTCATGGTGGAGAGCATCATAGTAAATAGTGCCCAATGTTAATAGTCCCCCAAAAAAACTATTCTTTTTAGAGGTACAGCTATTTTACCATTATCAACATTACATATAAAACCCCAGAAAACATATGTAGGTTCACTGGTCATTTTAGATAGCAGGTAAGGTAACAAGGTAGCACTTTATCAAAGGGCAGTGTTCATAAAGCTATACAACACCTATAAACATTTCATAACAATTGTCATAAACAATTACAAAGACTTATTGTAGACTTATTATTATAAACGTCAGTTGTCATAACACTTGCTGAGGAGAGACATCATTAAAAACAGACTTCATGACAGTAGATGTTTTTTTATAGTGGAATAAGTGTACATAGATGTTTATGTAGGTTTATGACAGTGATGAAAGGCTTATGTAGGTGTTATGCAGTCTTCTCACCATAAATAAAATGGTTATATTTGCTTTAATTATCATGACCCCTATAAAGAAATCTGATAAGATTATTAGTTTCAGTTCACATTAAATCACTCTGACTGACTTTGTTTGCATCTCAACGTTGGAATTATGCAGAAGTTGTGAAAAATCTTTTGCATCGTTCTTCATGAAATGTTGACAGAATGTCAACTGTGGCTGGTGTTTTCAATGCACGTCAGATCACCTGAAAGATTTGGCTTGTATTAATAACAGTGGCGGCCTCTAGAAACAAAAGGCCTATGTCCTTGCCTGCTTTAATACCATAATCCATTATAAACCCCAGTCCACTCAATGTATACGAATGGTCCTATTGATTTGTATTATTTTTCTCTGGACCATATGTTTACATTTGTTGCTCAGTGGCGTAGGTGCACGACCTACTCAGCACACAAAGGAAAGGAAAGTGTGGTTTTTAATGTGTTCCTCTGTGCTTCTGGGATTGCAGTTTTGGTCAATACTTATTTACGGGCTTGTCCATAAAATGGCATGATGGGGTGCACTTTTGACTTAGAAGGTCATTGTAACACAGTTGCATTGCAACCGAGGCAGTGCATTCTACTGTATAACTTACTGGAATGGACTGAATGTGGAATTGTGAAATAGCTTTTCTTCTGAAACAGTCTTCTATCATATTTATAAATGCTGTACTTTTGTTTTGTTAGACTATTCGAATAGTGGGTGGTTGTGAATTACATAAGATTTATACAACAGGTTTATGTCTGCAAATCTGACTATTTTGCAGTTCCTTTCAATGTCCAGAAGTGACCAAAATGTGGCAAAATGTAAGGGATATATTTTCTTTTTGCAAAATGAGACTACACAACTTTTCATCAAATTCAAATCAGAATATCTCTTCAACTTACAAACACAAATATGGAAGTTTTCTGCTTGTTTCAGTGTGCTATGAGTGAGAATGCTTTCATTATGCTTTCATTATCACCTTTTAAGTGTTAACGTTTCATAGTTAACACTACAACGTGCATGTGCAATGCCAGTTTATGCTTCACTAACCTCCCAGGTATTATTTATGCAATTGTTTTCTACATTTATCATACTATTAGATCTAAGTTAGGTCCATTAAGGCACTATACTTCCTTTTTTGTTGGTTAACCACTCCTGTTTTGCTTTGATATTGCACTTGGGATCACTTTCCTGCTGAAAGTTGAGGTTTCTCTCAAGCTTTAGCTGTTTAGCAGGCTGAAGCAGGTTGTCTTGTAGTATCTCCCTGTATTTTACATCATCCATCAGTCCTTCCGTTTAACAATATGCTCAGTCTCTGCTGAGGAAAAACATCTCCACAACATGATGCTGCCACCACCATGCTTCACTGTTGGAATAATGTTTTTTGAGGAATTGGCAGTGTTAGGTTTGTGTCACACATAGCGATTTGAATTTTGGCTATAAAGCTAAATTCTTGTCTCATCTGACCACCTCATTTTAGCTGGGTCACTCTGATGCTTTCTGGCAATCTCCAGATGTACTTTGACGTGATTTTTTCTTCAGTAATGATTTCTTTCTAGCAGCCCTCCTATACAGGTTAGTTGTATGCAGAGCTCATTGACCTGTACACCTTCGGTCCAGTCTTGGACACTGAACTCTGTAGCTCCTTCAAAGCAATCGTTGACCTTTCTGTGGCTTCCACAGAGTGGGTTGAGGGACATCCTTGTCTGGGCAGCACCTGGGTGGTTTGATACAGCTTCCATTTCACCACAGTTGATCCAACTGGCATATCTAAACACTATGCAAACATTCTTTTTTAGCCTTCTGCAACTTGCAGAATGCTCTTTGGTCTTCATTTTCACAGCTTTCCTTTAGGTTCACAGTCTGGCCAATGGTACTTTATTTTAATTACGGGGGTCTTTTGTCCAGAAAAAGTGAACTTTTTAATGATTCACAGGTAGAGGCCAGTTGGAAGCCAAATATGTCCACATTAGGGAAATATCTTTCATTTGTGTAAACTTGGAGCTTCCACAGCACAGGAGTTGAATACTTACACAAACAGCATGTTTCAGTTAGTAATATTAGACACACCATACTGTGTTACATGAAACCAATATCACTTAAATTCATTTTGAGCCTCATTTTTTAAAATTAAATACAACACAACACAAAATATGAAAGTATCACTTGTAGTTCACACAAAGCTGATGACTTTCAAGGGGCCTGAATACTTTTGCAAGGCACTCTCTGTCAATACAGTGTCATTTACTTAGTAAAACATCTTATCATCTTGGGATTATTGGCATAAGCTGTATTATTCCAATATTGCTTTTCTAAATATGTCATTTAGTGCTGATGCATGTGTTACAAAGTCTTTTCATAAGTAGTCTTCAAGTGAAGTATTACAGAATATTGAAACATTTATTGACATATAGCTCTCGGCCTGTCACAATTATTACATAATTGCCTAATTGCATTTATTGAAGATAATTGCAAGCTCTTAGGCTGACTACAATCGTTTTCCACTGCCCATTAGATTTGACAATAAAAGTAAGCTGCAACAAGCTAAATGTGATTGAGTTTGGTTGTAAATGAAAGATAGCAGTCAATTCTTTGACAAGCATCATGGAACATGATGCATAGGCAGAAATCTTTTTTGGGTAGGTCTGTGAAAAAATGGGTACACTAGTTTGGTAGATACAACTTCCAGTCGCACTCTGTCCCAGTTAAATAAAGGCACACTATAAATAAGTAAAAATTAAAGAGCTTAGCAGTAGGAGTTGGATATCTGCATGACATCATCCTAGACTAATCCGTACTGCTACAGTGGGTGGACCCGAAGAAAACATGAGAAAACGAGATAAAATCAGACAGCTGAGAAGTAAATAGACGAGGAAAAACAACAGACTTAAAAATGTAACCCTAATAATCAAAGTCATAAACATATTGTCCCCACTGGCCTAAAAAATGTTTATGGTCCATTCATATCTTGATCCAGATTTTTTTTGTCTTTGGATAAGTAGAAAACAACATACTCTATAGGACATAATCTTACTATTAAACATCCCCAGTTACATCTTGTAACTGCAACTGGAGCTACAAATTCCAACACTGGCGCATAGATAACAAATTGATGGCTTGAGGCAACAGCAGATAGTTGCTGTGCAGTGTTTGGAGGGCTGAGAAAAGAAGGTGGAGCTTGGCGCCGAGTGTAATGATTTAACTGGTCATAATACAGTGACAGCACTCACAGAAAACAATTTAGGTTTTCTTAAAATTGCTTAAAAAAATATTTAATTATTATTGTGTAGGCCTGTGATCCTACCTGTGGCTGCTCTCTTGCTTGTAAACAAAATGTTCTGACTTCTTACTGCTCAAACATGTTCAGAGGGCAGAACAAGTAATGCTTGTTTATTTGTTAGCTGTGTAGCTAGCTAATTCTAATATTGTTAGCATGCTTGCTAGCAAAAAGAACATTTTTTATTATATTTTCACTCTCAAGAAAAATGTGTTGCTTGACTTTACAGATGATTCTCTGTGTAACTGAAACATTTGTGTGAGACTGTGTGTGTGTATTAATTCAACAGTACTACCAGTGTTAGCTAGCAAGTAAACAAGTAAACATAGCCAGGAAGCAAAATGGTTAATAAGCCAATTTGGCAACTTTAATAAATGCATACAGTAAACAAGAAAAGACAATTATGTCATTAATCACAATTATTTACAAGACAATCATCAGCTAAAATGAGTATAAACCTGTAGTTCCAAACCTAGCCCTACAAAATTTGTATTTTGAATGTATAGCATCTGATTCATCTCACAAGTACAGCAAAAAAAAGCATAGAGCATGACTGGAATTGAAACCAACAATATCTCACATTTGAGTCCTTGCGTGTATTTCTTGAGAAAAATGACAAAAAAAAAAAAAACATCAAAAAGAGATGCCTTAGCATAACAATAACCATATTTTCTGTGGCTCTGTGTTTTTCAATAATAAAGAGTGCTGCACTCTGAATGTGTTCTCAGGTAAAGCCTGGGCCATGCGAGCATGTGTATGTGTGCGGTTTTCCGAATTAGTCTGCGGATTATTGTATCTGAGGGTAAACGCTGTATCAAACTCGTAGCGGCCTCCTGGATTTGGGCGATTACACGGCCGAGCAGCGGGCGGCACGCTCAAGGTTACAGATAAGGATTAAATGCGTGACCCCTGCGTGACCCGTGCCGCACACCTGCGTGAGCCGTCGCTCCAAAGGCCCACTCTGTGCGGCAGGAGGGGGGGACCGTGGAAAAACACATTAGATGACAAAGCTGATAAGCGATTACACGGGGGAGCAAGCGCTCTGTATCGCACAGCACCAGCACGCGGGCCTACCTGCGCTCACTCCCACACAAAAAAGCCATTATCAGAACCGACGTGGCATCGGATTGATAACACCAGCCATTAAGGACATGTAAATGATCATTAATTGGATCATTGCCGTGCGCACTAAACTAATTGCAGCATTCTAACTCTTAATTGCGGAATGCTTGGATTCCGTTTAGAATGTTAATGGCCGAGACAGCTGGTGCACACACGCTTTCTGTTCTATTTTTCTTCTTCTTTTTTTTTTTCATCCTTGCTTTTTGGAATGTCTTCCGGGATGGCGTCCAATACGCAGTCAGGGTTCCGGTGCGTGCCCAAATTTTGGTGCGCCTGTGTGTCAGTGTGTTCATGCGCATCCGAACGAGGGCGATTCTACACATGTGCCAGCGTGGGCGGGCCTGTGTGTGTGCTTGTGCGTTCCTATGCACCTGTGAGGGAGAGAGAGCGAGCGAGCCTCGGTGCCCCAGAGTGAAATGCTCTCTCATTATCTCTAGGCCGCAGCCTTGCTCCTCGACACTCCCCCTTCCCACCAGAAGACCCTCCAAGACACTTACACAAGCCTAATTTAACCCCATTACAATAATTCCAACGTACAAAAAACAGGCCCAGCCTCTTCCACTCATTACATATAATTAAATTGAGAGGAAATGGTTATGGTCATATGTCAGTTTATTCCACTGTATTTTTCCCCTTCATAGGGCAAATCCTGCAACTTCCCGCTTGCATTCTGAACCTGGCTGAAGATGATACATTCAGAGTGTCAGTTCACTCACGACGTCTGTGTGTACAGTACTGTGCAAAAGTCAGAGACCTTTCGTTTATTCCATTTACAGTCAATCAGTCAGTCAAGCGATCAGTCAGTCTTTGTTTAGACTCAGGGTACATTGAAGGTGACCCTCATTTACAGTGTAACTGAGCATCATACAAAAAACAAGGGACTGAAAAGAATAGATTTATGATATTAAAAGCATAGCAGTATTTTATGTAGTATGGTATTAAAAGTACAGCACAGTTTTAATAATTATTAAAACAGTATATAAAAATATTAAAACAGGATATAGGAGAAATATATTGGTGACATCTTGTATAAATAAATATAATGTGTGGCAATGACTTGTTAAGACATGGGAACAAGCTAAGTAAGTTGTGGCCATGACTTAGTAAGGCATGGGAATGAGATCTTAATGCATGGCCACAACTTAGTAAGACGTGGAAATGAGATCCTAATGCATGGCCATGACTTAGTTAGGCATGGGAACAAGATAATTAGGTTATGACCATGGCTAAGTAAGGCATGGGAATGAGATCCTCATGCGTGTCCACAGCTTAATAAGGCATGGGAGCAAGATAATTAAGTTGTGGCCGTGACTTAGTAAGGCATGGGAATGAGATCCTAATGCGTGGCCACAACTTAGTAAGACATGGGAACAAGATAATTAAGTTGTGGCCACAGCTTAGTAAGGCGTGGGAACGAGATCCTAATGCATGGCCACAACTTAGTAAGATGTGGGAATGAGATCCTAATGTGTGGCCACGACTTAGTAATTTTTGATCTCATTCCCACGCCTTATTAAGTCGTTGCCACGCATTAGAGTCTTGTTTCCCTGCGTTAATAAGGCGTGGCCATGCATTATTTTTATTTACATGGGATGTCACCTGCAGAGCTCTGTAAAAATAGGGAAGTTTAAGAGAAATAACAATAATGGTAAAACTAAACTTGAAGGGTGTCTACATAACATTTATAACATCTAACAAACACTTCATAACATTCATGAATGTTTAAATCAGCAGTCATAAAGCATACATGTTTTATATGATATTGATATGGACTACTATGTCTTTTTCCTGGGAGACATTTTTCAAAATAAAAGTCCTCTCTTTGAAAAACTATAATATTTTCAGCAAAAGGCCTCATTTCTGGACAGCCAAATTAAAAATGACCTGCTGTATCCCTTTGGTCATTAAGTGCTTTGACACATTTTGCCTATACTTTTAACTTCTTTTTAATTATTTGTTTCTTTTTTAACATTTGTATTTTGTACTTTATTATTATTTCCCCTCAGTATTCTGTCTTCTTTAAAATTCTGGTTTCTTAAGAATGAAGTCTTTCAAATTAGAACACTCTGAATGACTTTTTTTTTTACATCTTAATGACTTATGTAAAACTTTGAATAGTTGGTGTAATTCCCCTTTAAAAGCACAGTCACAAAAACAGCCTGTTTAATTCTAAGGGATAAAGACAGGTTGAAAAAGGGTCATGTAGAAATAGAATAGGGCTTTTTTTAGCACATAAACCCACACAAATGTCATAAATGAGCATCAGGGGAAATCTGAAGTGCAGGAAAATGGTAGGATCTGGGCTCTTTAAAGAGTGGATAAGAGATTTATCCACGCATGCCCAAAGTGGCAGGTTCCAGCAGCCGTTTTGTTGACTGGACAGGTTTTTCTCTGATCTGAGGGAAGATGGGCAGATGTGGTGCATTTTTTTTAGCCTATTGATCTGATCTGAGCTCTCCCAGTGAGCTTCCCCAAACGGCGGTGAAAAAGAGAGAGCGGCCCTCAGTCGATATGTTTGTCAGAGCAGGCGGAGAATATGAGGCCTCCCAAAGACTGCGAATCCCTTCACCACGTTATGGATTATTCTTTGTCTGAGACGCTGCCGTCTCTGATACTCTTTTTGTCATTGACGGGGCCCATCGAGACGCCTTAAAAATAGCCAGGCTTCTGTTTGTTTGTCTCAGCGCGTCTACAGTATGCTCTGGAACTGTTGTCTTGGCCGAGCCGAGGCACAGTCCTTCCTCATTAATGCGATCTCGGGCGTTTTTCTGCCTTTCTTTCAAGTCCAGTCACAATCTAAAGTGAAGTGTTTATGGCTCTTTGCTCCAACAAGTCAGGGACTTTTTCTTCTTTTTCTTGATGGAAAACGGAAAATAAACTGTAAATAAACTGTAGTTTAAAGGCTGTGAAAAAGTATTCACCCCCGATGTCCTCTATTTTTGCCTATTTGTCAAGATGGTTTTTAGATCCTTATACAAAATGTTATATAAAACAACGAGAACATGAGAAACACAAAACACCTTTTGTGAAAAAGTAATTGCACCCTAAACTTAACAGCAGGTTGCACCCAATGTGCAAAATACCCCCTGGTATTTGGGGGGGGGGTCCCATGTTGTCTTGCTAATCCAGCGTTGGCTGGCTGCTCATGTGCCATAGCGGTGCTGAGGCTTCAGTGACAACAAAATGTTTGGTTTAATAATTCTATATTCTGGAAATGCTCTTTTCCAGTTTGGTTACGTGCTCTTCCACACGTTATTGGGGTCTTACACATCATCTTTTTCGTCTTTGGTTTGAGAAATGAGTAACAATTCACTCTTTACACCAATATCTCTGGAAAATTGGAGAAATGTTCAGATTTACAAATATTCTAAAGCATATTGTAAAGTTTTTCAGAGGCATCCCAGGCATAGTTATAGTTGTAGGCTTTGAAGGACCAACTGGATGAGTCATTTTGCAACAGCAAATAGTAGGTGAACAGTAGGTGAAGCAGCTACACTATGACAACATAATGTCATAAGTTTATTTCCAGGGATCCCTGATTTTGGGACATTCAGAGGTTAATCAGGGGATCCTGGACCCCCCCCAGGACACCCTACATCACGCACCTGGGTTTTGCCATCTTTAGCAGCAACAACTGCAACTAAGCACTTGTAATGAATGTAGGTCATTCTTTTATATTGCCTTGGATGAATTTTGGCCCACTCTTCTTGGCAGATTTGCTTTAATTCAGCCACTCTGGAGGGCTTTGGAGTATGAACTTTCCATTTAAGGTCCTGCCACAACATCAAAATTATGTTCAAGTCACAACTTTGACTCAGCCAGTCCAAAACATTAATTTAGCTTCTTTTGAGCTGTTCTGAGGTGAACTTGCTCTTGTACTCAGATTGTTGTTTTGCCATGTAACCCAATTGCGCTTGAGCTTCAGATCACGGACTGATGACCAGATATTCTCCTGCAGGATGTTCTGATAGAAAACAGAATTCATGGTTCGATCAGTTATGGCAGGTAACCCAGGCCCTGGAGCAGCAAAGCATTCCCACACCACCACACTACCACCACCAGGGGGGCACTTACTTTTCCACATAGGGCCAGCTGGTGTTGGATAACTTTTTTCTTTCAATAACTGATGTGATTGTTTAAAAAGTATATTTTGTGCTTTTATTTTTAATTTAAAACAAAAATCAGTAGGAGGGTAAATACTTTTGCACATTTGATATACTGCTTGATATACTGTGTAAACACTATTAATTATTTGTCATGGTTGTGATGTCACAACCATGAACACGTTTCCATATGTCCACCCATTCAGCCAACAGCAGTTTAATAATAAGTAATAGGAACAAAGATGTTTTGAATTAAAATGGTGACTATCGAATAAAAATGTACATTAAAACTTGAACACATTGAGGTGGATACATGCTTTGTGGATAAAAAGAAATGCGATAAATTACAAAGGAAATGCGATTGTAAAATAAACAATGCAAATGCAAATAGAACGAAGTCATATGATTGATCACGTTTGTGCTTTTGTCCAGCAGTAGTTCATTGAAAAAGCAGTGTAGGCTGAAACGCTCCTTATAATTTCAGTGCAAATGGACGGGACTAAACTGCTGTTCGCTGAATAGGCGGATATGTGTAAATGTATTGGTTTTTGTGACCTCACAAAGAATTATTTTAAAATTGAGCTGTTCTTGCAGCTTAGTTTCCTTATATAGACTGTATGGAGTGGGGAGTGAATGATATGTAATGAGATTTTATCTGGGTTATATACTAAAATAGGCTATTATATAAAAAAAAAAACGAGGGGAATTTAGTTTTCCATGATATGGGCCCTTTAAAGAAATAACATAACAGTGTCAAAACAATAGTAAAGGATAGTTCCTGTGACTGAGGTTACATTTATCAGTGCATTTTGTTTCTGTGCTCTTGTTGTATAAACTATAGCTATACAATTAAACAAAGTACAGCGAGAAGCTGCTCAACAACAATGATTTCTCTGTCCATATCTCTGAGAAGTGTCTCTCTTGTAGAGCCGATGGAAATGCTGCAACTGATTTTTTTTTTTAGTTATTTGCTTGAAAATGTGACAGGTAGATGGAAACCCGGCTACTGTTACTGTCTCTCTCTAAATTTTTGTGTTGTTGAATCTGAACAACAATATTTTAGTAGTTTAACTTTATTGGCATGTGTTAAATCTCTCTCTCTCTCTCTCTCTCTCTCCTTCTTTCTCCCTTTCTCCCTTTATCTTTCTATCTCTCTTGTTCTTTCTCGTTCTTTTTTTTCTCTGCTTCTTCTCTCTCTCCCTCCCTCTTTCTCTCTCTTGCTCCTTTTCTCTTTCTTTTTTCTCTGTTCTCTCTCTTTCTCTTTCCCTCTTTCTCTCTTTCTCTCTCTCTCCCTCCCTCCCTCTCTCTCTTTCTCCCTCTCTCTCCCCCCTCTTGCTCGCTCTTTTTCTCTCTTTTTTCTCACTTTCTTCTCTCTCTCTCTTTCTCGTTCTCTCTCCCTCTTTCTCTTTCTCCCTCTCTCCCTTTCTCTCCCTCTTTTCTTTCTTTTTCTCTCTGCCTCTCTCTCTCTCGCACTTTGTCTTTCTTTTCTCTCTCTCGCTCTGTCCGTCTTTCTTTTCTCTCTCTCTCTTTCTCTCCCTCCCTCTTTCTCTCTCTCTCTTTCTCTCTCTCCCTTTTCTCTCACTCTTTTCTTTCTTTTTCTCTTTCTTTTCTCTCTCTTTTTCTCTCTGTCCTTCTTTCTCTTTCTCTCACTCTCTCTCCCTCTTTCTCTCTTTCTCTCTCCTTCTCCCCCTCCCCTCTTTCTCTCTCTCTCTCAGAGCTATGGCTACAATCCGCTTTGGGCAGCATGTCATAAAGGCCACGTCTGTGTTCCTGCAAACAGAACTGTCCTTTGCTCTGGTCAACCGGAAGCCTGTGGTTCCTGGTCGTATCCTTTTAATGACCCCACCATTTCCTGACATGTTAGTGACCAGATGAGAGACAGTGTTCAAGAACAGGTAGGATGATAATCTCTCTCTCTCTCTCGCTCTCTCTCTCTCTCTCCCTCTCTTATATACACACAGACAAACATGCGGTATCTGTCTCCCTGTCTGTCTGGCCCCCTCTGTTTGCTCAGGAGCATGGTGTGCTCAGCAGAGCGGCGTTGTGGTTGCCCGCCGTTGCTCAGCAACAGTTTGCTCTTGGTTAAGTTTGGGTTGACCTTCAGGTAGGGCCACATAAACAGATGTTTACAGCATGACCCCATAGGAGAGAAGTTCTTGGGGAAAAAAAGGAAGCATTGAACTAGAAAAATACAGCAGAACGAGGCGTCTGATTGGTTAAAAGTTCTGTTTCTCCTGCCTTTGACAACTCAAACCCGAACGCCCTGCAAGTATTGGCAGCAAACTGAAAGAAAAGTAAAGAAAAGCGCTCTGAATCATCATCAGTTGTACCTTCACCTCTCGCAATTCACTTTCTTTTCCGAAACAGAATATTTTTTTTTTCTTCCAGTTTTGTCTATTAATCTTATTGCTTAGCGTGCGAACACAAGCCTTCGCATATATTTGCATGATTTCCATCGCTGATTTGTTTGAATAATGCGCTCACTCTCTTTTTGGAATGATAATAAGTCCTTGGCTTTGTACGAACGATCTTCAAGTGCTGTTCTGGCTTACGTAACCCCTCCATGTTTAGATTAAGTGCATATGGAAATAGATTTCTCACTGTATTACAGGGCATCGCTGCGCACTCCTAAAGGCTTGAGAGGGAGCAGTGTTCTGCAGCAATAAGGAATACATTAGCATCCTTTAATCACAACTGTGGGGAGCTGAGTTCGAGAATAATGCTGGCTTGAGAAGTCTTTTGGCAAAATTCATGATCATTTGGGAGCTAAAGGTCACGAACGCATGTGCCGGTGCTGGATGTACATCAGCAAGTGTGTGATATATGATGAAGTTATATGGAGGGAAAGTTTGCAAACTTCTACAAAGTTCTGTTGGAGAAAGAAATGAATAAAAGTGTAGGAGTGGGTGCATATCAGCTTAACTCACACGTAGTTTCTGCTCATCACTAACATGTAGTCAGGGGTTGGGTGGTAGAGGATGGCCAGGTTTCGTGGAGGAGGCCTAGTTTTTTTTTTTGTTTTTGTTTTATTTTTTATTTTCTTTGTGAATCGAAAGCAAATAACATTGAAATAGCCCTTAAAAATGACCTTCACGTTCAGACATTTTAAATCGACCAATAAATACTTCAATAAGGTTCATTTCCAGCATTAAAAATAACAAGACACTTATGAAAACAACTGCCATTGCAAATGGAAATGCTAAACTACCTCATATAAGATGTTATTTATGCCAGGGGTTCTAAACCTTTTCCAACCCAAGGCTCACCTTTGTATAACTACAAAGCATAGCGGCCCACGGGAAAACTAAAATCAGCTTTTTTGAATACACCTTTATTTGCCTTTTCTTAAATGCTGACACTGAAGAACAAGGGCCTGAAAAAGATCAGATCGGCCATTCTGGTTGTCAGTAGGTTTGCAATATTTGCAGGTATGTTTACAAAAAAACACAAAACTTGTTTTGGTGATGTTACAAAACATGGTTGTGGTGATGTTACAAAAAGAGGAAAAAAGAAAAAAGAATAAAAATGTACAGTGTAGATGTGGAGTGTGATTTAAAGCTTCAGTCTATCGCGTTTTCACTGAAAATACTCCACTGGCTTCCCCAAAGAGTAACTGTTTGTTCTCGAGGTGTCTCTTCAGGTTTGAGGGTTTTTGTTATTCATTTGAAATAGCCAAACCTCACCTCATTCACTGGACTCTTGGATTAGCATCATCACAACCAACAATAATGATAAATCTTACTTGATGGCTGCTTCCTTGTCATTGGTTTATCAGTTTGAGTTTAACCACTCAGGTCGCTGATGATTGGCCACATATACGCTCCGCGATCCATGAGTTGAACTCAAACGCATCTCTTCTCTATTATTTGGTGGCTCGTCTATTGTTTTTAACAGCAGCTTGTGCTCAGCGTCTAAAGAGTCACAGTTGTTGTGCTGACTCTACAGCGCCGTCGTGCCTCTAGAAGAGAAGGACAGCCAGCTCTGTTGATGAATTCCCTCGTTTGATCACAGACCGTGTTTCCATCAGCAGTGAACCATACAGGGTACGGTTTGAACTGGACTGAGACCCGCAGTTTTTGCTGGACCGGTTCAGCTGTTTCATGCAGACCCAAATACGGGTGAAGTGTTCACACATGTCAAAATGGAGCGAACTAAAGAAAAAGGTTTGATAAATCCACACCAAACAAAGCGCCCTGAGACGCTTCTCCATCTCTGGCAAGCTGTCTGCATCGCATGTCTGCAGCTGCGTTGTTTCAGACTGATGACGTTTAATTAGCCCACTACTCAATGTTTTTATTTGTACATCTCTATTAATATTTATATTGGTTACAATGTGAAAAATGTTTATTCTTAGGTTTTTAATTATTAAGTTAATCTTTTTTCTGCTTATCTTTTTATAACTTACAGTGACGTTATCAGCCCGAATTACTGCCTCCCTCTGATTACAAGCCCACTGACCACTAGAGGGTGTTTCACGGCCCACTGATGGTCCACAGCCCACAGGTTAAGAAACCTTGATCTAGACTGTCAAGCTTGTCAGTGTCCAGTATGTTTGACCTTAGTTAGAAACCTAGCTGGCTCACAATGAACGGCTAATAACAGGTTAGTTAGCTCAGTATCAGTGCTTACATTTGAGTCACGTTAACTAACATGCTAAGTTATCATAGACATTGTAAACTGAGAACACTGACTGAAATTTTCGAACTGCATAAATTGCCATGACTAATAATTTTTGTTTTATATACAGTAGTTATTCTACAACTTATTCAAAGCAGATTTCAATACTCCAAACTAGACAGTAAAAGGTGCTTTTAGATGTCATCTTTAATATTTTAAGTATTTTTGCAAAAATTGTAAAATGTATAGAATTTTTTTATCAAGTTATCTGCCTTGAGAAGGAATAGCCACTTCTGACCTTATGGATATTAAATCTATTATTAATTCATCCAGTCATTTTAGAAATATCTACAGCTCTGTTCATTATTCTGGGCAATCTAACATTTATTTATTTATTTAAAGGTTGCTAGAATTTATCTACAATCATACATTTTTGCACAAATTGCACAGAACTAGCTTATTAAGATAAATTTATCAATTTTATTTCTAGTTTTATGTAAATGAACAGAGTGATTCCCAACTTTTGAATAGTAATGATGCTGCTGGTCATGAGCAACATGTCACTAAAACACAGCATCATGGAAGCTTTGCACTTTGCAGATCGTGTTGCACTGCTTCTGGCAGAGCTAAATGACAAGCAGTTTAAAACTAAACGCATGCAGAAATGAGAACTAGCCAATAGAATACAACCACATTCCTAAAAAAAGTAGCGATGGACGATACCAAACCACCAGCATTTACAGTTAGCTTCAGTAAAGGGGCACCCATGTTGGCCAATCAAAATTTTGGGATTGCCGGTACCACCTCAGCCACCCCCACCCAAATCATGCCACTGGTCTCCATGCTGTTCTAGTTATTGTCTTCATGCTAATTCACTGGCAACTCTATGTATTAGTAAAGCTGTGTCTACCTACTGTTTCAGTAATCCAGCAGGTCCAGTTTTTCTATGAGTCTCCATGTTGTTTCATCTCCATGTGCTGCTCTAAGTAGGGGTATAACTGCACTGTTGCCAGATGGCCAGCACCATGTTGTTTCAGTGCTAATTCAGTGGTGGCTAGCTAATATCTGGAGAAAGCTATTGTATCAGTTTCAGTAGTCCCTTATGTATGAGTGGATACCAGGTAACCTCCTGCTATCTCAGGAGGTGCTGCATGTATGAGTAGAACTGAACAGTTTCCATGCTTTTTTTTTTGGCCTTGTTGTGATACCTGCACTTGGCTTAGCGTGTAGCGGCTCTGATGAAATCCGCCTCTTTGTTTACGTACCTGCACCGAGAGCAGTTTGGAATTGGAGACGTCACGCGGCAAAGATCTTAGTGCCCTTGGCAGCTGTCAAACAGCAGGATAGCTCCTGAAGAACAGGCTCAGGGGCAGAGGGAGGGAGTTCCTCAGGGAGGAGAGAAAATCTGACCGGCTTTGGACAGCACAGTTTGAGTTGGTTTTAGTGCATCTCAACAGAGTCCGAGCCCATAGTGACTGCTGGAAATGTTGGTTAGAGTCTAATTCCCTTTCTGCTTAGCCTGCTTAGTCTACTTCTCTTTTTTCAGTCTCTGTCATTCATATATATATATATATATATATATATATATATATATATGAATGACAGAATATATATATACATATATATATATATACACACACACACACACACACACATATTCTCCTTTCTTTTCTTATCTTGGCTACAGTCCAATAAAAAAGTGAACACCCCTGGTGAAATTACATAGAACATAAAATATAAACATAGGCCGCAGTTTATTATTTTTTATTTTTTCCAGAATGTTAATGGGCTAATGGGTTAATTCATTAAAATGTGCAGAAGTGTGTCTCTGTACAGGATGTGCTACTTTTTTTTTCCACCTAGAAAAGCATCAAAACACTTTTTTATTTCAATGGATAATTGCCTTTCAGTGTAAATAACTGAGCTCACGTTTTTAAATATTATATACTTTTCACATAATTTTATCTCTTTAAATAAAAATTGTGAACGAGAAACTTGAAGATAGCTCACCTAATGCAAGATTTGAAGTGGGATAAAAACACTGATGCAAACATAAAGGATTATTGCATTTACTGGCATATACCACGGCTTATGACAGCAATATAAGCAGTTTGTACAATAAGCACTTTCAGTGTCTTTCGGCCAGCAGCAAAAAGATGATAACTTACTACTATCTACTGTCTTGTTAAAAATGGCGATACTTCAAGAAATTGTCACAATACAAGTCACAATATTTATTTTTTCATCTCATCTATCAGTTGGAACTGAGAAAAAGGGAAACAGCAGTGCTACATTTTTAAAAATATTATTAAAAACTGTAAACACAATGATTTGTATTCAGTATTTGGCATACTATGTTGCACCAAAACCAGTTAAACTGGACTACTTTTACTCCCTTTATCATGAAACGTGCAGTTGGTCAGTGTTCTAAGTTACAAGTCCTGATGTTATGTTTAGAAAAGCATATTGTATTGTATTGTGACATAATTTATCATGATGACGATATGTATTGTCATATTGTCCAACCCTACTATCTAGCTAACGTCTTGCTTATTTAACCCAATGAGGTAGCTAGGTTGCTGGAATCAACATGGGGTAACACTTTCAATGAAAACCATGTCGACATCTATGAACACATACATAACATGCTATAATGCGTTCATAAGGCATTATAAACATGGCTGTAAATATTTATAAAATATGCATTATATTTCATAGGCATGTTTATTACGCATTATGAATTATAAACATAATGTATGTGCATAGATACAAGTATAGTTCATAAAACGTTGTTAGTACCAAAGAAAACTTGTGCATAATTAACAAACCTGCCTAGTCATTAAAAATACTGTAAACTGTGCTATGAATTTTTCTCATCTGGAATAGAATAATAGCTCATAGTTACTTTTAATGTGTCATAAAATGTCAAAAGTGACAGAATTTCAATGCTTGTCGTAATGGGTATGCATTAGTATTGATAAACACTTGATATTTTAACCTAATTATAAGTATTTGTAAGGTAAAGGTAAACATATTTTAGTAAAGTTTAATTAAGCCATGATATTTTCTATATTATATTTTTATATATTTCTAAAAATTCTATATTTATTTGTCTTTAAGGGTGGGCCTTTTGGGCAAAATATTAAAAAAATGACTATATATATATATATATATATATATATATATATATATATATATATATATATATATAATGCATATATATAACAATTCTATATTATATATAAAACAATTTAGATGCTGTACTGTGTCATATAATGGCAAATACATAGCTAATAATGCTGTCTGAAGTCTGCCTCTATTAGAAATAAAGGTTCTGTGCAGGTACGTTTTCATTCATCAGGGTACAAACAATGTTTGGCTACAAACAATGTCCCTCGAAGGTACAACCATGGTTTTAAGGTGTATAGCTGTGTGCCTTAAATAGGTTTTCTCAGGTGAAAAGTATGTATCTGCACCGTTCCATAACCTAATGTTTTAAAACAGAACAATAAAATAAAAGCCTGGAGACGAGACGGAGTGTGTGGAGTCAGTACAACCTACAAAATAAAATTTCAGTGGATTAATGTACACATATGTTCCCTGACTAAAGGTACTCAGATGTACCCTTGAGGGTCCCACTCAAGTGACAAGAGGTTCAGTTGTGAGTACCTTCGTCAAAATGTAAACAAAGTCATTCAAAATGGTTTGATGTTCCATTCTTGAGAAACTTACTGGGTCAGAATTGTTCACAGTGGTGGTGATAGGAACCAGACGTCTGACGAGTTTAACGCCTCTAAAAGCTCCCTCTCAGAAAGTTATTACAGTAGTGGTTGTGGATGTGCTGCCTGATGGCTGAAACAATTTCACTATAGTTTTCCAGAATGCTTTTGGCCTAAAATGTATTTTTAAAACCTATTCATAGTGAAGGGATACATGCAAGTGTTTGTAAGGTAGCTAGTTCCCTAAAAACATACTACTATTAACATTACATATAAAAGCTCAAAAGAAGACACATATAGGCATGCTGGTCATTTTGGATCATAAATAAAATGGCCTTTTTTTCATTGTGACGCTTGATTCTTATAACCACCACTGTATCAAACCACTCTGAATGACTTTCAGACAGTAAGAGGACTGTTACAGGACTCTTTCCACTCCTCCCTATTCCACCCTTTCCTTCCCACTTGACATTGGTCTCCTTATCCCTCTCTCATGCTTTCGAGGCCCCGATCTCCCCAAGTCCCATCTCCAGATCCTCTACATCCAGCTTACGCCACTACACAACACACTGGGCCACTGTGCTATGAACTCTGAGTCTTAACTTCCTCTCCTGTTCCCTCAAGCTTGGCCAGATTCCTGCTGTTCTTCTCTGACCAAGGTTAACTTTTCAATTTCAATTCATGATGTCTACAAGTTTGTTTCTGGCATGGAACCAGGGCTATGCTTTTATACTGTTATACAGTATGAACCCTACCAGAGAACTGAGCGTGAGTGCTAATCCGTCCAAAGCCACAGTGCCAGAGGTCAACCCCTCATATATTTCCAGAACATGGCCATTTGAACAGCATCTATATTCAGCAACATCTTGACTATGCTATTGCCTTTGCTGGAGCGAGAGAGCGGTTGTCTCATATAGGTGATACATAGGCTGGTAAAGCGTTCCGATGGGGGTTTTATAGTGTTTACTTAAGCGCTCTCTGGCTGCGCGGATCTCATAATGGATTTGTGGGTAAATTAACAAGATGAATAGACACTTATTGTCAGAGGAATCTGACTGTTGATTACCGTTTCTTTGAAGCAAGTATATGAATGTTGCGTACCAACAGCGCAGAGGAATTGTGTACAGAGGCTTTCCCTGTAACCGCCGTGTTGTGATAATGGATTTCTTCCTTTATTCTACGTTGATGCCCTCAGTCCTGACTTATTCCTCTGCTGTACCTTAGCACACGCGCTTGTATTGCTATCTTTGTGGGGTTTTCTACTGACTTCTGTATTACTGGATACAGAAAAAGATGGTTCTGCAAGGGTCTGTTAGTAAAGTCGATGGTTCTGTATAGAACCACTTCATGCTTAAATGGTTCTTTGCAGGGTGAAGTGGTTTTTCAGATAGATGAAGAATGTGTTTTATATAGCACACTTTTAGTGTTACAAGCTGAACATTGTAACAATAGCAGGACACTTTTCGGTGCTATATAGAACCGTTTTCAAAAAGGTTCTATACAGAACTAAGTACAAGCCATTTTTCATTTCATCTGAAGAACCATTTGACCATGCAAAGAACTATTTAAGCATGAACTTAAGAACCCACAAAGAACCATCTTCAGATAGATGGAGAATGTAGAAACTAGAAACTAGACAGATGGGAAACTACAGCAACAAAGATTTTTTCACCATGCTAATGTTAGCTGCACAAAAAATAACCGTACAGAATCTAACTAACAGTGTGACCTGTCACATACATACAGATTAAAAATCTTCTGAAAGTAAAAACGCACTCAAAATTTTGGCAAACGTTGTGTAGGTTGTGTGGGATTTTGCCAATGTTCTATAAAGCTTGTTTAATCTTACAGCAGTTGCCAAAACTGTTTGTGGGTGCAGCATGGATACTTTTTTATGGTTTTTTGATCATCATAAATGTATTTGGTCCATATACACACACACTGATCCTGGAGGGCCTGCATCTGGCCCCATGAGACTAACTTATTGTAAGCTTCAACCAAGGAGACCTACAGAACAGGGTCCACATTACAGAAACTTCTTTGGTGTGAAATCTTATCTGTTCAGTCACCAAGACATCTTCAGTTGGGACTGAATTTAGGACAGAAGCTGTTGCAGGACAATAGTTCTTAAGGTCATAATCTTATCCATGAATTCCAGATAAGAAAACAGTATGACAGAAACATCCTGACTAGACAAAATTTCCTAAATTCTGTCCTAACTTTAAGATAAACCCCAGAGGTGTCTTAACTTCATCTCACATCATTTTATGCCAGAGGTGTCAATCTCAACCACTACAAGGATCAGATTAAAAAATCTCAACAAATCTGTGGGCCAGAGAACACCCTTCTTCATCTCTGCCACTTTTCTGATGCTGCTGCTGTACATCCAACTCTCCAGTGTTTTGTTTCGTGATGGTTCTTAATGTGGTACTCGTTTATTATGGCCACACCATCTCTGCAAACGAGACAGATTTTGGAAGTAAAAAGGTATTTGAGCTCCTACCCATCTTGAAATCCCCAGCATTCACTGTCCACTTCTCACAGGCTGCTACTGAAACACGTTTAAAGTTTATCATGCTTTAGTTTTGTTTAACCTCCAGAGAATAAATAAAAAAAAAAACTCCAGCAGCACTGCTGTGTCTGATCCATAGTGCAACACACACTAACACATGGGGGTCCTGACCACTGAAGAACAGGGTAAAAGGGGGCTAACAAAGTATGCAGAGAAACAGATGGACTACAGTCTGTAACTGTAGAACTACAAAGTGCACCTATATAGTAAGTGGAGCTGATAAAATGGACAATTAATGTAGAAACAAGGAGGTGGTCATAATGTTGTGCCTGATCGGTGTATATCCTAGTCCAGGGCTGAGTAAGTCTACATTCCCACCCACATTTATCCCCAAAATTCCTCATGATTGTTTCCAGATGTTCTTGGTACAAGACTAACCAGCCATGTCCACTTGAGTGGTTATTCTCTGTCTGTAGTAGGAACTGGTCAATGTTTTCCCATTTATAATGTAGACTAGATACACCCAACAGCTTTCTTTTTGTCACTTGGAATCAGAGAACCCTCCTCAGAGAGCCCCCCTAGTCACAGTTTGTCTGTCCTTCTAAAGTTATGTTGCTGTTTGTCTTTTTCTGTCAACCCCAGGAGAGTTGGCCATGCTAGCATCGCTAATTTGTAAATGCTAATCTGGCCCTGTATTGTTTTTTTACCTGATTATATGTTCAGAGAAAAAAAAAATACCTTTCTCATTATCAGCCAACTCGAATCTTATCACCCTTCAAAAAAGGCTGTTTTATGTAAATGTTTCTGTTCACATGTTCGCCAAACATCAAAGCGACAGGGATTAGCATAATAGCGTCGCATTAGCCACATCAGCTAAAACTAGCCATTGAATCGCTCTTCCTGTGAAAGCTATTTTCAGCTGATGAGAAGGGAGAGATGGTGTGTGTGTGTGTGTGTGTGTGTGAGGGGGTTTGTACTGAGAGACTGCTATGAAAATTTAACAGCAGTATTTCTGTGAAAATATTTTACCATTGATTTTTTCCCCCTCATAGCGAACGATGTTTCTGTTGAGTCACTGTAGAGATAGAGGTGCTGTTTTCCATTCCAGTTTAAATAGTTCCATATAGTCAGTACGTTTTATGCTGAAGAAGGGAACATGCCTTTTTTCTCTTCCCCTGAAATGCTTTAGATATCTATATTAATTCAGAGAAACTGTAATCTACTGGTTGGTAGTGAGAGAATCAAATCCTGCTATCAGATCTGATGAGCTAATAAGTGTCTTTGGCTTTTTTATTGCACATTTTCAGAGATGAGGCTTCCACTGCTTTGACTGACTCACTAAAAAAGGCCCACAGTTCACTGTATAATGTAGCATAGCAGAAGTGAACCCCCAGGGCCTTCTACTGAATTTTGGAAACTAAAAAGTGGTTGCTATCCATGATATGCTAAAAAAGAAGCATATTGTTTATCATGAAAACAAAGGTTATCATAACAGTGGTAAAATACGCTCATATTGCTCACTTCTACGTCAGTATTCTTATATTGCTCACCTCTACCTCACTGACTGTGAATGCCAGAACGCTTACTGAAGAACATGTAAGGTGTAATATTGTTAATATCTGTTACAAGCTTGAAATGTCCAAGTTTAATTTAAAACTGCCAGAAAATGCTCCACTGTTTGCTTACATACAACTGAAAATCCTATAGAAACATCAGTAGAAGTTATTACTGTAGAGTTTTTTTTCTCTTGTTTTTGACCAAGTTTTTAAATTTATTGCCCAAAATCTACCTCTAATAGATAAGGTTCACCACCACAGTGTACAGATGACATACACTAGAATGATCCATGTGTATCATAATGCAATGCGTAGGTGTCTCACAAACTGCTGGCAGCCATCTGACAATTTATAAAGAGACAAAAAGGTAAAAAATTGAGTATTAATCCTTTTTATTGGCCACACCTGTGAGAGCTAAACCTTCAATATGGGTCATTAATGTCAAAACTTGGTCAAAACATGAGGAAAAAACTTAGTCTCCCTTTATTCGGATAGTCCACTATGGTCCCTTGTGGATTATCTACAGATGTTCAAATTGTTAACAAACTGTCGGTTCAAACTATTCAAACTGTTGATTCTAATCAGTGGTGGGGTTAGGGTTAGGATTTGGACCAGGGTTAGGGCTAGGACCAGGGTGAGGGTTGGGTTTAGGTTTTGGGTTGAGGTTAATGTTAGGGTTAGGATTAGAGCCAGATTTAGAGTTGGTCAATTTAGTAGATATTTAGTTGAATGTAACTTGAAAGTCAATTGAGTATCTACAAAGCATCTAAAGTGGACTATCAAAATAAAGTGGTACCAAAACCCACCTCAGTGATAATGCTAAATGCTGCTAGTCCCCTACAGGATTGTAATAGTTTGTTAGTGCTAAGCTAACAGTGCTTTGCATGAACACTTTCTGACAAGGCTTAATTTAACTCCTTAGTTCTTTGGGTTCCACCTTAAATGGTGCAGCAGATACATTCTGACACATCTAGAATATAATTGCTGTAGCATTTAAGGTGGAACAGATAATTTGTTGACACCAGATTGTAACTGCTGCACCGTATAAAGTGGGACAGAAAATTCAAAAAAGCCAGTTAAACACAGATATTTGAACCAGGTTTTGCTTGAAGCTTGTGACAGACATATTAGCATGTTTTACCTTGCAGCAGTTTCACAGTGACTCTTTAGGTAGAGAGCTCTGTTATAGAGCTGCAGACGCTGTTTTCCATTTCTAACAACCCAGTAATTAGGCTGCCAGTTGTATTCCCAGTCTGGACTTCCAGAAGGCCTAGAGTGATGTTTTCTTATGTAGGTTGTCCCACACACTGGAAATCAAAATGAGATTGGTTGATTTCTCTGTCACTTTGTAGTTGTGCTGATACTTGATCTAAAGGATTAGGCCTTCTCTTCAGTTCCTGAAGTCCAAACAAACAGGAAAGCTCGCTTTGCAATATCTACCTAGACACCACAAAGACACAATTCCTGATTGGCCAGTTCTACCCTGGGCATTTGAAGAATTTAACCCTTTTTTTCCATCCAAAACTTAACAATGAAACATGAGTAGTACTGTTATACTTAAAGAGTTTAAATACAATCATAATTGTATTGAATAAAAATTAACCAAAAATTACAGACATGTAGCTCCCAGAAATGATTTTTGAAGGCCTAGAGGTCACTTATGGTTCCACTCTGGACCTAGCATAATGCTATTGATTGTATTAAAAAGTTATCTAAAAGTTATCTAAAAGTTAACTTTTACAGACATAAACATTTTTATTTTGCTATTTATGTAACCTTATGTTAGGATCCGATTATCTTCCGAAATCATGAGTGACTGATTCGTTTCTAGAACGGAAGAGAATCTTACATTTTTCTAAATCAGTTGTTTGATGTAGCCTCAGTCTTTTGGTCACTCCATGGTCATTCCACAGTCAGTTCACTATATGGCAAATGCTGGAGTGAATAGCGAATGAGTTTGAGTGAACCATTCTGAGATGAACTGTACAAACTGCTTGCATATGCCACTAAAGAAGGGCACAATTGAGAGAATTAATAACACAAAACACACTGTGTGATGATTTCAAAAAACTTTTGGGGGGAAAAAAGAAACGAAGAAAAGCAAACTCAAAGAATCACGCCATTTGATTAATCATCTCCCCACTGAATGCATTAATCTCTTCAATACCCCAAATAGCAGATTGCTAGAGATCTAGTAATCCTATTAAAATTCATAATTAGCAACGTTCTGTCTTGGCTTCCTGTGGTAGAAAAGGGAAGGGGGAGTGGTGGTGGGGTGGGGGGGGCATGAGAAAACTTGCAATTAATTCTAGAACAATCCCTCTCATTATCACTCTATCTTTGTGGTGAGCAAGCCGGCAGGCGCATGGCGCTGGATGTACTTCAGTGTGGTGCCTTTGTTTGGCGCCATAGCCCACAGGTGGATGGGGGTGTTGTTGGAACAGTGTGGTGTCACTGTGGTAAATGTCAACAGTGTCTGGGGCTTTTTCACCAGCTATCCACTCCACAGGAGTGGACAGGAATCACAGACAACGGGACACACGATGAGAGGTCAATAAGCAGGGGTTGCTTTAAACAGTGGCCTCCGCTGTTTGTGTTCACTGAACTCCCTCTTTCTTCCCCCCAGCCTGATTCTTAACAATAGAAGACAGCGCATCTGTGCGTTACTTGTGGTCATTCTGGTTTTCATCTTTTTTTTGCTTTCTTTTGTCTGGACGTTTTCCTGTGACACGTTTTTTCCATTTTCATTGGTTTGATTGCATATTTTTTTGTGCATGAATTTGCTCACAATACATAAATAGATTAGTGTTCAAAATTTGATAATTAATGTTTTTAATAAAATACAACCAAATAACTATATAAAGTGCACAACTGTACATTGTACATAAGCCTTCATTGTGTACAAAATAACAAAAAAATGTTAATATGTCAAATCGCAAGTGATTCCAAACAGAAATTACCATATTTAAGTGTGTTCCCTCTACAGGATTTTAACTTGTTTTAACTTAGAAAAAAAAAAACAAAACAAAACAAAACATGTAATTAAGTTTTTGCCAATAAAAATTATGACATTAGAATAAATACAACTATACAAGCATAAAAATATGTATATGAATACATTAAAAATAACATGCATTTCTTGTTTTCAAAAAGCAGTTTAGAGATTGTCTCATTTAAGGAACAAAGTTTGGTCCCCAACTTCTTCTCAAAGCCCCCAGCCATCACACTGACTTATTACACTCCGTCACCAGCACACTTGAATTAATTGAATGAATTAGCCAAACTAGATATTGGATGATAACTACAATTAATACTGGGATGCCACCTGTAGAGGTTGGCAAATGGTTAAGGAAACATATTGATGTACATAAAATCTCTACTTTTTTAATTCATATTATTTGTATTTATTGATTTTCAGACAAATTAAATTGCTATTCAATTTTCTTTTAATTTTCTTTAAAACAGTGTCAATTAAGTAAAAAAAAAACACTTTTTGTTACAGTACCAAGGTTGTAAATATATTTGGAAAACTTTACACTTTTATATATTGTAATGAAATATGTTACTGAAAACATTCAGGACACTGTATCAGTGTGTCAATATTCAGCTATCACTGCTTATTCAAATACTTATTCAAAATAGTTTGCCCAACCTTGTTTATGACACTACTGTAACCATCATTCTAAATCTCTGTGACTTCTGCAACAGTCACCATTCTGTTAGTTTGGACTAGAAGGGATAGCTTTTGTTGACCTTGTTCATCAATGAGCCTTGGAAACCCCACACCCTGTCCCTTCATGGACCACTGTCAGTAGGTTCTCAAGCAGTGCTGTTTTGGAGATGCTGTGACCCAGTCATCTGGTCGTAACCATTTGGGCCTTCTCAAAGTTGCTCAGGTCTTCACGCCTCCCCATTTCTCCCTCATCCAACACGTCAACTATGAGAACCGACTGTTCGCTCAGCATCTAATATATCCCAGACCTTAACAGGCACCATTGTTGCGAGATAATCAACATTATTTGGTCTTAATCTTTTGGCTCATTGGGGTGTATATATTCATATAATATAGAATACACATGGGACATGTATGATGCTGCATTCTGATGATACAAATATTCTGAAGATGACAACTATGCATGTATGTGGCTGAGAGACAGATTTATATTTCCTTATCTTCTTATTTGGACTACACTTTGCCGGAATGAAGAATCCTTTTGTGATAGGAAAGTCTTTCACTTGGCATGTTTACTCTGCAAATGCAGAGGAACTTTTATGACTTCGAGACATATTCATTCACTGCAGCTGCCGTCGCCGCTTTAGTTCTTTATTCATCTCTCTACAGTAATGCAAACAGGTGCAACAAAATAGAGTCTAAGAGAATATACTGCATCTTGTATGTACAGCATATTGCTTTGTATTTGATTTACTAATTGTCCCCATTAAAATCCTGCTTGTTCGGATGACATATCGATTTGCCATATTGACTTAGTTTGGCAGTAATGTGGCAAAACAAAATGGATTTACACAATTTTCCTACAAGGCTAGCAGAGCTTACATTGTGCAAACGGCACTGCATTTCTTACTGCTTTGGAACATTTTAGACATGAGGTTTTGCATGATACTAATTCCTTTAGCATCCATTGTGGTCCATTACTTGTTAACTACATTAGCCTCATTGTTCATGTGCAAGCTTAGAGAAGCAAACCTGTGTTGTTCGATCAACATTTAGGTTCTGAAGAGAACTGTGTAGATGTAATCTTTCAGCAAAGTACCACATTGCATTGCAGGATGCACAATAGTATACACACTTCACTGCTTTTGTGTATATTGCCTACCCCCTTCCCTACTTATCGCCTTTGACAGATCTACTAGTCCCTGACAGTCTGACAGGGTCTTCCTCTAAATGGTGTGCAAGCCTGTAGCTCTATGCAGCTTCATGCCTCAGCCCCACCCCCTCACGTCCCGTCTCTGGCCACACTGTTGAGCCTGAAGGGGGTATCCCCTCTGGCCGGATGCTCTCCACTCTTCTTCGGGTCGTTTTGCCTCAGCCTCCTGTCTGCTGCATGGATCACTGTGCTTCTGCGCCTAGAACCAGACGGGAGGGGGGCAAGAATCAGGTCATTGGGTATTCAGAGCTGCGGGAATCGACCTTTCCGTCTCCAGTAGGTTTTTCTTGTTCGTCCGTCCACAGCGGGGGAGAGTAACTACAGAATAACAGCTACTCTGGCCACAGTACATGAATACATGTTCGCCTGTAACGGTACCATTTGGTGTATATTGTTCATGTTTTCTATATTTCCTACAAAGATTTTAAACACAATTTTTTACAACACTTTTCACAATCTGAGTAATCAGTTAGCTGGCTGGCTGAATAACTTAGCTAATTATCTGTCTCTTTTGCTACTTTCTTTTTTTATTTTGTTGTTTTAGAAGAGCAAGCTTGACAACTCTTTGTTAAACTTGAAAGGAAATTCCACTGATTTCTTAAACTTTTGACGTAAACAAAGTCATTCTGAGTTGGTTAAAGTATGATGCTCCGTTCAAAAGAAACCTACCGACTCAGAATTGTTCACAGTGGTGGTCATAGGAACCAGACATCTGAAGCATTTGGTGCCTCAAAAAGCTACTGTGCAAAAATTATTACTTGAAAATGGTAAACATCTGATCATGACAGACATTGTTTTACAATAGTTCATTTGGTCTAAAATGGCTAGATTTGCATTGCAGATATCGCAACCCCTGGTTCCTATCACCACCACTGTAAAGCAATTTAATGCCGGTAAGTTTCTCTGCAGTGATCCATTTTACATCAAACTACTCTGAATGACTTTGTTTACATGTCAGTAATTTCTGCAGAGATTTTGAAAAATCTCTGAAAGTCCCCTTTAAATTAATTAAGTCACTATAAGTTGTTATTATAAGATATTATATTATTATAAGCTACCATAATCCCTTGTTAATTAGCTAATATAGCTAATATAAGATGAAGTTCAAGGTAGGCTAATCATTTAGCTTAGGTGAACAATAAACCTAAGCACCTAGGCTTTCATTATAAGTGGAAAATATTAATTAAAGTATGCAATGACGTAGTTTATTAATACATTTTGTCATTAATATCTTCACTTATGTTTACTTGTATTACTTGTATTCAAGTGAATCATTAGTACTGTAGCAGTTGTCTTATTTAAGTAGGGATTTTCTGAATACTTTCCACCCCTGTTAGTCCATGCGAGGCTCTGCAGCTGTGTGGGAGGGAAGCAGGCCTCATTGGGCTACAGCCCACTCAAAGGGCACCCTCTGTGGGTTGGGGGAACCAGGGCAGGTCCCGATGAAACCCAGTACTGGTGAAGGAATGAAGAGAGGAGGACAGGGAGCAAGGGAGAGAAGGCCATGTTAGGCAAGTTCAATCTTCTGCATTAATACATATAAAACATAAAACAACATCTTTAGAGACTATATATGTGTGTATCTGTGTACCTCTTTATATAAATATTATAATATTAATATGGAGTTGGCCCCCCTTTGTGACTGTAACAGCTCCCGCTTCTCTGGGAAGGCTTTCTACAAGACTTCTAGTGTGTCTGTGAGAAATTGACATTCCAGTTCATCCCAAAGGTGTTCAGTGGGGTTGAGTTCAGGGCTCTGTGCAGGCCACTGGAGTTCCTCCATACCAAAATCATCAAACGATGTCTTTATAGAGCTCGCTTTATGCAGAGAGACAGTCATGCTAGAACCGAAAAGGGTCTTCCTCAAATGGTTGCCACAATGTTGGGAGTACATAATTGTCAAAAATGTCTTAGCAGGCTGTAGCATTAACATCACCCTTCACTGGAACTAAGGGGCGCAAACCCTGAAAAACAGCCCTGGATGATTATTACCAAACTTTACTGTTGGCACTATGTATTCCAATAGGTAGTGTTTTTCTGTCATCTGCTAAACCCAGATTCATCCATCGGACTGCCAGATAGTGATGCATGATTCATACCTCTAGAGAATACATTTCCGTTACTCCAGAGTCCATTGCCAGCGTGCTTTACACCGCTCCAGCTGACGCTTGGCATTGCACATAGTGATCTTAGACTTGTGAGCAGATATAGCAGGTCAGAAATTTCATGAACTGAATTATGGCAAAGGTGACATCCTATGATAGTGCCACTTTTAAAGTCACTGTGCTCTTCAGTGTGACCCACTCTACTGCCAATGTTTGTGCTTATACACCTGTTAGAAATGGATGTAACACCGGAAACACCTGAACTCCATAAATAGGAGAAGTGTCCACATACTTTTGGCCATATAATATATAGTGTATAAAGTTTCTTTCATTGTTGATGTTTTCATACACCATAGATGCCTTTAAATAATAGAAACAGACCTGTAGAAATGGCCTGAAGAAACTTTTGTCAGTACTTTAAAACAAGTTGCATTCATCCATTTTAAGAATGCACTTTTTTCCTTCTTATAGAAGAATATATGAGGTTTTCTTGCAACAGCAATGATAGCGCTGTCTCTGTCTCTTGCTCTCACTTTTCAATTCAGTTCAGTTTAATACAGTGTTATTTGTATAGCGCTTTTCATAATAGTGACTCTCACAAAGCTGCTTTATGGAGCTTTGGTTACTTGCCCTATTGAGCAAGCCAATAGTAACACTGACAAGAGAGAAAACTCACTGTGATATAATAACGAAGAGACCTTGATAAGAAGTAAAACTCTGAAGGGAGGCACATTTCTCATTGGCCGGCATTGAGTTCTGACTCTATATGAACAGTAAAGAAACTAATATCTACAAAGTTTTCAACAATCTACACACACTGTGGTCCAAAGACGGATTGTGAGAGTTCAGAGTGTTTCATAGATCCAGAACTGTCTAAGACAAAGCATGAAAATGGCTAGAAACTTAGTGCTGACATTGTGGGAATTCTCAGGCCTTTCTAGTTGAATAACAGGCTTTATGTTGTTGAACGCCACCACAACCACCCCAGGCACCCCAGCACAGACACACGGCTGCAACTGGAGGAAAAACCTCATTAAGTAACTTAATTATCGGAACTATGCTGAGATCTGAGTCCTGACTGCAGCATTTTATGTATATGGTTCCTGTACAGGTAAGAGCACAAGCACACTGCAGTGTGTTTTTCCAAAAGCTTAAACATACAACAAAAAATAGAGGATCAGACTATAAAATTAGGCAGGTCAAAACAGTCAATGTAGTTTAATAGTTTAACCCTTTTTCACAGTAACCTTAAATTTTCAAAAATCGGAGAGGTTCTTTAGTTGAAGGACACATGCATTTTTATTCAGTTAAGTTGAATATACACAATATGGCCAAAAGTATGTGGACAACTGACACCTATATGAGCTTGTTGGACATCCCATTTCAATACCATTGGTATTAATAAGAAGTTGGCCCTCCTGTATGGCTTAGAACAGCCTCCACTCTTCTTGGAAGCCTTTCAACAGAATGAAAAAATATTACAAACACGCTGCAAATACAAAAAAACATGTGGAACCTCAGAAATGCTGCAGCGTCAGTCACAGCACAATGGAAAAGGTTCCCAAGGACACTCAGGATGAGTGGATGGAACCATTCAAACTTGCACCAGTGAAGGTAAGTTAACTTCAAGTTTCAAGTACCTGCAATTCTTCAAGATACATGGAAGACAAGCTTCAAGACCTTCATGCACCCAGGTGGTGGAATGAACTTCCACTGGCCAAACAACACTCCCCCATGGCCTTCAAATGCGAACTGAAGACGAATCTCTTTGTGAAGCACTTAAGCGAGCATTGAGTACCTATAGAAATGCATTTTATTGCACTTATGCTATATTTAATTCTGAATTTTCTTTCTAGGTATCAGCACTGGCTTTTGTGTTTGGTCTTGTTGGAGCTTAAGGGTTGTTTGGACTGTCTGGATTAGAGCATCTGCTAAATGCTGTAAAAGTAAATGTAAGATGGTAAAACTTTTATTTGTGCCGATAATATCACTGTATCATAATGGAAATTAGCTGCAAAGTGTAACTGTAACTGTTTCAAATAGCAATACCAGATGTGACTAATAATCATCCACTTTTAGAGCCTTCCAGAAACGCTTCCACTGTGCTGTGGCTCCCTTCCGTTGCACTGTGACTGGCTTTGCAGCGTTTCTAAAGTTGCATGTGGGTCATTCTTTATTTGGAGTGGGGACTGTTTTTTTTATAATTTATTTATTTAATCCCAAAACTAAGTCATTTTAATACACTATATTGCCAGAAGTATTTGCTCGTCTGCCTTCACATGCATATGAACTTGAGTGACATCCCATTCTTAATCCATAGGGTTTAATATGACGTCGGCCCACCCTTTGCAGCTATAACAGCTTCAACTCTTCTGGGAAGGCTTTCCACAAGGTTTAGGAGTGTGTTTATGAGAATTTTTGACCATTCTTCCAGAAGTGCATTTGTGAGGCCAGACACTGATGTTGGATGAGAAAGCCTGGCTCGCAGTCTCCGCTCGGATCTATCGGGTTGAGGTGCAGGCCAGTCAAGTTCTTCCACACCAAACTCGCTCATCCATGTCTTTATGGACCTTGTTTTGTGCACTGGTGTGCAGTCATGTTGGAACAGGAAGGGGCCAAACTCCCCAAACTGTTCCCAAAAAGTTGGGAGCATTAAATTGTGCAAAATCTCTTGGTTCCTTTCACTGGAACTAAGGGGCCGAGCCCAACTCCTGAAAAATAACCCCACACCATAATCCCCCCTCCACCAAACTTTACACTTGGCACAATGCATTCAGACAAGTACTGTTCCCCTGGCAACCGCCAAACCCAGACTCGTCCATCGGATTGCCAGACGGAGAAGTGTGATTCATCACTCCAGAGAACACGTCTCTACTGCTCTAGAGTCCAGTGGCGGCGCATTGCACCACTGCATTCGACGCTTTGCATTGCGCTTGGTGATGTAAGGCTTGGATGCAGCTGCTCGGCCATGGAAACCCATTCCATGAAGCTCTCTATTCTGTTCTTGAGCTAATCTGAAAACCACATGAAGTTTGGAGGTCTGTAGTGATTGACTCTGCAGAAAGTTGGCGACCTCTGTGCACTATGCACCTCAGCATCCGCTGACCCCACTCTGTCATTTTACGTGGACGACCACTTCGTGGCTGAGTTGATGTCATTCCCAATCACTTCCACTTTGTTATAATACCACTGACAGTTGACTGTGAAATATTTAGTCACGAGGAAATTTCACGACTGGACTTGTTGCACAGGTGGCATCCCATCACAGTACCATGCTGGAATTCACTGAGCTCCTGAGAGCGACCCATTCTTTACAAATGTTTGTAGAAGTAGTCTGCATGCCTAGGTGCTTGGTTTTACACACCTGTGGCCATGGAAGTGATTGGAACACCTGAATTCAATGATTTGGAAGGGTGAATACTTTTGGCAATATAGTGTATGTTCATTAACAGATCCTATTATGAAATATGCAAAAAGGAGAGCTTAATTCCAAACATATTTTACAGTCACTCGTGTTGTATGAATATGGTGTAACACCAGAGATGGTGACACCAGTAAACATTCCGGTTAAAATTGAAAACTTTGGAATTGGCTGAGTCATTGGTGGTCAGGTGACCTTGTGCAACTTTTTGAAATCAGTAATAAAAATGGTAATATTTAACAAAATTTTAATTACTCAGCCATTAAAGCACAAAACACCGGTGACACATAAACAAAATTTTTAATGAATTAATGAAATATAGTGAGCAAGCATGGACTCGCCTTCTCACGCCTTAAGATGCTTCCTCTCTGATGAGCCTCGACCCAAAGAAGCAGTTTAATAGAGCTGGAAATACTATGTTAAAATGTAATATAAAAGTCCTGATAACACCAGTGACCAAAATCTCTGCGACAAATGCATTTTGTTAAATAAAATACATATTTTGTAAATGTAGCATAACGTTAATGATATAAAAAGTAAACCTGAATCTGTTTTATACAATTCCTAAGTTAAATCTCTTAAAATGTTCTTTTATATTAAAACTGGTTTCTCAAATGTTGAAAATTGGTTTTTTGATGAGCTGTTTTTCATATGCAGAGCGACTATGAAAGAGGATAAAAAAAGAAAAATCAGAGAAATCATAAGAGAAATGTGTTACTTAATCTTAGGTCAACTGTGTAAATGACTTTTAGAGCTGTGTCTAATACTTTAAGCATTTTTAAGCCCTGCAGCCTTTGTGACATGATTTCCCACTGCAAATGGACAATGACCCATGCGTTTCCTCTATTTGCAGTGTGTTTGTGAGGTGTAGTCATGTTGATTAGTGTTGATTAGTGATTAGTGCGTCTAAAAGTTTGTAACATGTTTTTAACTGTGCTGTGCATAGAGTCTTATCGGCCACCATATATCCATCATGTTTTTGCGTACAAATTTAAAAATGTATAAATGTAATTGCCACTTTATTGTGAGAAAAAGTTGAACCAGGCAAAAATTACAGCAAATCTCCTTTGCCTCTGCCTCTCTCTTTGTCTGTCTTCCTTTCTTTCTTAACAAACACACAAGCACACAAAGCACATGAAAAATTTATGGTCATGTTTTCTTCACTTAGAGAAAATTAACGTTTTACACACTTTCAAAGGGACTTTGAGCACAATTAGGCCTCCCGACTGACACCGAAAACAAAGAGGCGAGATGTTTATTACAAAGTTTCCCTCCTTGGATCTAAAAAGGGAAAAAAGAATCATTTCAGAGTTGCTTTTAGAACAAAGTCTGAATATTTTAGGATCTGGTGTGTCGTCAATTAAAAGCCTCATAATGTTTTTTTTCTTTGTAGATGTTTTTGAAGCCTTTCTTTGATATGTATATGTATAAAACCTAGCAGAACATCCTTGGGCTTTGCTGGTCTTAGTCATTTTTATTGGTGTAGAATAAGAAAAAGCCTTTTTATTGGTTTTCTTCAGGGCACAACAGTCCGAACCGCTCACCTATTTCTTTACATTGTTTTACTTTGTGTTCAGGCTTTGATTTAAACTCAGTGTTTGTCTTACAGTTCACACAGAGATAGATTTCTACCAGTCTTCGTTACTTGTGTAATGTATGAATATAGTGTATGAAAACTGTAGTGTATGAAAAAATAAAGGTTACCAAATGGCTCATGGTTTGAAGGTGTGGTTCACAGAACAGTGTTAATTGGTGAACTTTTACATTATGTAGAGGTTCTGTGAACTTTAAAAAGGTTCTTCACACTGATACATCTCATTTGCTAAAATGATTCTTTGGAGAATTCTCACTCTTTAGTGAACATTTTTCAGGGAACCAAAGAACCCTTTTTGGCACCTTTCCTTTTTTAATAATGACAATTATATAGTAATCGAGTAATCTAGCAATAATTTTTATGGTAAATTGAGTAAAAATATATGTGTTATTTATAACAGGTACCATTCGATTTTAGTTCATATACTTGAAATACAAACATAGGTGCAATACTGAGATCCTGCTGGTGTGGGTTTCCTCCCTTTCAATGATGCTCACTAAAGAGATTTGAGTGCTAATAATCATCTTCAGACTACTACACTTTATAATTGTCACTATGTAATGACCTGCAGATTTTCTGTTTATCATTCAGATTGCAAAGTAACCACTAAGGAGATTCTTGGAGAACATACATTTTAATAGACTGACTTTTGAAAACTGAGTAGTCGTGGCAGCCCTGATGCTTTTACATAATTTTTACTTTACTTGTAATGTAATAATGCACTTTTTTTTAAAGTGTATGATGCCAAATACTTCACATTACGTAGTGATGGAATTTGTGTTTGTTTTGGATTAAAACAAAAGTCTTTGAGAGTCTCAATGTCTTTGAGGACAGTTTTTAGTCATAAATTAAATCTGGTCCCCACACAGCATAATTTAGTTCCAAACTAAGCTTGATCTGTCCAGGGAAAAAGACCTTAAGACACATGAAATTAGCTTTCCACAGTAATTAAAGTACAATTAGGTTTTATGTTAAATAATACAACAAAGCTTGTCAGATTACAGTTGTCAGCATAACTTGAAAGGAAAGAACATTGCTTGGAGGGTGCAGAAGAAAAAAAAAGAATGCTTTGCTTTGATTATTAAAAGACAACAGGGGGACAGACCACTCCAGAGACAGGCAGTGGTCAGAACTCAGAACCCAGGGCTACATCACTGTGTGTGTGTGTGTGTGTGTGTGTGTGTGTTTTCTACCCCCTCTTTCTTTGTTTACCGCTCCGTTGGTCTGTTTGGCCTCAGAGGACACACCCAAGCCATGATTCTCTCATGGTTCATGTGCTGGCCTGCTTTTCTGTGTTGAGACACTGCTTCATAATTTAAACCTCTCTGGTGGCCTTCTTGGTCCAGATGTCCAAATGTGGTGAACTTGCTGACTATATAAGTTCTTAGAGATTGGAAATCATTTTGCTTTTCTCTTTGGTACAGAGTCATTTTTATCATTAGGCATTCACCAATGTGGACTATCTGGACTGATAATGATAACCGATATTTTGTTCTGGTTGATGCTGATGATGATGAACCTTTAATTTTACCCAGTTTTGTAAATGTTTATTTTGAAAAAAAATGCTATTGTTTCAAAACCTGGCTTCATATTTTGCACATTTGAAACCCCAGCTTCACATTATATGAAAGGAAACATTTAATGGTGAATGTTGCATAGAAACTGTCCAAAATCACTTGGATTATTATCTACTTACATTAATATATAAGTTAATAAAGATTTGAACACCCCTGAAATAATAACTCTTTCCTTTTTCCCCTACACTGCCAAAAAGCTTATTTTAAGATTATTTAACTTATTTCCAAACATTTTTACCTGTTTTAAGTAATTTTATTAAGTAATAGTATCTCACTATGTTGGCAGATAATTTTGCTTCTTTTAATAGATAATTTTCCATAATAAAATTACTTAAAATGGATTAAAAATAGTGAAATAATCTTATAATATATGCACAACCATCCCAAAATAAGAAATATTAGATATTTTGACTAGAATTAAGATACTATTTCATGCAGTGTACATGCAGTTGTTGGCAAAAAATTGGGCACTCTGGTCAAATGACATGTTTTGTTGATTTTCGAAGTGAAAATAAGTAACACATCCTCCACAGAGAACACACTTCTGCACAGTTTATGCACAATTACTGCTCATTTGCTAAATTTACATTCATATTCATAATGATGAAACATAAAAAGTGGCCTATGCAAAACTTTGAAAAACCGATTTTGCGTTTTATGGATTTCATTTCCTAATGTGTTAAAGTCAGTAAATAAATAGAAATTGTGCATTGAAATATGCAGAAAAATACCATGTTTAAGTTTGTTCCTTGTAGAAAATGTGTTCACTTTCTTTCTCTTACAGACCCAGGCCGTTCAAACTTTTGCTTATGACTGTATATTCTGGGCTTGCACAGTATATTGTTTGTTCATCAGTATTGCAATACTGACGAACAAACAATCTACATTGCAGGATATGCAAATTAATCTCTAAAAAATCTTTATTTTTAGTATCTTCATTGTCTGTTATCACATGATGCTACTAAGCTAGAATGGTGAAGGCTAGCACATTTAACTTGAAGCCAGCAACTTCATCTCAAACTGCTGCTAACATAAGTTCAGTGGACGGCTCAATATGCTTGGAGGAGAACACTAACTGCCAATCCTGTAACATCGGCTAATGTTGGCTAGCATTGCACTGGGTGATGGGGGAAGAAGGTGGGCGATCCTACCCACCCAGAAAGAGTGAGGCCAGTTATGCTCTTGGAATCGCAGACACGGATGGCTGTGGCATCACTGGAAATCAATCTTGTGATCTTCTGACAAGAGGACCAACTCTTGGATAGGATGTCATTATTATTATGATGTGCTGTGAACATCTTGCTCAAACACAGATGAGAAGTGTGAGTGCATCACACCATTCTCATGATCAAACAAATAGCAATTGTTCTGGTAAAAAAAAAAAACAATGCGGACTGATTTTTAACCACACCAAGGATTCATTAATGTATATTTAATATATTTTTAGGAATGTCAGTGTTGCATTTCATCACAATGTAAGCACAATATAGCATTTTGCCCATACTATGCAGCCCTCATACAGTCTTTCCAAGTCAGATTGCACTTCATAACCCCAGAGATGGTATTATTGACAACGTAAGCACTTTGAAAGTGGACATACAGTAGTAGAAAGTTTTTAACTGTGCACTCACGTCCCCTTAACCTTCATGGTAAGCTTCCTGGGGAGACTCGTTATTGTAGGAAATTACTAAATGGAGCCTTAATCATTGGAACAGACGTCTGGATTGACCGACAGACTGCCATTACTGTGTTAAAATTGCACTTAGCTAAAATATACGACCTTATCCTTTAACCTGTGTCCAGAAAACACATCCACAGTGCTTTATGCATTAGTTCAGACAGCTGTGTTAATTAAGTTGTAAATGATGTCTGGTATTCTTTGAGATAACTTTTACAGAGCATGTCTATTATAGATAAGCTTGTTTTCCCTTTGTTGGGCGCTTTTGAGCCTAGCGATGTTGTTTGTGTGGCGTTTTTGTATTTTTATGCTGTCATGGATTTTAGGCACAATTTCCCTGATTTCAGTCAGCCATACTCTGTCTTTTTTAATATGAGCATAGAGATTTTAAGTGTAGATGTTATAGATCCCTACGGAGTCTCCTTTCATTATAAGCCACCATTCAGTATGGGCTGTTAAACTAACCTCTGCACTTTTAAGCTGCTTATCAGCAAATATTTGACCTGCGGTGACAGTGAGTGATTGCTGATAGCAGAGGCAGCGCTGGTGGTTCAGTTCGCCATTAGCATGCCATTATTCATAATTACCCTCCATGTCAGAGAGAGGCTGAACTGAGGGGCTGCCTGCACATTACGGTGAAATAAGCATGTTTGAGGGAAATGGCTCTGCCAGTTAATGCTGGGGTGCGAGGTGGGCGAAGGTGTGTGTGTGTGTGTGTGTGTGTGTGTGTGGTGGTGGAGGTGTGTGTGAGTTTCTTTAAAACCAGGGTGTGAGAGCTGATATGAGGCTTCGCATTAACCAAGTGGTGCAGCTAAACACTGGAGATATGTAAATATGAAAAGGTGAAGGTTTTGTTTGGTCACTTTGTTTGGTTAGGTGTGACAGTCTAACGTCTATAGACCTCTGAAATCCAAACGTCATCGGTGTAGTGCCGATATTAGGGGTCTAAGGGTGGGTTGCACAACAAGCTTCAAGCTTAAACTTGGATTAAATCAAGGTTTATCTATTAATCCAGTTGCACCAAATTTTAAACCTATTTTTAAAATAATCAGGATTATGATATCATCATTTTAATCCTGGATTACTTTTACAGGGAAGCTAGATTAAATGTAATCCTGTTGCATCATTACTTTAAAGTCACATTTAAACTTTGTTCAGATATTAAATTCAACGTTTCAATTTGGGTCGTTTTAATTTAGGAAATGTGTTAAAAACACGCTTTCTCTGCAGAACAAATCTTTCTCCCTAGAACTATAAATAAAGCACCGCAGAAAACTTGCTTGTAAATCACGATCAGGCACCGATGGTTATTGATTCTCCCCACAAGGGGGAGCGGTGAGCGCTCAAGTAGATTTGTTGTGCATCACTGAAATTGAAGAAAATAAACACAGCAGCCATTGCGACATAAGTAGACTTTCATACAACATCATGTCAATGTGCAGGAGTGTTAGCTTGCTTGAAGCATGTAGGTATCAATATTCATATTTCAATAGCTAAGCTACCTTATAGCTCCAAGCTTTTGCATAGTAGAGAATATGCAGTAACATTTAGATTAGCCCATCATGTCTTGTGATAACGCAGTAGTGTAAAGCAAATATTCCTTTGTGTCATTTTGTCTGTGATTAGCACCAAAAATTCCTAGAAGAAACTCTAACCTGAGTGTTCGTTTTACATAAAATACATATTCTTGTACACTTTTAGTATGAGAGCTGAGGATAAATATGAAGGTTAAATGATAATCACATATCACCATGCTTTGTATTTACCCTCAAAACTGTCCATTTACTAAGCCCTTAACCTTATATGTGGGTCATTTCAATGAATCACACTCATAACTCACATATTACATAGTAGTTACTATGTTATACACAGCTACTTGTAGTACTTGTTGTTAATAAGTTAATAACTTCACTTTAAGGGGTTAACTTTCAGGTTTTAGGTAACAGTGAGGCTCTTATATACTTCCATCCTGTCTATAAGGCTAAGCAGAATTGGTTTGACTTCACTCGAAAAAAAGGTTGCTTGGAATTTACTTAATTCAAATGTGTACGTTGGCTTAGTATGAATAAAATGTTATCAACATAATTATTAAGTGTAAGTACTTCATTAATTTGATGTAACATATTTAATTAGTGTGGAACTGATGTACACATTTGAATCATTTTTCAATGCAACTTGTCATATTTGTAGGCCTCATTTACTTCATGCTACATTTGCTTCATTTGAATTATATTAGATTATGCATGCTATGGTATACTAGCCCTCCTGCTCATCCTGAGTATTTTACAATATAAACACGGCATTCTTTTCTGATCTCTTTTAATTTGTTGTCAAAAAGAGGACAAATGGGATACAAGAAAATGCCCGTCATGTTGGCTTGTCAGTAGCGGCTTAAAGCTAAATGCCTGTGGAGAGCAATAAATTACTCCCAGATACGCTCAGAATTTTAATGCAATTTATTTACATCGCCATCATTTATTCTACCAGACAATTCCTAGTGTGTTCAACTAACAAAGGGCACTTACTCCGGGGGGCACTGCATGAGATGTGCCCCTTGAAGGGTTGCTTAAGTCATACAACCTAGTGTACACATATTAGGGTACCACTGCTGTTTGCTGACTGTACCTGTGTCCTGTACTCTGTGTAGTGTAGGGTTCCTCAGCCTCTATAGTCCTTCAATGAATGACTCGCAAGGCGTTATGTAGATTTTATCCTTAAAAAACACTGTAGAGTTGTATGCAAAAGTTTAGGCACCCCTAGTCAAATGACGTTTTGTTGATGTTCTCAGTGAACAGATTACAGAGAACAAACTTCTGCACATTTTAATGGATGATTACTGTTTGTTTGCTGAATTAAATATATTGGGGGGAAAATTAAAACATGAAATGTGGCTTGTGCACAAGTAATGGCACATATTTTTATTTTATTTTTATTTTCCGATGTAAAAAGGAACTATAGAAACTGTTCACTATTGCTAATTTGCTAATTTCTCTGTAGAGGATGTGATTGGGGCTGTTCAAACTTTTGTATGTGCCTGTATATCACTGCTGTCAAATTAAAACCTTGTACTTTCCATGTCATTTGAAAATACTCGCTACTCTTCACATTATGTCAAGGCCATTTTTAATAGAGCGGTAGATGGTAAAGACCAGTAAATGGTTTACTGGAAGTTACTGGAATTACTTTGAATAAAATCACGTTACATCCAAGTAATAAGAAGTCCAGACTCATGTTTTTTTTCCAATATGTTAAACTCATCATAAAAACAGTTATTCTGGGCTAAAATGTGCAGAAGTGTGTTCTCTGTGGTGATTGTATTCACTTATTTATGATCTTGAGTGTATCATTAGTTTTTCCTCCTCCAGTTTTGGCTAGAGTTAACGTATTTTGACAAACTACGAGTGTGAAATATGGGTTTAACCACAGTTAAGGTGGAACATCAGCACGATTGAACATATCAAATATAGAAATTGGGCATCCATCAAAAAAACTGATTTTTTACCATTTTTACCATTTGTGTCTGGTGTAAACAGCTTCACTGATCCAATTGGAGAGTTTTTGTTGAGTTGCCTGCTGTCATTATAGATCTTTTTGAATGACCTCAGGCTAATTGCTGATGCACAAAATCGTTCTATTCTGGTTTTATTAGATCTCAGTGCGGCTTTTGATACCATTGACTGCAAGATTTTAATCCGGTGTCTTGAATGCTGGGTCGGCCTCTAGCACACAGTTTTAAAATGGTTTAAATCATATTTAGGTAATAGACAATTCATGGTTTCACTTGGAAATCATTCATCAAAAAGATTTGGCATTTCTCGTGGAGTCCCTCAAGGTTCAGTTTTAGGGCCTTTGATTTTCTCTTTGTACATGCTACCTCTAGGTGATGTCATTAGGAAGCATAATATAAATTTTCATAGTTATGCTGATGACACCCTGTTACACATTTCCATTCCTTCTGTTGATCAAAACTCTTTTCTACAAATATCGTTGCTACAGAAACTCAGAGAAAAATGCTTAATGAGAAACTTGGTTCTTTAGCTTTATATACCAAACCTGCAGTATGAAACCTGGGTGTGATCTTAGACTCTGAGCCCTGTTTTATCCCACATGTGAACACAGTCGCTAAAGTAGCTTTCTATCATTTGAGAAACATCTCAGAGTGATGCAGAGAAACTTGTTCATGCATTTGTTACAGCAGACTTGATTACTGTAATGATCTTCTTATTGGACCTCCTAAGAAAACAGTACGTCCTTTACAACTCATACAAAATGTGGAAGCGCGCATCATAAGAAAAACAAAAACGAGAGATCATATCACCCCTGTTTTAAAAGAGCTGCACTGGCTACCTGTTTTGTTCAGGATAGATTTTAAAGTTCTGCTATTGGTTTTTAAGGCTCTAAATGACCTAGCACCTGCGTACATCACAGTAACAGAGTGTCTGTCTGTTTATGTTCCAGCACGTGATCTTAGATCTGTAAATACTGGCCTTCTACAAATACAAGAGAACGAGGCCTCTGCTTCTAAACTGTGGAACTCAATTCCACCTTTTATTAGACAGTCAAGCTCAGTGCTCACTTTTAAGAAGCATCTAAAATGTATCTCTTTAACTTAGCATTTAATTAAAACTCTACATCTTGTGGCATTTATCTTTTAATTTGATCTGTGTCATTTTCTTATGATTCTAATTTAATACTTATTAATTTCTTGTCTAATTTCTATTTTATCACCTGTCTGTAAAGCACTATGAACTGCCACCGGCATAAAAAGTGCTATATAAATAAACTTTATGTATATATATATATATATAGTTGCTGGCACCTGTAGACTGTAATGGTAACTTGACAGTGTTATATTACTGGACATGCTCATGACCTCTATGTGGCATCTGCCATGACATGCTCATGATATGATTATGTCAGTGTTATGCAGCAAGGTTCAAGTAAAGTGTTACCAATCACAGACATATGGCCTCTGTTTTCTTATCCTACAGCCATTGTTTCGGTGTGGACATGGTTTTAGTGATGGCATTCTTTAAAACTGCTGTCCACAACATTGGCTCGTCTCAGCAGATGACTGTGAATTGGGCTTAAGTGTTTACTTCATCTCCACTCTCTGTGGGCTTAGTGTCAGCACAATAGATAATGACAACATTAGGCTATTTAAAGGCTTAACTTAAGGGTTGTCTGCATAGTTAGCTGTTAACTCCTTTCATTATGCCTGACGCCAGCAGACATCAGAAAGTGAGACGTATTGCATCTTATGGTTTAGCCTCTGCATATTTTTGGAATTAACTTCACACAGTACACAGTACAGAGTTTGGGCAGATTTCCAGATGCCAATGTTCGTTTTTTAAGGACGGAGCATGCTTTTCAGAAGCTTCCATGGGGTTGGAAGAAACTTCACTTGATGGCTGGTTTAATAACATCCTTAGTTTGTGAATCTGTTCCTAAGATCACAAACATGCAGTATAGCTGAGTGAAACTTTTTGCTTTTGCCCCCATATAGCTTGTATTTGGTTGTGTAACGTTGCTGTCAGAGAAGTTGTTCTTATGAAGCTGGGCTGTTTTTAATCCTGATCTAAACTCCAGAGTTATTGCACTCAGATCCAAAGATGTCAGATGACAGATGTACCATCTGTCTTAACAAGTGTGCTGCTTCTTGGTGCAGATTTCTGGCTCTTTCTTGAACATTCTGCCACTCCGCGCGGGGGCCATTATGCACTTGCAGGCTGAAAGGAAAAACAGCCTTCTCTTCTGGCATTTATTCTTCTTGGCGTTTTCCTATGTGAGGGTTATTGTGATTCATCGGAGGAGGCGGAGCTGAGATCATGTGATGTGGGTAGCAATGCACTCCAATGTACTTGATACACTTTATGCAAAAAGGTTTGTAGACACCTATTAATAGGGAGCTGGCTACAGTAACAGCCTCTCCTCTTCTTGGAAGGCTTCACACTAGATGTTGAAACATTGCTGTGAGGATTTGATTGCATTGAGCCACAAGAGCAGTAATGAGGTTAGGTACTGATGTTGGATGATTAGTACAGAATCACAAATGCCACCCAATCCCAAAGGTACTGGAAGCTCCATTGTGATGTAAACACAGGTCCACTGCTCCACAGCCCAGTGTTGGTGGGGCTTTATACCCCTCTAGTCATTGCTTGCCATTGGGCATGGTAATCTTAGGCTCATGTACAGCAGCTCCACAGCATCCCATTCTATTGACAATGCTTTTCTTTAGAGATTATACAAGCTGTGTGCACAATTGAACACAATGAGTGCACCTTAAAGTAGGTGAACTCTCTGAGGGGTGTTTGGGTACTTTGGGACAGTGTATGGACAATGAGGAGAAACAGTAATGGCAGTTCTGAGGTTCTGGAATCTTTACTACAGATGAGCATCAGCACTTGTTTCTATACAGTGGTTCTCAAGCCTAATCTTGGGCACTGCAATGATTAATCAACAAAATTGGTTAGTCATTGTTGATTATCGAAAAGTCCTACTCCAACAAATATCCAGTGAAATCTGACCCAACATCTTTGAATTTTACATTGTTATTCCAGACTTTACAGGGTAACCTGTATATTGTAGTGGGCAGTGCAACTTTACAGGTGGCACGACTACTGTTTTGCTTGTATGCTCTGTTCCACTTTATCAAACCCCAGAAAAACAAAATATTGCATCATGGAATTTTTTGAGTATTGTGATATTTGTACCATATTGCCCATCCCTATATGGTACACACAGATTGCGGTACACTACATTAAGCAAAAGGGGTGATAAGACTTCTGTTTATATGTTACACTACGGTAGAAATCAAAGAAATTGGACTAATGGTGGTCTGTGGCAGGATATTGTTAGAAGAAGCCATAACAGATAAATTTGGCAAATAATTGACCAATAGTCAATAGATGAATCAATTGTAGAAATAATAATTAGGTCAGGCACAAATGCAGGGTGACTTTTCATATAGTTTAGCACGTTTTAGTAGAATGTGTGTTTGGTCATCTTCTTGTATTCCTATCGCAACATCATCTGTGAATTTTTGCAATCGGACAGATATTTCTCAATAAGATTTTACCAGAAAAGTAAATCTTTTCCACACATGAAAAACGTGAAAAAAATAAAATTTTTATCATGTTGACACTTTGTGGTCAAAATTCAGATTATTTTTTATTTTGATGCTTAAAATTTGTATGCAAAGCTTGTCTATTTCATACAACAGTTAATTGTATTGACTTTATTGTGTTTGCATTACCAGACTTTTTAGCGACTGTTGAAACTAGCCCCACAGTTTGTTGCAATTAACCTCATCTTTGGGGTGAGTTGGAACCTTTGCCCTCATGCTAAACTGTTCAGAGATGGTAGGTGCTCAAAACAATATGTTTTCATTTGTAGCAGAGATGTTTTGGTTGCTTCTATAAAAAATATTGGTCTTATATAAAAAATATTGGTCTTGATGTGTTGTTCCCTGCTTCCCTAGTCGCAGCCTTAAGCCCCTGTGCTGATGCATGTATTTTTTCCATGCTTTAGTACTTTCACTAAGACATCAGGTCATTTCCATGCTCTTTATGAGCTGAATATTGATCTTTAAAGCAGACGTGCTAAAAAATGTGCAGTGCATGTGCTTCCAAGTGGCTTCGTGTAAGTTCTTTATAGCAGCACTTCTTATTTAAGGTTGTATTGGAATCAGATGCATACAGAAAAGAAGCACAGAGGCCAATAGTCAAGCTCTAGTCAGAAGAAGAAAATATTTGACATTCTCCACATGAATTTCTGGCCTTTTTTTCCAACTCTGGCAGTGTGTCACTTTTGTCCTTGGGCAAATGACGATCAAGCCTGTTGTACAAATACAGCAGAAGCGGAAAAAAACACATAGACCAGCAGGTAGATAATCTCCTGCAAGTCACTGTATTACTTTACGGGTCATTTCACAATTTCTTACTGATTTTATGTTCACTTTCAATTTGTTATTTGAAGTCATTTCTGTAATGTGCCCTGCTGAAAAGGATATTAGAAAAGATATGAATATTAGTAGCATATCTAGAATTTTAATAAGGTGAACAGCAAGTTTAGGATCATATTCGTGCTGTGGTTGTGCAGTGTGATTATTACATTATTCCACCGTTCAGTTTTTCTATTATACACTTCTGAGATAGATTCCACTCTCTTGTGCTGCATGTATGATAAGCAAGACATCTTTGGTTTACTAGTGCCGGTCATCAAAACAATCTGCCTTCATGATTATAGAGTCCAAACCAGCAATTTGCACATTTGTTCAGTCAGTTTCAATTTGCCTAGCAGCATTGTCTTAATCCAACACTGCACTACATTTACACTGGAAAAATGCTATACTGGGAACATTGTGAATACAGTTCATATATCTAATATTTAATTATGTAATAAATCTTTATGTTTATAGTACTTTTTCTTTTAGTCGCATAATCTCAAAGTGCTTTGCACTGGAATACAAATAAATCATTAGCAAGATAAAAGACTATGGTGTAAATGAAAATAACATCACAATTACAAAAAAAATGAGCCACAATATCTAGGCATACACTAGCCTAAACAGATAGATTTCTAAACTGGATTTATCGAGGTTGGATTTGTTTAGGAGCTACATAAGAAAAGGATTGTCCACCAACTGAGCCGTAAGAAATCCTAGAAAGCATAAAAGTTAAAAAATTTTAAATAGTAGACTAAATAAAGAATAAAGAATAAAGTCATAATATATCAAGATAAAAAGCTGTACGGTATGATATTTTGAGAATAAAGTCATCATATTTCAAGATTAAATTCGTAATATTTTGAGATAAAAAGTCATATGGTATGATATTTTGAGAATAATGTCATAATATTTTGAGGATAAAGGTGGTATATTACCAGGAAAAGTCGCAAAATTGTAGCCAAAGCGTTTGCCAAAGTAGCAACCTCTGGGTATAAAATCCATGTTGAGGAGTTGGTGGAGTTATACCTTCTTATCGGTTTCACCAATAAATAAACACTCAGTCTCCTGGCACATCATCACCGGATTGTTATTAGTATAACAGCTTTAAGCAAAGGAAACCAGTCAGTAACGTTACAGTAGGTTAATCTAGTAGAACTAATGAACTAATTTCTCAGCATGTTGTAGGGTTAGCATGCACATTAATTTCAATATGTTTCTTACAATTTAACTGATTTGGGACAAGCTATAACTCTAGCTTTTTTAAAACTGAAAAAAAAACATTAAAGTCAAAGATAAAATCTGCAAACTTATTTCAAATGGACATAAGATGCAACAGCAGTACTTCTGTTTGATCAGAGTTTAGCAGGAGGAAGTTCTTGGTCATCCAGAGTTTTATGTCTTTAACTTAATCTTCCATTATATGTAACTATGTCATTGAATTTTGTTGACCTGACACATATTTGTGAGTATCATCAGCATAAAAATGAAGGCAACATTATGTTTGAGGGTTATGTATCCTAGGCACTGTAAAAAATGGTACAATAGTAATGACCCTAAAACAAAGCCCTGTGGGACACCATATTGCACTCTTCTATGGCATTTTTCCTTATCAGAATCACTTTATTTCGCCTGCTGTGTTACACATATAAAGAATTTGTTTTGTCCACACATGTATGACATGTCACATACTGAACAGACCAGACAAGCACAAAGAATAGTAACCCATAAAGGACAAATAAAAAAAAAAATACAATGAATAGAATAAAGAATAAGAAAGAATACTAAAGAGCCGATATAAAAGGAGCTACAGAGATGTGTGAAGAACTGTAGAACATATACAAATATGAGTATCTGAGCTCCTAACCCTCATCAATCGCAGGATCTGAGAAGGTCTCAGAAGACCTATAATAACCAATATACAAAGAATATTATAGAATGATATAACATTTGTACAGTTGTGCAAATAAGCACTATGTTACAGTGGAATTGTACTGTAATACAGTAGGGAGTTTTGTTGGTTTCAGTTTCATCATTGTAAGAAAATGGTCTGCTTTACTTAAGTCAAGTAAATAAGTGGCTTGTTTCATTAGACAAAATGACTTTATTGCACCAGAAGAATGATATCTTGTTCCAATGTATTCAGGTTATGTTGAGGAATGAGTATAAGGGCAACTTGACTTGGCTTGACATAAATAAGTAAAATGTCTAGATAGGTTAATAGGTTAACTAATCTTATAATAGTTTTACAATGACTGACATATTAGACATATTGACTGCATTTAAGATGATTTCACATAAACCAAGTATATCACCCAGATCTTCTCAGTGCTCCATGAAGAACAAAGAAGATTTGGGGGATACAAAGAAAACATTTTGGTTATCTCTCCTTCCTGTCTTATTTCATGGCTGGACTACTGCTGTGTTCTTAAGTGCCATATTTGCTATGTGGCCAAAATGTGGCATGCCAAGCAAAATGTAGCCTCCCTCATGTTGCAATATGTGCATGCAATATGAATTCCAAGCCTGGTTTACTGTTTCGAAACAGAAAGTTCTGTATCTGAAATCTGATTGGCTGAACGGTGTTCAAAGTGGTTTGAACTGTTCTAAATGACTCATATGCACACTCATAAGAGCATGTACAGTACAGTACAGCACCTAAGCTAATTGGTTGAAGAACAGATGTTGTTCTTGTTGCACTCCAACCAGTGCTGGATTTTCTTTGATTGATTTAATGTAATGGAGCACTGATTAACCAAACTAGGTATTGGATGATAACTACAAATAATACTGAACTGCTGTAATATTTCATAATGGTTATGTGAGCACATAGACATATGTAAAATTGCTATTTATTGCATTAATATGATTTGTATTTATTCTAATATTACTGTTTTTCTGAGCAAATAAATGCCTACTGCCCAGTGAAGAAGCTTTTGCACAGTATTTAATGTAGCAAGTTATGAAAAAACAGTTATTCATGGAATCATTTTTGACCGTTTTGTTGACTGGCAACCATACACTCTTTAAAAAGACGGTTCCTCAAGGGTTCTTTAGTCTCTGTATAGAACCAATGAACACTCAAGGAATGCTTTGCATGATTAGAGGGTTCTTTGCATCGTGCAAGTGTTCTTCAGATTGATGGAGATTGTGCTGTAGATGGTTCAACATAGAACCTTTTTGCGAAGTGCTCTATATAGGACCAAAAAGGTTCTTCTATTGCTACAGGCTTGACATCATAACTATAACAGAACCCTTTTCAAAAACCATACAGCACTCTGCGATCTGCAATCTGAAGAACCCTTTCACAATGCCAAAAACCCTTTATTCTTGCAAACGGTTCTTTGAGCATTCATGGTTCTATATAGAGGCTAAAGAACCCTTGAAGAACCATCTTAGTTAAGAGTGTATGGTTGTCAGTCAACAAAATGGTCAAAAATGATTCCATGAATAACATATTGGTTTTTAATAACTTGCTACATTAAGTACAGTGCAGACTTTTATATCTGTAACACAATCTTCCATAGAACCATTTTCTTTACTAAAGAACTCTCGAAGAACCATCTTTAAAAGAGTGTAGACTACCATTTACAAAATATATTGTTTTGTGGAAGAATCGTTTCATTTGATTATTATTAATAAAAAAAAATATATATAAAAAATTGGAAAAGCAACAAGCCATTCAAGGATGTTCATTACAGTGTTTTTACCCATGATTAGATGCTTTACTTTGCATCACATCATGCCTGACATGCTAAAATCATTGTGGCTTATTGCTTTATTTTGCCTTTTTTATGGTCTGTTTGTGGTACTTGGGGAAACATTTGAATATACCCTTAAAATGAAAGCAATTTTCAGTCTATTCTGTTTAGGTTTGAGCATAGCACCTGACGGAAATGTAACAATGAACAAAAAATGACAGGCTGTAAAAAAAAAAAAGAAATTATTTTCCGTAGCTTGAATGGCTGTAAAGGCTGGCATTAGCTGTCGACCCTATATTTGTAGATATCCATTAACTAGACAATTACCACAATGTAATAAAAGAAGGAGGGGGGACAAAAAAATCTCTGTATTCATGAGATTCATAATGCAAATTTTATTAAGCCGGCACCTTAAATAAATGTATTTTCTTCTGCTCCCCTACCAGAGTAGCCATAGATAATGGAGTCCAAAATTATGTGGCCTTTTCTTGTCATCCGAATGCACTGATTGACTTGGTGTATTCATTATTGCTTGTGCTCATGGGCAGATCTTCCCCAATGAATGCAATCTTGAAATACAATACAGCTGGTAATTAGGATTTTTAATGAGCAGACCCAAACTGTAAACAGGTCCAATAGAGCAGTTCTGCTGCAGTTTGGGGCTATTAACTGCTCAAACAATCATACTGAGCCCGTGAAAAGCTTTTTACGGCCAGTGTGCTTGAACACACTCTCGGCAGCGTTTAGTGCTGTGACCTGAAGTTAAATCTCAAAGTTGAACTTCCGCCGCAAATGTTTTCTTTTTGGTTTGGATCACTGGGCACCTTTCAGTGCTCTGCCAGGAGCTAGTGTGTTCCAAAGAGACTATAGATGTGTTAGAAAAAGATGGATTCATTATTGTGGTCAAGGTTTGGACAACATAGAAACTAGTAATTGTAGTTAATTGGCATGGAGATGAGGCCTGAGGCAAGAGCTTACATGGACCTAGGGCTTAGATGGTGGCTTGAAGGACTTATCTGTGTCACACTGAACATATCTTTGGAAATAGGGACACATTTAGTCTCCTTTAACTCCTTAGAATCTTCCACCAGAGCAGTTGGATCACATGCCTGTCTATGTTGGTTGTAGTAAAATGTATCAGCATGTGGAATTGGAGCTTTCTGTGTGCTACAGTGTCCTATTACTGTGTAAAAGAAGCATGTGCTGTCTTCATTGCTGGATGAACGGCAATGAGTATGCAGAAGAGAATTTGGGTTGCACTAGAGTTACAATAAAAGGTGACTAAGTTTATTCCTGTTCATATGTAGTCTTGCTCTAAATGGTATTTTACATTTTGAGAAATTGCATTAATTACATTGAAAAATTACATTATTAAAGGAGAGAAGTGCAGAAATAGACATCTCGTCTAGTGGATCTGTAGATTGCAGGTAAGTAGGAATCAATAGCAGAAGTGAACTCAAACAAGTTCAGGACAAGCGGTGGTTAGCAGTTGTAAATTTGCTATTATTTCTTTCACATAAAATCTAGAATGTGCCTTGACTTATGACTAGTGTTGCAGTACACGAGTCCGGTCTCAAGACCTAATCTATCCAATTTTCTTTGTCTCGCCACTCCTGGTCTGGATCCTGACTCAGACTCCACTTCTACAAATTCTTGGTTGATCAAAACACACATGCATAGCTCAAACAGTACTCCAAACTTTTACTTATGAATGGTTAAAATTTAATGTTTTCACTGTCTATGTAAAAAAACCTTGTGGATGGATACGGTCACAACAAATCTGCATCATCATAAAGAGCATTTTAAGGAATTAAATTTATATTTATATGTTTTTGAAGACCTATTAAAACTAAATATACATATTTATTCCTGATTGTAGCCTGACTGTAAACACGAGTAGAAAAAGTTGTTGAAGGAATCTGTAGTTTTAGACTGAAGTACAAGTGACACTATGTGTCCTTGTTCAGCCTTACTGTGCTTACTTAATGAGCCTTCCTTAGTGTGCTTACAGATTTGATGTAGCTATTAGTATTTCATTTTTTTTTTAATTTGCTCAATAGTGAATTTTGTAATTTTGTGATGCTTATATTGTACTGTTGTCTTATACTATAGTATATAAGATATTATATTTCTCATATTGGCATATCCAACAACTTCATCGAACACTGCATTTTATGTTAAGATCATTCAAGCTTTGTGGGGCCAGGCATGATCTTGTAATGAGTATACACATCTGGCGGCAACCTGGTAAACTTTTAGCTCTGGAATGCAGTGAATTATGGCGCTGCAAACAAGGGTACGCCCCCTCTAAACCCCTCCCCTCAAATCCCTCAAGTGCATGATCTTTTAATGCTTGCAGTACATTCATGAGGCAAGCGCCGTCATTAGCTCATGTTGATTCTTCAGAACGTTCTTTCAGTTTAGTTTTCTTAGAGGTGTGCTCAGTGCACAAAATCGATTTAATGAAGCCATTTCCAGTACTTTATTTGAAGACACTAACTTAAGGGAAAAGAGATGCTCGCAGGATGTGGTAAATTCAGTTTACCCAGCCTGGCCAGCTGTTTCAACTTGATGTTTAAAACACAAAAATTGTCTTGGTTTTATGTCCATTACTGTCCATAGTAGAGGAGCAAGATTGTTTTTTAAATGCCAAGGGGGTTCCAATTGCATACACAGGTCACAGCACAGACAAGAAATGGACAAGAAAGTAGCTTCAGGCGTTTTCAGATAGATTTATTCTGTCAGCGGCTTTTTGGAATGGCTGTGGACGAAGATCATACCGTTGCTCAATGGCGAGTACATGTATTTATGTATTTTTAATGTTGCTCTGGATAACAGCGCTTTTCAGCGTTGTGGCACATCACTTAGCTGAAATATAAATTCAAGAGCTTGTCTTTTCTCAAACATAGCTCACAGTTCTTTCCACATGACTTTTACTTCAGTTGTATCATTGCAGTTGTCCACAGACAGCAGCTGGTAAGCCATTGTCTAGTTTTTCTGTTGCATGTAATGTGATCTTTGTGCATACGACACACATCTGCATGCTTAATTGTAGTTTTTGGGGGGACTTTTTAAAGATGATAACTTATGTTGCAATAATGGCGCTAATGACAGACCTTGTTGGACATTGTTGTTCATCTGACAGACTCAAACTAATTAATCATAAGCATTGCTTCACACGCTTCTCCCCTTTTCTGTATTTTAATATTTTATACTAAAGTTAAAACCTTATCCTCTGTTCATATTGCTCTTTTGTTATTGTTTTGCTATCCGGTGTCGACCAGAGGAGGATGGGTTTCCCCCTTGAGTCTTAGTTCCTCTCAAGATTTCGTCCTCTTGCTCTTACGGAGTTTTTCCTTGCCACTCTTGCCACTGGTTTGCTCATGGGGGCTTGGACCTGGGTTTTCCTGTAAAGCTGCTTTATGACGAGGCCTGTTGCAAAAAGCGCAATATAAACAAACTTTCACTTGGCTTGACTTGACAAGTTCACCATTGCCCCCTTCTTTGAGCTCTACCTTCACAACATGTTGGATTGGTTTAGAAATTTCACTGACAGTTTGTTCCCACCCTGATATATCTAACTTTTATCCCAAAATTTCTCATGGTTGTACCCAGATTGTCTCGGTGCAAAATCAAGTCTGGCTCTGCAGGACTACACTATTTCTACATTTCAGCTCAGCATGCTTGGTACGCTGCCAAGTAATCAATTCAGCACGGACACTCAGGTACAGTATGGGTCACTTGGCAATTGATATAAAGACAAAATGCATTGATTCTTAACCTTGTCATGCAGTTCCGCACTGCCTGGTGGAAAAAGGTCACAAAATGGTCCAAAGTTGTGAGAACACGTTTCTACTGCAGAAACAACTATCAAAGAAGAAAACTCATGCTGCCATCCGAAAGCCAGGACCACATGAATTTTCTTCAAATTAGCTTCAGAGGCTCAGAAGAATGAAATGGAGAATTATTTTATTGGAGTGTTGTGGAGGGCCATTATGCTGTACCAGAAAAACTGCAACTGGAGAAGCTGTAGTTCAGAAAATAAAGGTTGAAGTACTAGTGAAGAAGAGTTTGTCCAAGGCATTTGAGGACAATGTTGGCCTGATTGAGCACACACTTCAAAGTGGAGACCATCAAGAGCTCGGTACACAAGAGCTCGAAAAAGCCCCCCAGACAAAGCTTCAGTGATGAGGTTTTGCTTTGGATCCTGACAGTAGATTAACGGACTTAAAGAAAGTACGTGAAGGGTCAAGCAATACTTTTCACAGTAAGCCAAATGACATTTGGAAGAACACATCAGAGAAAAACGTAGATGCATCTCTAACCAGCGTATCCTGGGACCTCAGAATTGCAAACATTTGACAGTTAACTTTTGATACAAGCACTGTTAGTGAGGGTATCTGATCTAACCAGGTTGCTCCACAGCTTTGACCGCACAACCTTCACATTCTACGAGCAGAATGTTTATTTCACTCTGGCTCAAAAAGAACAATTTGGGAAACAGGAACAAGGAAAGTCAAAGGCATAATCATCATTCTTGAGGGATTCTGAGGGTTGCATACGACTCCATCTAGCCACTGTGGCAACTGGCATTGTATCTCCACCAAGATTTTGCTCAATCTTTTATGCACAATTTTGACATATTGCATGTCATTTTTGTATGGAAGCCCATTTCCAGGTAGGAAGAGAAAAAATAATATTGTTTTTTTCAGTCTCGGTTTCTGGCCATATATTATGACTTTTCAATGACTTCTTTTCTTGAGATTTTGGCTTGGGAAGTCAAAGTAATGATTTTACCTAACTTTACCTAAAACAATGACTACTTTACCTAAAACAACGGCATTTTTCTTCATCTTTTAACTTTTGAAAATACATATTGACTCAATATGTCAAAATTAAGTTAGAAATCATTGAGAAAATATAGTTAATATAAGTATTTGAGGAATTGTTTAAAATATTGAGAAAATGATTGAGATGTTTCATCATAATAATTCAAACTTTCAAGGGGTCAAACACAAGCCAAAATTTTATAAGGGAGAAAAAAAACAAGCTTTTTTGCCTGCTGGAAATGATCTGCCATTACGCTGGACAGGGATTTAGGAGTGGCAACAGTGGTAGTTGTGTTAGCACTAAGAATAAGAAAAGCTTTTCACAGACTAAGTAGTGCAAACCAGTGTTTACCATCAGCTTTAGTAAAGCTTTAGTGAAACCCCATTTGAACTGAGGCGTTGCTGGAGGTGCCCCCAACCTCCCATAAGAGTAAAGTTCTCTCTAGAAAAAAAAAAAAAGTGATTTTCAGACAAAATGAAAGCCTGTTAAGGCTGTTCATTGTGTTCAACATTAGATTCCTTGTTCTGGATAAATGACAAACTCGCCCAGTCTGGATTCATAACATAATTTATACAACAGTTAGCTCCGGCCACGCAAACTGATTAGTTAAGAAGCGTTTTAACCGTGCTGATATTTCGCCATAGCATCACATTTTTTTCACAAACACTGTATCACTCCGTTGAGAGGCTGTTTCTAAGCAATGACTTTGAGCTGTAGGAGACGCTCAAGCCATTTGAAAGTTTTTACTTCTTACTTTGTGCACAAACAGAAAATGGATACTTTTAAGATCACATTTGACCGACAGCCGATTTGGTCAGACTCTGAAGGTTAAACTACACTATTCAGCTTCTGAATGTAAAAATCATTTATGCTATTATATGTTAAATGACTTCTGCCTAGTAATATGTGTGAAAAAAACTAAAGGGGTAGATTTTACAAAAAGGTATTTGCCCTTGTTCATCATTCATCTGTGTAGTGCTAAAATTTTGATAATATAACATACACTGATCAGCCATAACATGAAAACCACCTCCTTGTATCTCCACTCATTGTCCATTTTATCAGCTCCACATACCATATAGGTGCACTTTGTAGTTCTACAATTACAGTTAATTGTAGTTCATCTGTTTCTCATACTTTGTTACCCACCTTTCACCCTGTTCTTCAATGGTCAGGACCCCCACAGGACCACCACAGAGCAGGTATTATTTGGATGGTGGATCATTCTCAGCACTGCAGTGACACTGATGTGGTGGTGACATGTTAGTGTGTGCTGCGCTGGTACGAGTGGATCAGACACAGGAGTTTTTAAACAATGTGTCCACTCACTGTCCACTCTATTAGACACTATTACCTTGTTGGTCCACCTTGTATGTGCAAGGTTAGAGACAATAGCTCATTTTTGCTGTACAGTTTATGTTGGTCATCCTCTAGTCCTTCATGAGTGGTCACAGGACGCTGCCCACAGGACACAGCTGGCTGAAAATTTTTGGTCAGTCCAGCAGTGATACTGAGGTGTTTAAAAATTCCAGACTCCAGACCTCTGACACAATTTGAACACTGGTTTATGACAGCTCAAAACATTAGTAGATCTGCCTCAATGACTGTTGAATATTGTCTTAATAAAAGAGATTCCATTCAAACAAGCAGTCCTATGTGTTCTTACAGCATGTTGTTCTGTATGTTAGGCTTATTTACCTAAAATTGTCCAAACTCTGCCCAAACATGACACTATTACTTACATGCCATATAAAACCAACTAATTAATTCGTTCAGAAAGTACAGACACTGCTGAAACTTTTGAATTTTGAAGGTTTCATAAATGTTACCTTCTGTATTTCACTCCATTCACAGATCATCCGTTAATGCACTGTGGAACACAAACAAAACACAAGGCTTCACCGCAGTTGGATATTTGGAAGGAGGAGAAAGTGGAGTGCATTATGTTAATTCTTGCAATTAGACAAGCATCTTTTCAGTGAGAGTGTCTAACCCCGAGAAGTAAAGTTGTGTTTTCGCGAGCGTCTCTGGCGCTCGGCTGCTATCACCACGCCTCCACACCACATGTTCCTCTCCTCCGCAGTATGTGAGCCACTCGACACTGAGTACATATCAAATCAGCATGCTGAGTGCTGCTGGGGCAGGGATGCACCCCAGAAACCTGGCCTCAGGCTCCAAGCCTTCAGCAGTTCCCCACGCATCTCAGGACTAGATGACAACATGATGTATGGACACTAGTGTTCAAATGTTTGGAATCACTTGTTAGATGAAAAAGTGCAGTTATTTTATTCAATAATAAATACATAGAGCAGAGCAAATCTATAACTTAGACGCTGGAAGGAATTATTAAATGGGAAATTTCTTAATCTTTAGGTAATCATCTACAGCTCTGTTTATTCTAGACCATCTAACAGTATTTTTATATAGCTCCTACAAGTTAGTTGAAACCTATGAAGTTCATATTAAGAAGCTTTTTAAATGTACCTGCAACAAAATTGTTTTTACATTAATGAAAACATTGGGCCTCATTCACAATATATACGTTTTTTCTTAAATGAGTTCTTGAGAAAGGCCTAAGAAAAAGTCTATGTCAGATTCATGACGTGTTCTTAAACTACAAAATTGTTCGTACCTTTGTGTTCTAGAGTGTATGTAGATCCTGTTCTTACTTAAGAACAAATCCCAGATGAGTAAACATTGGCGAATGGCAGAATCTTTGTGAAAACTGCATAAGTGGGTTCTAAAAAGAACTTTCTTCTTAAGAGTGGTTGGTGAATGAGCCCCATTGATTCCAGGCTTTTGAATGGTAGTGTACAGTTGTTTGCAAACACTCCTTTGTGTTTGAACACTCCTGATCAAATTCCAGGTTTTATTGATTTTCTAATTGAAAATAAGTTAATACGTCCTCAACAGGGAGCAACTTTAAATATGACATTTTCAATTAGCACTGTTGCCTAACAGCAAGAAGGGCCTGGGTTTGATTCCCCGGCCGGGTGACCAGGTTCCTTTCTGTGTGGTGTTTGCATGTTCCCCCCGTGTCTTCGTGGGTTTCCTCCCACGAAGTCCAAAGACATGCAGTCAGGCCAATTGGAGACACTAAATTACCCCAAGGTGTGATTGATTGTGCTGTCCAGGGTGTGTCCTACCTTCTGCCCAGTGACCACTGGGGTAGGCTCTAGCACCCCTCATGTCCCAGAAGGATAAGTGGTTTAGATAATGCATGTGTGTGTGTGTGTGTGTGTCTGTGTGTGTATTCAGTATAGCAAACAAACAGTAATTGTGCATTAAAGGACTTATTTACACTTTTAAAATCAACAAAACATATCATTTGCCCAGTGGAGCCCAAACTATATGGTTCTATATGGAACCTTTTTGAAAAGGGTTCTGTATGGCACCAAAAAGCTATTCTGATCTGCTATTGTTACGATAACAAGCTTGTAACAACAGCAGTACCCTTTTTGATGCAATATAGAACCTTTTTCAAAAGGGTTCTATATAGAACCATATACAACACATCCTCCATCAATCTGAAGAACAATTTCACCAGGCAAAGAACCATTTAAGCATATTTCTTTATAGAACCATTGACACAATCAATAAAAGTTTATGTTTGCCTACACTCTTTAAAAAATGGTTCTACAGTGGTTCTTTAGTAAAGACAATGGTTCAGTGGCTTTCAACAGTTCTCCAAGGGTGCTTTAGTAAAAACAGGGTTCTTGACAAGGGTTAAAGACAGTGGCTCTAAAACCATAGGAGAAGAACCGTTGAGTAATCTGGAACCATTGTCTTTACTAAAGAACCCTTGACGAACCATCCTTTTTAAGCACACTGAAACTTTGGTTGATTGTGTTAATGTAATATATTGTATTCACATGCAATCAGTGTATATCCGGTAAATGTCAGTGCATCACTTTTGTCAGTGCAGGATTCAGCCATAGTTAAAGGTTAAAATCTTGAGTTTTTTGAAGTGCATTTGTAGATCCATCATTTTTATTGTGGTAAAGTGGGCGAATGGAAGGATTTTGCCTTGACCTCGTACTTGGAGGTGCTGGAAAACTAACCGAGAGAGAGATGGGAGAGAAAAAAAGACAGATAGATGATGGTGATGGAGTCAGAGCGAAGGAGGGCAGGGAAAGAAGTGGCGAGGGGTTGGAAGGTACAGAGGCAGGAAGTTTGCGGGAGAGTGAGGGAGATGGAGAGGGCGAGTGAGCGGGGTGGTCGTGGGCCGTGGCCTGTCTTTAAGGGAGGTTATTATAGCGGTTAATCAAGACAGGCTGGTGTAATGCAGGCCTGCTGTGAGGGCTCGCTACGGGGGGCCAGAGCCTCTGATTGCTCCTCTTTTATCAGCCTGTCAACACTCAGGAGGATCGCAAACAAGAACGGTGACCTCCAGCGCGAGAGGTCAGATCTCCCAAACACACACACACATAGACATGCACGCTCCTACTGCTCTGCTCTCGAAGTTAACTTTCAACAGTGCAGCACGCTCATGCTCATATGTTCCTTGCTAAAGATTCCATTAACATTAATTAAGAGGAGAAAACAATTAGTGCGATGTTAGGCTAATGAACCTTAACAGTAATTACAGTTTCTGATCCACGTGCTGTATTTCTAGTGATTTAAAGAATACTGCAGTGCAGTTTTCTCCTTACATGAAGTGCAATCAATCAGGCAAGACATGTTTGGTGTCATACGTTTCCTTCTTTAGTTTTGGCCTGGAGCTACGAGGCTAATATAGCTAACAAGTCATGGTAAAACCTCACCAGTTAGCATCATGCACACTGTGCTGGAGGGACTGGTGGGGGACTTCACACATATATTTGGGGACTGGCCAAAACGTAGAATTTTGGAAGAGTGTTCAAAATGAGATTAAACAGACTCTAGAGATTAGTCTTATTTTAGATCCAGCACTTTTTATATTGGCTATACTTCCTGATTACATGATGGATGGAGATTTTACTCACTTAATGAGAACTTTGCTCTCCATTGCAAAGAAAATGATAACCATTTCCTGGTTAAAGGCACAAGCCCCCAGCATAGCACAATGGAATGAGAGGGTAAAAAAGGTCTTTATTATGGAGAAAATCACAGCAAGATTACAACTAAGAACAGATTTTTAAAACATGGTTACCTTTACTACAGGTAATGCCAGAGCTCGTCACCCTTCTTTTCCCTTATGAAGAATTAGGTTACAACAATGTTTTGAACAGACATGAAAAGAATTCAAGTTAAAACGAGTTTAATTGGATAGACATCTGTATGTAGACAAGCTGTATGTTCTGTGTATTATGTATTATGTACTATGTGCTGAATTAAAACAGTTAAAATAAAATCTCACACTTTTCTCGGACTGCATACATTTGATTATGTGTTTTCTCTGGTGCCTATTTATTTCTGGGAACAGAAAATGCATATATATATATATATATATATATATATATATATATATATATATATATATATATATATATATATGTATAAATATAAATATAATTCATATAATGTCCATATGATTGTTATACATATTATTTTGTTTGGAATTTTTGTTCATATTTATTTAATAGTAATATTTGGCTTGTATTTAAACAGCCGACCTAGTGAATCATCATGCCCCACTAAAGTCAATACCTTTCATACTTCTGTAGCGGCTGGCAGCAAAAAAAAAAAACAAAAACCAAAGTAAAAGTAAACTTTGTGTGCCCTGCTTCAATTTGCCACTCGTACCCAATATAAAACACTATGTGGATTAAAAGTGCAATGCTCTCAAAATGGTATTATATCCTAAGGCAGTTTGAGGATTTGTGTCTGGCACTGGGCTTGATTTAAACTCTGCAGGTATTGCAGTAAAACTCATTTCGTTGTTAAGTTTAAGTTGGAAAGAAAATCTTCAAATCTTGAAACTCACAATGGCAAAGTGTTCAATCAGGAGTTCTTCCTTCGTGGTGTCTAGGTAGATACACTCACCCAAGTTCTTCCTTTGGTTAGAACTTCAGGAGCTGGACTAAAGGCCTTACATGTTAGATTAACTAGCAACATAATTGGAAGTGACAGTGGGATCAACCAACTTTTTGATTTATGATGGATGGGACCAACTTTGTGAGGAATAAGTCACTCTAGGCCTACTGGAAGTCCTAGGAACATCAGTGACTGTCAGTACGAGCCATAGTCTAACCAAGTTTCAGTCAGATGTTAGCAATGGAAAAGCTGCAGTAACCTAATGCCATGGCTGTTTACTAAAAGAATCCCTGTAAAACTGCTACATACAAGGTAAATATGTGTTAATGTCTGTTACACGTTTGAAATTTTTGTGTTTAAGCCTAAAAATATGCACCAATATAAGCTTAGTACTAGCATAATATTAGAAGCCCCATAGGAGTGCCAGCAAAAAAATTAGCATTATAATAGACATATCTGGCCCAGACTGAAGGCCTAACTCTATTAGCCACTGTATAACACTATTTCATACAGTTTCAGTTTTTAGTACTGTGATTGACTATATATGGTTTAAGGGGAAAATTGGGTAAATTTGCATCTGTTTTGCCAAACTGTTCCTTTAAGCTCCTGGAAGTTTGTGATAGAGCTGGGTAAAAGTGACTGTGCTTTCTGTGGAAGACCCCCCACCCCCCAGCCACTGTCAGTGAGACAGTGAAGGAAGATTCCACAGGGACTCTCTGTCAAACGTCACTCCTGCAGTCTCCTGCTAAGCACGGAGGCCCTAGGTTATTGAGTGTGTTTGATAGTGTCAGCCCAGGCCGGTGCCGTAATCTGTCTCTTTTCACTCAGACCATTCTTTATTTGAAGTCTGCTGATGCACTAGCTGGGTATGAGGTTCAATCAGACTGGTGCGGCTCTGCTTTAGGGGGCTGCATCTTTCAAAACGCCAACCATTAATGATGAACAAAACGGAGGTATCGGTGGTTGTTGTCATGGAACTTGGACCATGCCGTGTTTCGGAAGGCAAATGTTCATTTTGGATTGATTTCAGTAATTGTCCTATTGTGCCATTCATCATGCTAGGCTAATCAAGAGGAAATTAAATCTAGAACAATTGCAGGAGTATCAAAATACAGCAGATCAGGTTGAAAATTTCCCTGTGTTTATTTTGGTCATACCGCCAGCATATTCTCCTTGTGGAAAACAAAGTTCATGCACAAAATCACTGAAATTAAGTTGATCTGAACTCAGCTGGTGAGTTAAACTCCTTGGCCGCGTCCATCTACTTGAATTTTGAATGATGTATGCGGTGATCTTAGCCCTTAACTTATCTCTTATAATGTCCAAATTTGTCGAACAGGGTTATACATAAGCTATCTTGCTATGTGAATGATGTGGGCTAGATTGTGATTTACAGATTAGCTGGTTAAGTTTCTCTAGCTGGCCACAGAAGAGTTTCCCCACCTTCCAAACTCTATTTTACCCCCATCTTAGCCCTGCATAAGCTATCACTGACAAACATAGTGGGTACTCTGAGGGAAGCATTATTGATCGTTGTTTTAGAAGGTGGATATTCATTTCGGGTTCATTTCAGTAATTGACCTATTGTGCCATTTATCATGCTAAGCTAATCATGAGGAAAATGAAGCTAGAACAGTTGGGGGAGGATCAAAATACAACAGATCAGGTTGAAAAATTCCCTGCATTTCTTCTTTTTTATGCCACACCACCAGCATAATCTTGTAGGAAACATGAAGGACACAAATTCATGCACAAAATCACTAATAATAAGGTTTTAACCATGCTGGTGAAATGAGGTCCCTATCCTTGTCCATATATATAACGATGTATGCAGTGATCTTTTCTTTACCTCCACTGTCATAATGTCCAAACAAGTTAACAGGGTTGTGTGTAAATGGAACTAGTTGGTTTGATATTTGTGTGTTATTTAATAATAATAAATTCAGGATAAATTCCCTGCATTATTATTGCTTTTTTATCAGGTGTAGCACCACCAGCATACCCTGCTGAAAGAAACAGCTTAGACTTGCACTAATTCCATGCTGGTCTAAGCTGGTCTGGTGCTGGTCTAATGCTAGTTTAGCTGGACACTCAGCATTGTCATGCTGGTTGACCAGCGTACCAGCATTCAAAACACAACATAGGCTAGTTTTGCTGGTGACCAGCCATGCTGGTCTAGGCTGATTGTTCTAGCAGGGTAAACTTGTGTGAAACTCAAATAACACAAATTCATGCACAGAATCGTTGAAATCAAGTTGATTATAGCCATGCAAGCGAGTTTAGCTCCATGTCTATTTCCGTTTACTTGGATTTTTAAGGATATTTGCAGTGATATTGCCTTTAACTCAGCCCACATTTGTTTGTGTTATGTGTTAATGGAACTAGTTAGCTACATACACTCTTAAAGTGAATGTTCTTCGAGGATTTTCTAGTAATGAAAATGGTTCTATATGGAACCATGAACACTCAAAGAACCCTTTGCATGATTAAAGTATTCTTCCATCATGAAAGTGTTCTTTAGATTGATTATTTGCTGTAGATGGTTTTATATATATCACCAAAAGTGGTTCTTCTATAATTTCAAGTCTGACACTGTAACAATAGAAGAACCATTTAATCAATCTGAAGAATGCTTTCATGATGCCAAGAACCTTTTAATCATGCAAAGGGTTCTTTGAGTGTTTATGGCTCTATATAGAACCATTTTCTTTACTAAGGAACCCTTGAAGAGCCAGCATTTTTAAGAGTGTAGCTAAGTGATTTTGTATGTACATAGCGAACTTATAAAGAGTTTCTGTTTCTTCCAAACTCTATAACTCCATGTTAGCCCTATATAAGCTAAAAGTAATGAACAAAGTGGCTACTCCGAGGGAGGCATTGTTGACTGTTGTTTCTGAGGGCGGATGTTCATTTTGGATTGATTTCAGTAATTGACCAATTGTGCCATTTATCATGCTTGGGTAATCAACAGGAAATTAAATCTAGAACAGTTGGGCGAGGATCAAAATACAGCATATCAGGATTGAAAAATTCCCCTCATTATTTATTTATTTTTTCAATCAAGTGTCACCAACACCACAGACTTATTTCCCATTTACTTCCCATTTACTCCTTGTACCACCGAAGTTGGCGGCTTCGTGAAACCGGCCCGTAGAAACTCGGATCCTGCCACTGTCACGCGTAGACAAGCTCTAATCAGCGAGTTGGCAGCATGTGGATGGTTCTAGTCCCTGAATGTGCTCGCTCTCATTTGCTGGCAGGCGCCTAATATAGCGTGCGCTCACTCAGTGAGTCTCGGTTGTGCTTGCCGAAACAGCTTGCTCAGTAATTACAGCCTCATTATTGTTCTCGTCATAGCTTTGTCAGCTCAGCAGTTGATTGCGACCTCTGCTAGGCCTGTCCGCTCTGACGGCGTGTATGCCCTGGGTACCCACCGAAAGCCAAATGACTAGAACTCTAAAGAGTCTAAAAGGCTTCTATACCTAATGTATTCGGTAATGAGCACTCAGGTCTAACCCCAAAATCATGTCTAATAGTTGTTCTGACTTTTGATGAGGGCTTGTTGACTGCTCTTGTCCGTTTCAGTCTAGACTTCAGTCTCAACTGTTTTTTTCTTGTTTACAGGCAGATATTCGGTTCTGACCACTTGCTGGAGACATGTGCAGGGTCCATACCAACTTTGAAAATCATCATCGTGGACACTAGCTCTCTCGACACATTCATTTATTTTAAATCTGTTACTGTCAAGTGTTTGGTTTAGATAAGGTTTAGTTGAACTGTGCTTCTCTTTTTCCTCATATTTTTACATTTATTTATTTATCTTTCTAACACTTTGTACCTTAATAGCAGGTGTTTGAACTTCACTGTATGGTATAAGTCATTTTTGTTCTGTTTTCCTTTTTTTCCCTGTATATTTTACCTTACCTGTAAACATTGAGGGTTTGTACACTACACGAACAAAAATACTGGGACTCAGCTCTTTATCATTGAATTCAGGTGTTTCATTCAGTCCCAATGCCACGTGTATAAAATCAAGCACTTAGCCGTGCAGTCTTTCACAAACATTTGTGAAAGGATGGGTCATTCTCACTGAGCTCACAGCTCACTGAGTCCATGCACGGTGCTGTAATAGGATGCCACCATTGCAGCAAGTCAGTTCATGAAATTTCTTCACTCCTAGATATTCCACCATCAACTGTGAGAGGTATTATTGAAATGTGGAAGTGTTCAGGAACCACAGCAACTCAGCCTCGAGGTGTCATGCCATGTAAAGTTACAGAGCAGGTCGCCGAGTGCTGAGGCACATACTGCATAAAAGTCCCCAACACTCTGCTAACTCAATATCTGCAGAGTTCCAAACCTCCTCTGGCATTAACATCAGCACAAAACTGTGCTCTGGGAGCTTCGTGGCATGGCCGAACAGCTGCATGCAAGCCTTACATCATCAAGCACAATGCCAAGCGCCGGATGGAGTTGTGTAAAGCGCTGCTACTCGACTCTGGAGCAGTGGAAATGTATTCGGTGTAGTGATGAATCACACTTCTCTATCTGGCAAGTCTGATGGATGAGTCTGGGTTTGGCGAATACCAGGAGAAAGTTACCTGCCTGACTGCATTTTGCCAGCTGTAAAGTTTGGGGGAGGAGGGATAATGCTATGGGGTTGTTTTTCAAGGGCTGGCCTAGACCCCTTAGTTCCAGTGAAGGGAAATCTTAATGCTTCAGCAGATCAAGACATTTTGGACAATTCTGTGCTTCCAACTTTGTGGGAACAGTTTGGGGCTCTTTTCTGTTCCAGCATGACTGAGCCCCAGTGCACAAAGCAAAGTCCATAAAGTCATGGCTGGGTGTGTTTGGTGTGGAAGAACTTGACTGGCTTGCACAGAGCCCTGACCTCAACCCCATCGAACACCTTTGGGATGAACTAGAATGGAGATCGCAAGCCAGGCCCTCTCATCCAACATCAGTGTGTGACCTCACAAATGCTTTTTTTCAGCTAGCTACAAACTTTTTTCTTTCTTTAAATATCTCCATATTTATAAGCTTCTATGCCTTCTTTTTTCTGTGCTCTATAACTGCATCTCTCTATCTAAGTATTTATGAAAGATTAGTAATTGATTCATACAAGCAACCCACACATGTCTACAAACGTAAACCTTTTTTTTTTAGCACCTATCATTTGTAAAAGGTTCAGCCAAAAGCATATTATAACCTACCTCAAAAGTGGGGATAATTGCAATAAACTGAGAAACTAGTTGCAACATTCACTATAAGGTAAAATAAATGTGGTTAGTGAATGTTTTGTGAAAATATGTTGATGACATTGCTATGGGAATGTGAAAACATGACCAAAAGCATGTTGTACTTGGACCTGTTTAATGGCATAAAACATGTTGCATTTTACTCAATGTTAGATTGTGGCCCTACATCTTTACCTCTACAGTACAAGTATTTGTCTGGGCCTTGGTTGCCTTGTCTGATCAGTGTTTACATAGTCACAGAGAATAGGGCCCATTGAAGACATCTGCATCTTATTCACTGTGGTATTGACTCTATTCACCTTCTGTTTACCTCCTGCTTACAGTTCAGCTAAGTCAGACTAAATCAAATAATCTGCAGGAGTCAGTTCCACTCTGGGATTTCTTATATCTCATTTTACAGTAAATCAATGTGACCTATAGTTATCTGTTGGGTTTTGTGTCTCGACAACCTTGGGCAGTTGTTGGGCTTTCAATGGCAAAAAGTCTCAACTTTCTTTACTGACTTTCTAAAGAAAATCTAATTTCTTCAGATTCTATTAACTAATTCCGCACTGTCTAACAGATGTTCCGGGATGTCCGATAGCCATTAGGAATGGAATGTGTGATATATCCCTCCAATGGATAGTGGTAGCAGCATGTAAAGACAAAGAGCAGACTGTGAGAACTTATTAGAATGTTCCCACAATTATGGACAGGTGTGGCAACACAGTCCCCTGTTTGAGCTTGTTGATGGTTGTGGGACAGTCTTGGGTGGATACTCTTTAAGCTTTGCTTGAGCATTTTTGTGGCTTCATGCACAGATTGAGCCACATTCTTTTACCCTCTGTGTGAATTGGAAGGGGTAAGAATTCTCAGACATATGTTCTCCAGAGATTTCTTGTTTTACCTGCAGTTTGACAGAACTGTACCGTTAACCACATTTGTGATCACTGCCAGGACTAGTCACATTTCACAGAGAAAATCAAGACCCAGCATTGTTTCAGCTTTGACAGAGGGCATGGATAAAGGTGTCCAAGGTAATACTTCCTTTTACAGTCCCATAAGTTTTAGGAATCGCCCAAGATGTGTGTGAGGCAAAATAGTAAGCTCTGCAACAGTTGAGGTAAATTACTATGAAATGCCCGAGAAGTTCTATATATTTACTGAGTAACAGTTGGGTACAAGCTACAAAGTGCCGTGTAATTATTTTGGGTAAAAGTACCAAGACAGTCTAAATTGCGATTGTGAAATTGTGAAATGTCCATGCAGTACCAGCTATTTAATTGATAAATGACATACAACCCTGTTTCCAAAAAAGTTGGGAATCTGTGCAAAAAATATAAGAAAAAGTAGGATGCATTGATGTCGAAATCCCTTTTTCATCTTATTTTTAATGAAAATAGTACAAAGACGGCTCCCGAGTGGCACAACCGTCTAAGCGTTGGCCCTATCATCAGGAGATCGCATTTCGATCCCTGGTGATGCTACAGCCATCTGTAGCCGGGAGTCCGAGAGAGCACAATTGGCCTCGCTCTCTTTGGGTGGGTGGGATGGCTGCCTTTCTCCCCCCATCACTCACTCAGTGCGATGCTAGTCTCTGTTAGCTGACGCAACAGATCTGGCGGTTGGCGCTTTCCTCTGAGCGCGTTCAGCTGTCCAGTGACGTTGTGTGAGCGGCAGCTCGAAAAGAAGCGGTGGCTGGCTTCACAGGTCTCGGAGGAAGCCTGTGTTAGCCTTCGCCCTCCTAGCGTTGATAGCGTTGTGTGTGATTGGGGGAGTCCTAACTAGCGGGTGGAATTGGAGACGACTAAATTGGGGAGAAAATCGGGTAAAAATTGGAAAAAAAAAAGTACAAAGACAACATATTAAATGCTAGAATTTGGGAAATATATCCCCATTTTGAAGTTGTTGCCAGTAACATTTCAAAAAAGGCAATAAAAGACTGGTAAAATTGTGTAATGCTAAAAGAAAAACACTTGGTGGAACATCTCACAACTAATAAGATTAATTGGCAACACGTCAGTAACATGATTGGGTATGAAAAGAGCATCCGGAAGAAGTCTTTCAGAAGATGGGAAGAGGTTCACCACTCTGTGAAAAACTGCACTGGCAAATAATGCAACAATTCAACAATAACTTTTCTCAACGTAAAATAGCAAAGAACTTTGGGACTTCATAATATTCAATACAATAATGGCATTAAAACATTCAGAGAACCCAGAGAAATCTTTATATGGAAGGGACAAGGCCAAAAAGAAATATTGGCTGGCCGTGATCTTTGGGCCCTCAGGCAGAACTACGTTAAAAACAGACACGATTCTTGTGGAAAACACTGCATGGGCTCAGGAACATTTCCAAAAACTATTGTCTGTGTCTAGTTTGCCGCTGCATCCACAAATGCAAGTTAAAACTCTAGCATGGAAAGAGAAACCATATATAATAAGGATCCAGAAACACAGCTGCCTTCTCTGGGCTCAATCCCTTTTAAGATGGACTGAGGCGAAGTGGAAAAGTGTCCTGTGGTCCATAGAACACTTATCTGGCTAATACCTAGAAGTTAGTCAACTGTAAAAGAAAGTGTTACTGGTGTACTGCTTGCATAAAATCACTTGAAATAAAGTTGATTTTAACCATTCTGGTGAGTTACACTCCCTGTCCAGATCCACCTAACCAAACTTTTTAGTGATATATGCAATGATCTTAGCTTTACCTCCAAACTTGTTGAGCAGATCATGTGTAAATGGAGCTGTCTCGCTAACTAGTTGGTTTTGTCTTTGCAAGATATAGGCTAAATTGTGACTTGGTGATTCAAATTCTGTAGCCTAGCAGGTACAGGATCTATGTAAACTAGCATCAACTAACAAGTCAACTCAGGAAGCGCAGATTCAATTTAATATGTAGAGAAGGCAGTTCTCAGATTAAAAAATGAATGGGATAGCTTGTAATACTCAACATGGCTCCAATATTGAAAGTTCTGTCAGTTATAAAAAGAGCTAATCACCTTGTTGGTAAAGGTGTAAGCATGAAAAGTTCCCCCTTCTTGTGGAGGTATATGCATGAACAGTAGCCAGAACAATCTGAAGACTGCATTGTTTGAGCAAACTCTTTATGCTATTTTTGTGGAATTTTGCCATTCATTTCAAATATGGTTTTGAAACCTTCATGTGGCCTTCGGTTTTGGGTGAATAGGTTTCTACCCATTCAAAAAAGTTTTTCCAGTCTTGTATGACTGGAAAAAACAGCTCAGGAGGGTTGCCAAGAAGGCCTCTGAGTGAACAAACTTTCCTGTAAAGACTTGGGAAGAGTTCCACCACCTGCCCAATTCCAGATTCTACCTCTAGTTTTATTTCTGTCGAATTTTGCCAATGATTTCAAATATTGCTTTGAAACCTTTATTTGGCCTTCAGTTTTGGGTAAATAGATCTCCTCCCATTCAAAAAAGTTGGGAACCAGGTCTTATATGATTGGAAGAAACTGCCCAGGAGGGTTGCCAAGAAGGCCTCTGAGTGAACAAACATTCCTGTAAAGACTTTGGGAAGAGTTCCACTACCTGCCAAATTCCAGATTCCACCTCTAGTTTTATTTTTGTAAAATTTTGCCAATGATTTCAAATATGGCTTTGAAACCTTTGTTTGGCCTTCAGTTTTGGGTGAATGTGTCTCTTCTCATTCAAAAAAGTTAGGAACCAGGTATTGTTTGACTGGAAGAAACTGCCCAGGAGTGTTGCCAAGAAGGGCTCTGAGTGAACAAACCTTCCTGTAAAGAGTTCCACCACCTGCCAAATTCCAGATTCCACCTCTAGTTTTAGATTTGAAAAGCCAGAACTCTGAAGGCTGTCAAAGACACTTTCTGACAACAATGAGCCGCTGCATTAGAAAGAGAACGTTTTCATTTGCGATGTCATGATGAGGGCCAGAGATGCAGACAATGGCGGCGTGTGATGGAGGCAGCTCGGATAGTGAAGTTAGTCAAGCAGATGATTGGGGTTTGTGTCGGAGCCCCAGGGCTGATAGCAGCATCTCGCTCTCTTGTAGAACGTTTTCGGGTCGAGGATACCTTCTCGGAACTTTTCATTTCTGGGGCACCCCGACCAAGCATGTGTACCGCGCTAATTAATATGGCCATCGCAGTGTGTAATTGGCCTTTTTATGAGGACTCCACATCGTGAATTCAGTATCGCTATAACTCCGGCTCACCTCGGGGCAAAAGTTTTTTACAGTCCTTTCCCACTGTTTAATGATATCCCACCTGTGCTTCCAAAATGGGCTTCAGAGAAGAGGAACACATGGATGAATAAAAAGCCATCCCACACTCCCTCTTTTCTTTTTTTCTACTGTTAATCTCTATTTCCCACATGCTTTTCTCTGAGCAGTTGTATTGGCATTCACAGAAGCAGATCAGCCTAGTAAAGCTAATGGTGGGTATTTTTGGAACAGACAAGCAGAAAAGCAAGCCACATGTCTTGAGCATGGTGTGGCCGACAGCCTGCTTGTGCGCACACATACGCATAAATGTGCAAAACACGCATATGATAGGAGAGATAGCCAGAGAACTCTATCTAAATCAATCTGTTCGTCCTGTTCCTTCAGCAGAAAGGCTTCATTCACCTCACACTTGTGGGAGTCAAGTAAGGCACTTTGCAGATAATACACTTCCGCTCTTCCTTCAAACTTCACTTTCTTTGAATGTCATTTTTCAATAATTTACTCCACCTTTAAACTTCACTTTCTTAGAATTTAATGTATCAATAATTTACTCACCCTTTCCTTTGTAACAGTCATTATTTTAAATCTTTAAATCTTAAACCACAAGCTTTTTATTCAGTTATTAACATTTAGAAGTTCAGTTATTATTTTACTACTTTACTATTGAAATGTAGACCACTGCAAAAAAAGCCAATCATTTATTTCATTTCTGAGCAAAAGAAGGATTATAGTCAAGCTATTTTTCATTTTTCAGCATTGGAGAAAAAGTAGAAAACTTTAAACAACCTCAACAAATAAATATAACATCATTTTTTCAGTATTTGTCAATTCTTTGCTTCTATTACAGCTTCTATTCTTTTTACCAGACTTGCTTTTAGTTTCTCAAAGAAATTTTTTAGAGATTTTGCCACACCAGTTCTTGGACATTTCTCTTCAGAATCTTCTCGGTCAGTATCTCCTGAAAAATGAATAATTTGATGTATTTGTTGACCTATTTGACTGGAAATTGTGATTACATAAGAAATTGCATTACATTAAATTACATTTACCTTGTAATAGATTTGAATCAACATTGTTCCATTTGCTTTGATGTCAACAAATAAACATGTGGCCAAAATATGAAGGTTCAATTTAAATCACCTACTTACGAATACAAATATAGTATGAAGTAAAGGTTTAGAATCTATAGAGCCCTGCTGGTGACGTCCCATATAAATAAAAATAATGTGTGGTTTTGACTTAAGTAAGGTGTGGGAATGAGATAATTAGGTAGTGGCCATGTACTGGGTAAGGAGTGGGGACGAGATCCTGATGTGTGGCCATGACTTAGTAAGGCATGGGAATGAGATGATTAAGCCTTGACCACAGCTTAATAAGGCATGATCTCACCTCCCACACCTTACTATGGCCATGGTCCTGTTCCTATGCCTTACTTACTCATGGCCACGCATTTGGATCTCATTCCCACATGTTAATATGGTGTAGCCATGCAGTATTTTTATTCATATTGGATGCCACCAGCAGGGCTCTGTGAGAATCTGCAGTTCTAACAGGATTTCTCTGCTTGTTACAACAAGGTATGAATGAGAAATATCAATTTACATGACATTTCTGTGATAACTTGACGGCTAAAGGTTAATTAGTCCCAAAGTGTCTCTATAACTGTGTAGTTGCATGTTAACAATATATAACAGTGTAACTACTAGTGATACATCTAGATTACAGTAGTACAGCTTATGTAAATACATGCCAACTTCAGTTTTGTACTAGTGTAATTGCACAAGTGTATCTTGATAGTTATAACAGCATGTTTTCTCTAATATTATTACACATTTGTAAAAAAAGTGACACTTCCTGTGTCGTAGTTGTGTAGATGCAGTGAAATTACATTGCTTTTGAAATTTAATAATTCAACACAAGTGCTACCACAGCTAGCTAAATTTTAGATAAGTTGGCATTTCCTGTGCAGATGCAATATATATACTGTCATAATGTAGATAAATACCACGTCCTGTTCCAATCAGGAAAATCAGCAGTTTATACAAATGTAATAACAGTTTCATAACAGAAAACATGTTGTTATACTTACACTTAATTACACGGGTAAAAATTAATTTGATACATATGCATTTACACAAGCTGTACTACTCTAATTCATCTGTAACAGTGAATACATCACTGGTAGTTTCATTGTTGTTGCATGTATTGTTAATGTGTAAGTACACAGTTATTACAGACACATAATACAAAGTGGAACTGGTCAATTCAGTTGTTCTGTAACTTATGTATTTTGTAAGTTGGATGTAGACATGAGGAACTGAAGAGTGGTCCCACATACAGACCTTTGTGGTATAAGGGGATTGCCAGGGAATCCTATAACGATTTTGCTTCTGCATGGCCCTTGCCAAAAAAATAACATGTTTATGGTAATGATGTTGTTGTGTTAAAATTGCACGTCATTTAATTTGACATCGTTGTGTAGTAGGTGGTACCAACAAAGCAATCAAGGTGAATTATGTTCTTGCTGGAAAAGCCTTCATGACAGTCAATATTTCATTCCAGCTCCGTTATGAATAGCCACATATGGCCTTTTAAGTGTTGTTTTATAGTGGATGGACATTTTGTTTTGTTTTAGTTTATTTATTTATTTATTTTTAACTCCCATTTAGATAATAATTCACTTTCTTCTGCAGGCCAGCTCCCCAGTTTGGGTTTCAAGGCAGTGTGCTGCATTGCTTAACAGGCAGAAAGTCCATAATGAAGTACTTTATTATTGATTTTTAAATTTGTCTTTCTTGTTACGTTCCCTTTCATGATGCTGGGGGAAAAAAAAACCCAAAAAAAACAGAAAAGCCCTTCGCTTTGATATCCATCCAGAAAAACACAGGCATCTGGGAGATGCAAAAGAACAAAACAGCATTGGAATTGCTTTTCCCTTTGAAATTCCCTCTCTCAAGTTTTCTTGCAGCGAAAGTCAACAAAGTATGGGTAAAGTTTTCATCTCCAGCATTGCTGAAGTCAGGTGCAGAGGCCTAGGAGCTTTTTTTGGAGGGCTCGTCCGGGATTGACCAGCCGCTGTGACGCTGACGGGCTGGGACAGGGAGGGTTATCTGGGCTGTTTGGAACCTTTTTTTTTTCGGAATGAGCGCGGGCGGCGGAGGCAGGAAGGCGGCGGGGTAGATTGCTTTGGCACGGGCCGCTGCGACGCCTCTATTGGGCCAAATAAATTCTGCGAGTGTTAAGCCGCTGCTGCATGTATTCCTGTGATAAGCTGATCATAAATGGAGGGATTTATGATAGCGTATTAAGAAGCTGAATTTGTTCATTCAGCTATTATTGAGGATATAAAAGGGAGAGAGAGATAGAGAGAGAGAGAGAGAGAGAGAGAGTAAGGTATTTTTTATATTTTTAATTCTTGCACTTTTTTTAAAGCAAAACAGCAGCAGGAGGTAGCATTTGACAAGGAAATAAAATGCCAGGTTTATTTGAAGTTTTAAGGCTAAAACCAGTTAAAAGTTATCGCAGCAGAAAAAGGAATGAAAGACCTCAAATGATTCAGATTTCAGAAATCATTTTTTTTTTTTTCCAAAGACAAGCTGGGTGATGGAATTCGGAATGTAATCCGCCACTTTGGGATTACGTCAGACTGCATGTGAGGACGCACACACATAGGCACACTCCTCTATTTATTCATTTATTACAATAGAGGAGTCTGGTGGCTTTTGGTTCAAATTGATTTAATATTTATATTTCCATTCATGTTTCTGTATTTTTTATTCCCATGTGTGATGTGAGTCTGAAATGAATTAATAGTAAAACAAAATGATTAACATGCCTACTGTACTTCTGTTATGTTCACTAGTTGATTCATGCATCTCAGGTCTCGAATCTTTAGTAGAGAACTTAATTTTAGTTTCATTATTATCTGCAGGCACTGCCCTGCAATGGACTAGCGACCTGTCCAGGGTTTTTCGTGCCTCCGCCCAAAGACCGCTGGGATAGGCTGCAGCTCCCCCCCCCCATGACCTATTAGTCGGAATGTACGTCCCTGATCCAAGCTATGTGTTTCCTGTTTGCCTCTTTCCTTCAAATACCACATTTACTGCATGATGCACTTTGTTCTGTCCATTAGATTGAAGGTTTCTCTTTTATATAAGGTTTGTTATTTAAAGTTGTGTTGAACCTGATGAACCTGTAATCTGCAGGAGAATGGCTTTGCATTAAGGACTGTGCATGACTGTAGCAAAACTGATAGGCAAAGTCATGTTAGGTTGGAAATGGAAGGTTTTATTCATATACTGCATTAAGATTTGTTATTCTAATTGGTTCTGTTTTTTTTTTTTTCTTTTCTTATGCCGAAATTTCATAAGCCAAGTCTAATTCAAACTAGGAATCATTTAGGGTAGAGTTTGAGAAGTTGTGAGTCAATATGCCACTTGAGTTATTGACTGGAATCCCCATCTTGGCTATTCTTGAACACTAGTTATCTGGTCCCACCTTATATTAAGTGTCTCTAATAACTGTGTAGTTACATGTGAACAACATATGCAACAACAATGTAACTACTAATTATTTAGTCACTGTTACAGATGGATTACAGAAGGACACCTTATGTAATTACACGTGTATCAACTTCAGTTTTGCCTCATATAATTACACAAGTGTATTGTGATAGTTGTAACAGCATATCTCTCATGTAATTACACAAGGGTAATAACATAAACGTAATTACATTTGTAATCAGACTGGAACAGCATTTTTTTTTCTGATTTTTTTTTTTCCAGAAGTAAAAGGTTTATAGTAACTTACATTGACATTACTTATACTGTATCTGCCAGTTTTCCTAACATTTAGCTATTTATGTTGCTAGTGCTGTGACACTGTAACCAGTTTCAACTTTAAACCATTCTGTAATGTGACAGTACAGCAGATGTCCCCTTATCTCAACATGTAACTTTTATGACGTTAATTAAAGGTGCTGCATTAACCCCAAAGCAATGTCTACATTACCACTCCATTATTACACAGTACCTACATAACAACTACACAGGACCTGTCCACTTATTTTAAAGTGCAACTTTAACACTACACTAGAGGAAAGTATCTATGTAGAAGATAGTTAATATACATGTGTAATTACATAGGCTATACTTCTGTAATCCATCTGTAACACTGACTAAATCATCAGTACTTACAATGTTGTTGCATATGTTGTTCATGTGTAACTACACAGTCATTATAGACACTTAATATAAAGTGGGACCAGTTATCTCTGCCTGTTCTGGCATATCTAAACTAAGAGGGCCAATCTAAGCAGCTGTATTTTTGTACCCTGTTAGTAGATGAGCAATGTACCTGGATCAGTTTGCTTTGGATCAGTGTTATGATAAAACCCAACCTCCTATCAGTGCCTTTTTAGTGAATAGTGAACATTGCACTTCTTAAGCATAGTCTTAAATAATCCAATGTGTGGCTAATCTTAATTTTTAACAGTCTGCTTTCCGGAGCCAAAATTAGAGGTGATTCTTGGCTAGCTGAGGGTATTTCAGGATAGAGGGTAATTAAACTTAGATGAAGACCAGTCTAAATGGACTTGAGTGTAATAAATGAAATCGCTGAATGTCAACCAGACAGAACATCATTTGTAAGTAACTTAGTGCACTTCAGCCAAACCAGGTTTCTGTGGTTATTTTTTGCATGTAGAAGCTAAGTCTGTACAAACTGGGCAAAGTGTACAGAGTGTTCTTAGGTGGATATCTTTAGAGTGAGCTTTCAGCTCTGCTACACGTGTCGCTCATGCCAGGATGAGTAAGATCCTTTCCGTTCACCTACTGCTCACTCATCCTTCCATTTGTGGGTTCATCAGGGTCTGTGTGTGATGTGGAGCTTAAAATATTTGTCTGAACCCAGAGGGACCTGGCTATTCATTCTGGGTTTGGTCAGGTTTGGAGATCATTTCTCAAATATTTATCAGGCTCAGGTTAGGTTCAAATTTCTCTTTAGAGATTCTCCTAGCTTCTCTTTAACAAATTTCAGCCTGCGTGTACCCTGCTTTACTTACTCCTCCCTGCTTTTATTACCTTAAGCAGTTTTTAATCTAGCATGCTGGAGTCCATGAGGTCCAGATAACAAAAGCACAATATTTACAGTTTATTCTGACTAAAATTCAAAGGAATGGATTGAAGAATTCATTCTTTAAAGTGGAATTTACTCTTCATTTTGATAAGCTCATAATTTGGCTATTAATTTTTTTAATTTTCTGTGATCTGTTCTCAGCTGTCCTTGTGTCTTCAAGATAATTACCCAAGGCAGCTTATGAAAGTAGAGTTTAATTTGATCTCTACACTGTTAAAAAAGGCTAAAAGAAAAGGTGCCAGACAACATCTGTTAATTTACAGTAAAAGTATGTTTTCACAGTAATGGTAAAAATCTATAAAATTACAGTCTTAATTTCTTTGTAGAATTATGATACATTACTGTAATTCAACAACTAGTTATTTTGATGTACAGTTTTTACTAAACTAAACTTATTAAGATAAATGCAAATGTCTGTGAAATAATGGTGATATTTTTTGGACTGCTGTCAGGTTCAGACTGAATTTTCAGCTTTAATTGTTTTCAGTCAATCGATTTTATTGGTCTATAATTGGATTCAGGGAGTATTTTGTCAGGATACAGTCAAGTTGGGGCAGAATTCTGTTGGGGTCAGGCAGGGGTTTGTTGGGATAAAGTCAGGTTTAGACAGAATTTTGTTTGGCTACAATTGGGTTCAAATGGAATTTTGTTGAGCTAAAGTCAGGTTCAGACAGAATTTTATGGGGCTGAAATCACTTTGACAGAATTTTGTTGGGATAAAGTTAGGTTCAGACAGATTTTGGGCTGCAGTCTGACAGACAGAATTTTGTAGGGTTACAGTTGAGTTGGGCAAGATTTTTGCTAGGCTACAGTCATGTTCAGACAGATTTTTTTCAGGATGCATTTAAGTTCGGAGATACTTTTTTCAGGATGCAGTTGGGTTCAGGCAGAATTTTGTTGGGCTTCAGTCAAGCTTGTAGGGATACATTTTGGTTCAGACAGAATGTTGTTGAGATACAGTCAGGTTCAGAAAGAATTTGTTGGACTGCAGTAAAGTGGGGACAGAATTTCGTCAGGCCATAGTCATTTTCAGACAGAACTTTGTTTGAATACAGTCAGGGCGGGACAGAATTTCATCAGGCTGCATTCAAGTTAGGACAAAATTTTGTTAGTTACAGTTGAGTTGGGACAAAATTTTGTTGGGCTGCAGTCAGGTAAAGACAGAATTTTGTTGGGCTACAATTAGGTTCAGACAAAATTTTGTTAGGCTACAATGAGGTTCAGACAGAATTTGTCAGGGTGCAGTCAGGTTCTGACAGAATTTGTCGGGTTATATTCAGGTTCAGTCAGACTTTTGTTGGGCTACGATCAGGTTTAGACCGAGTTTTTTTGGGCTACAATCAGATTTAGACAGAATTTTGACAGGCTACAATCAGGTTTAGATAGAATTTGTTGGGCTACAGTCAGGTTCAGACAGAATCTGTCGGGCTGCAATCAGGTTTGGACAGAAATTTGTTAGGCTACAATTAGGTTCGGACAGAATTTTGACAGGCTACAATCAGGTTCAGACAGAATTTTGTTGGGCTACAGTGAGGTTCTGACAGAATTTTGAAGGGCTGCAGTGAGGTTCTGACAGAATTTTGAAGGGCTGCAGTTAGGTTCTGACAGAATTTTGAAGGGCTACAGTTAGGTTCGGACAGAATTTTGTTGGGCTGCAGTGAGGTTCTGACAGAATTTTGAAGGGCTGCAGTTAGGTTCGGACAGAATTTTGTTGGGCTACAGTGAGGTTCTGACAGAATTTTGAAGGGCTGCAGTTAGGTTCTGACAGAATTTTGAAGGGCTACAGTTAGGTTCGGACAGAATTTTGTTGGGCTACAGTGAGGTTCTGACAGAATTTTGAAGGGCTACAGTTAGGTTCGGACAGAATTTTGTTGGGCTACAGTGAGGTTCTGACAGAATTTTGAAGGGCTGCAGTTAGGTTCTGACAGAATTTTGAAGGGCTACAGTTAGGTTCGGACAGAATTTTGTTGGGCTACAGTGAGGTTCTGACAGAATTTTGACGGGCTACAATCAGGTTCTGACAGAATTTTGTTGGGCTACAGTTAGGTTAGGACAGAATTTTATTGGGCTACAGTGAGGTTCTGACAGAATTTTGAAGGGCTACATTTAGGTTCTGACAGAATTTTGTTGGGCTACAGTTAGGTTAGGACAGAATTTTATTGGGCTACAGTGAGGTTCTGACAGAATTTTGAAGGGCTACATTTAGGTTCTGACAGAATTTTGAAGGGCTACAGTCAGGTTTGGACAGAATTTTGTTGGGCTACAGTGAGGTTCTGACAGAATTTTGAAGGGCTGCAGTTAGGTTCTGACAGAATTTTGAAGGGCTACAGTTAGGTTCGGACAGAATTTTGTTGGGCTACAGTGAGGTTCTGACAGAATTTTGACGGGCTACAATCAGGTTCTGACAGAATTTTGTTGGGCTACAGTTAGGTTAGGACAGAATTTTATTGGGCTACAGTGAGGTTCTGACAGAATTTTGAAGGGCTACATTTAGGTTCTGACAGAATTTTGTTGGGCTACAGTTAGGTTAGGACAGAATTTTATTGGGCTACAGTGAGGTTCTGACAGAATTTTGAAGGGCTACATTTAGGTTCTGACAGAATTTTGTTGGGCTACAGTGAGGTTCTGACAGAATTTTGAAGGGCTACATTTAGGTTCTGACAGAATTTTGAAGGGCTGCAGTTAGGTTCGGACAGAATTTTATTGGGCTACAGTGAGGTTCTGACAGAATTTTGAAGGGCTACATTTAGGTTCTGACAGAATTTTGTTGGGCTACAGTGAGGTTCTGACAGAATTTTGAAGGGCTACATTTAGGTTCTGACAGAATTTTGAAGGGCTGCAGTTAGGTTCGGACAGAATTTTATTGGGCTACAGTGAGGTTCTGACAGAATTTTGAAGGGCTACATTTAGGTTCTGACAGAATTTTGAAGGGCTACAGTCAGGTTTGGACAGAATTTTGTTGGGCTACAGTCAGGTTTGGACAGAATTTTGAAGGGCTACAGTCAGGTTTGGACAGAATTTTGTTGGGCTACAATCAAGTTTGGAGAGAATTTCTCGGGCTACAATCAGTTTCAGACAGAATTTTGTCTGGCTACAGTAGAAATAAAGCTGTTGACTAAATCAAAATAAATAAACTGTATTCTTTGGCCTGGGCATCAAATGTTGGAGTGCATTCTTGTGGATGGTTATTTAAAACTTGTTCCCTACTTGTTTTGTGACTCAAGTGGCAGCCTCTTAAAACAGCTGAAGTGACACTTAAAATGATGCGGACTGGATGAGATAAGGGTAATGGAATTGAGAGTAAGTCTCCTCGAAGGGTTGTTAGGGGCTATCAATCCACCTTTAATTTCCTCTCTCTCTCTTCCCCAATGTTTCTCCTTTCATTCATGGCAGGCTTTTCCAGGATATCCTATCACCCTCAGCTGTAATTCGTTAACCGTCATAGAGTTGGACTCTAGCAGGCTTGATGTAAATAGTCCAAGTTCATGGTTTCCCTTACAGTACTTTTTTATAGTGTTTTAGTTTTCCCTTGAAAAATCCAGACCCTAACTGTACCTGGGGAACCAGCCTGATGTCTGGAGAAGAGAAGTTTATTTGTTTGCGCGCAGGTATCAGACACCTAGCCAGCCCGTAAGACTATAGGCTGATGCCAAGATTAGGCCCAGCCTATACATGACAAGTGACAGGTGTGACAGACATGACCATGTATATGAATAAACAAGAATAGGCAGAAGAGAATGGTCTAAATACAGTCACAGTACAGGCACACACAATACAGAATGTACTGACATATAACCCAGCACTAAACACATTACAGAGCAGTACATTTCTACAACTTTTTGTCATTACAATAAAAATACAGCCACCTAAAATTGTTATTTGGAGTGATGCCATAGAGGAACCTCTTTTGGTTCCCAGAAGGACTTTTCAGAAGATTATTGATTGAAAGCACTCAGTTGAAAGGTTCTTCATCACTCCAAAGAACTCTTTTTGGCACCTTTATTTTTATGCTTTCTTAATTTAAACTGCCTTAACTTTTAAGCCAGTGATAGCTTTTCCAGATTTAGGGCTTAAAACTAGTTCACTGTGTTATAAATCTGTTTAATGGTGAATTATGATAATGAGCAGTAGTTGCAGGTTAATATTTATAGCATTTCTCTCCTTATCTCCTCCCTTTTGTGAGGTTTTCACAAATGGAGATAACAGACCAGAGAACGATAAGCTGTTATAAAGGCCATTCTTGTAAAAAGCTTTATTGGAATGTTCAATGTGGTAGTGGATGTAATTGCTGTTGCTTTGTGTCTAGCAGTGTTAAAGTACCAGGATTAACTCTGCTAATGTGACGGAGTGACAGTTCCTCTTTTTGCGTAATTGACAAAAGAGCCCCTCTGAGGGGCGTGCAGATTCCCTCCTCTTTGATGCAATCTCATTAGCTGAATATTTCGGATCCTTCTTGTTTTAAAGGGGAAGGATGATTTCCATAAATTCTTGAAACAGCACCTCATTGACGACTGCCTCTGTTCTCCTAGCCTTTGGTGATGTCCTGGTTCTTTCAGTCCCTGGACAGAATGTTTATACAAAGACAGTGTGGTGCAAACTGTATATTCACAATCTCAAGATAATGGTTTCAGAACCAGACGTAAGCCCGAATAGCTTTTTTCCCCCTTTCTTTCTGCTGAGGAATGATTGCATTTGTCAGTGATAGACTGGAGTTATTGTGGAGAACGTGGGGCTTCTGTGGGCCGACTCGTCTCTTAAGCCTCCGGACGGCAGCGTGACAGGCGGACAATGGCGCTATCGATCTGCCTAGTACAGGAATCGTAATAGACGCCTTTGTTTGTTGGCATGCTCGCATTGGACATGTCCTTCACCTTGAGCTCAGAACATGCTAAAGGTTTTAAAAGGGGCTGTACTCTACATTTATTTTGTATTTTGTATTATTATCATTTTCCTCTGTTGTCCAATTAATACTTGTGTGGTTTTATACACCAAAAATGCCCTTGTGGAAGAAAAGAAAAGAGTACTTTTCAAAGTTTTTTAAAATGAATAGGACATGTACTTTACTAAATGTTTTATTTTGGAGCAACTAGTGACAACTTAAGTGCACTTAAACATCATCATTTAGATCATCATTTACATTATTTACATTATTTAGTTATGCTTTTTTTCTTAACATTTTAAGTTGCACAGATTTAAGTATGTCACTGGTAGAAGTAACTACTATTACACTTGAAATATAGTATAAATATACTACTAGAACTACTGATACATTTCAGTGCTACTTAATGAGATATACTATAAGTAAAATGCACTTAAATGCATTTTAAATCATATCTCAGTGTCATTAAACACAGTTAACAAAAGATATTTAAATGTAATTTTAAGTATACAGATAAATATATTATTAGGAGTAGCTAAGTGCAGCTTATATGTACACGTATGAATTATATTTAAGCAATGTTGAAATGTATAAGTGCTTTTCTGTTCTAAATTGGAATGATGTACATTCCAATGAAGTTAACTTAAGCAATTAAGACAAATTCTGCTACATATGAGACATATTTAAAACATACACTCTTGGTTGTACCGATCCCTATATTTGATTGATAGATAGTTTGAGTTATATTGCAACTAAAATGTACCAAATAATACATTAAAAGTCATTGCTTTCAAATAATACTTCAAAATAGCGAATACACCTACGCTAATGACAATTAAATATATGTTTGAGTATGTTTCTGTATGTTAAGAAGTTCAAGTATTTCCTTACAGCGTTGTACTGAAGTATAATTTAAAATGTCTTAAAAATACTTTCCCAAAAGTACAGAAAAGTATATATTTCCAGAAAATACAAAATAAAACCTGTACTTTTAGTGTTTTCTATGTACTTTGAGTATAATATTAATGTACTTAAGTATGCTTCTTTTTCACAATGGCAGTCAATCATGTATACATGTCCATTTTCCAAGCTTTCTTTGTCAATTAGCATTAAGCAGGCTGTTTATATTTCAGTCGTATGTCAAGCTTGGACATGAGAACCACTCAGCACACATGCATGAGCAGTGACATAAAAGCCAACAAAGAAGGAAAAAATTATCCTTGGAGAAAGAATAGTATGATAAAACAAAGAAATAGAAGCCAGGGGTTGGCACATTTGAGTGCTTTCAATAAACTCAATAAACAGTGGAAATATGGATTATTATATATTGCAGCATAGCACCCCTGATCAAATTCATTATTTTATATTGTTTTTGTTTTTCGTCCATCTTTCACTACAGCACCCACCATGTATTATGCAAATATGTCATACAACTATTGGAAAACTATTGGTGAGTAGACATGTTTGAAGTGATAGTTATCTTTTTCATGTTGTCCAAAGTGCCCCTTTAAGTATTTCCTGCCTTTGGTAGAGACTGACTTTCCCATCATCCAGCTTGGTGTCACTGAACGGGAATGGGCAGGGCTAAACTTCTGTATGGGCTGACTGAATGGGCTGAGCTGCTCATATGTAAATGTCTTCATAGGTGTGACATCACAACCATGACGAATTAAAAATAGCTTAGTTTCCATTTATGGACTGTGTTGACTTGGGGAGTGAATGCAACATGTTGAAGCTTTAATAACATTTGCATTTTTTGGGTCTATTAAAAAATAAAGACATGGAAAATTCAGTCTTCCATAATATGGACCACTTAAATGTTGACACCAGTTCAGCTTGACCCCTGAAGTGGATGCATAAACCTCTTTATGAATCTTCTCTGTTAATATTTGATAATGAGTTCACTGAAAGCCTGACCTGTGTAATTACTAGGTGAATATGCAACAGAGGCGGACGACGAGCAGAGGCATGTGGGCTAATGGCAGTGACAGGTCCAGTTAGTGGTGTTTTATGGCTGGGGAGGCGGGTGGGGGCAGACGGGCGCCGGCTGCAGGGTGAGATGCCCGTAGGGAGAGAGGATCAGGGCAGAGTGCTGGTCATTAGAATGGTCAACAGCTGCTGGGCTCTTGGCATGCTGACAGGACCGGCTGACCTGTGACCTTTTTGTATGCAGGGAGCATGTAAATGAGGGAGAGCAGTGGAGTCTGGGCTTGTCTCACTTCTCTCTACTGAAGACTTTCTCTCTCTCTCTCTTTCTCTCTCTCTCTCTCTCTCCTTCTCTTTCCCTTCTTTCTCTGCCTTCTTGTGTTTACCCTCACCCTCCTGCGGACAGGTCAATGCAGCATAATCACTTACATCAAAGAGATGTTATCTTTTGAACAGCTCACAAACACAGATGAAGCAGATGCCAACATCCCTCCCTCTCTATCTCGCTTTGTAGCATCTTTCTATCTCTCTCTCATCTATGGTAGCACTTCCTTGCCTTTAAAAAGTCTTGGGCTGCTTTTGCAGTACGCTTCGGGTCACCGTCCATCTGCACTGCGAGGCGCCATCCAGTGAGTGTTAAAGCATTCAGCTGAATCTGAGCAGATAAAATAGCCCTATGCACTTCAGAATTCATCCTGCTGCTTTTGTCAGCAGTCATATCAAAAGTAAATACAAGGGAACCAGCTCCACTGGCAGCCATGCATGCCTACCTTAACACTACCTCCACCATGCTTTACATCTGAAGTGGTATGCTTTGATTTCTTTCATTCTCTCATTCTCCACTTCTCTTCACATCATTCTGGCACAAGGTGATTTTTGACTCATCTGTCCATAAAATGTTGTTCCAGAACTGTACAGGCTTTTTAGACAATTTTTGTGACCTGAACTTCTAGTTTTAGAGGCTTCTGACTTATGTATTGTAGTAAACCCTCTGTATGACCGACCTTGAAAGTTAACAGCACCAGATTGCAAATGCACATGCTGTTGTTGAAATTACCTCTATACCTTTAATCTGCTTACTTGTGAGAGAAATAATAAGGGAATAGCGCACACCTGGCCATGGAAAAACTCAGCAGCCAATTGTCCAATTACTTTTGAGCCCCTAAAAATAGAAGTTTGAAAATTATGATAATTCCTATACTGTTCATTTGGATGTAAATATGCTCAAATTAAAACAGTTAATATGCAATCTCTCTCTCTCTCTCCCTCTGTCTCTTTCTAATTTAGCTTATTTAAGCACAGCGGGGTTTTATTGGCATGAATGTTACAAACTGAATTAACGCCGAAAAAGTACATGAGAAAAAATGGTAGTAAATAAGTAGAATAGAAAATGTATTTATTTGAATAAATGTTAATTTAGAAGGTCATCATCAACCATGAAAGAAGAAAATTTGAATATTTTTAAAGAATAAGTTGATGCCTTGCCTCAGTACTGTTCTTTAGGATGTGACATGCACAGAAGGGCCCTTGCTCTCTTTGCCCTTATGCTCTCTCTCTCTCTCTCTCTCTCTCTCTCTCTCTCTCTCAGTGCAGTGGTGTGATTGGTGGTCAGTGGCTGATATTGTTTTTGAATTAGAGAGTTCATGCTGCAGCTCTGTTCTGGTATTAATTCGTGGCGTGGTGTAATGAGCGAGTGCAGTGATGGATCAGCTTGCGCTATTAGTACGTGCAGGCCGCAGCGCGCTGTGTAATTATGAACTCTCAGATTAGGAGTGTGTTCCAGGCCAGCCAGCAGATGAGCACAACCACTCTGCCCTTCACACACACACACACACACACACACACACACACACACACACACCACTGAGCAAATAGCTCACTGCCTGCTGCTCTGAATGAGCTGCATTTATTGTGGAGCTGACCATTTATGTCTTAATATGGAACTACACACAGTACACAGTGCTGGGCAAAAGTCAGAGACCACCCCTTTCATCATTCAAATTTCTGCGTCATGAAATAGCATAAAATAACACGGAAGCCTCAATAACTAAATATTCTTTTTTTTCAGCATTTTTTTCAGTCCACTCTTTGCCTTCATTGCAGTCTCCATTCTTTTCATGAGACTTGCTTTCACTTTTTTGAAGAAATACAAAGATAATTGTCCACACCTCCAAAGTTCAGTCTTAGAAGTTTGTTGCATTCTTGTGATTCAAGTAATCTCAAGCACATTTAGTGATGTTGAGGTCTGGACTCTGGGGTGGCCAGTTCGTTGTTTTGAGAACATCAGCAGCTTCTTTGTTTGATTTGCAAATGTTTTATTTGTCTGTTTCCTTTTTTCAGTAAGAGCTTCTTGACAGCTACACATCCTTTCAGACCCATAGCGCTGAGTTGTCTTCTCACAGTGGAAGGATGGACAGAAACACCTGTGGATGTTTTCAGATCTGAAGCAGCTTGATTTTCTCCTCTCTCTCAAAGATGAAAGCTTTAAGTGCTGTTTATCTTATGGGGACAGTTTTGGTGGTCTACCAGGTGGTCTTGGATGGTTGTCAGGAGTCTAATCTTGTAGTCCAATTCTTCATTGCAAATAGATTATCTTTTATCTAATTTCTTTAGAAATATTTTGTAATAAAATAATGTACTTAATGGCTGTTTCATCTGGAGATGGTGGTCTTTGACTTTTGTACAGTACTGCATGCACTTTGTGTGGACGTATGCACTGTGTATGTGTCTGTATTTGTTTCATTATTATGTGTTATAGGTGTTGGTTGAGCTCTGTTCAGTATTAATAGCCAACGTGAGAGCTGCTGTTTTACCTGCCTGAATTGAACAGCACAAGTGCCTCCTAACGATACCCACTTTTTCTAGCAGTGTCCACTCTGGCCACCGGAGTCCAGCATTAGTCAGTGAGGTTAATGGCTTCCCCGTGCGTGAAAGCGGCCGGCGGCGGAGCGTCTGGGTAATTGTGTGCGAGCGTGCTGGCCAAATCACAACTGATAATGTCCGACATGCATTATGGAGGATGTGCAATTTTCTGTGTGATCCACTCAGGAGCTGTGTGTGTATGTGTGTGTTAGTGTGTGTGTGTGTGTGTGTGTGTGTGTTTTGGAGAGAGACGGGTGTGTAATTCAGTGAACACGACAGAACGCGTTGTGACACGCAGAGGCGAGGCGAGCCATGCTAGTGTGCTGGAGCTGACAGGGTATGTGTGCGTGTGACAGTCTGACTCGCAGTGTTGTGTTCTCAGAACTCATTCTCCTTTCCCAGCAGCTCATCCTGCTCTCTGACAGTGTGTGCCATGTTGTCCCATAGCATTTCTCTAATGTAACCTCTCCAGACTGATGTAGAGGTCTACTACTCAACCCGAGCCCGACAACACATTGGGTTTCGGGCCAGGTTCAGATAACATGCAGTCAGATCCTCAAACATTTGAATGCCAACAAAGTTACTGTTATTTTAGCAGACAGCATATTGTAGTTTAAATTTATTAATGAATATGAGCTGAAATTGCAGAGTTTGAGGGTATTTACATCCAAATTGGGTGAACAATGTAGGAATGGCAACCGTTATTAGGGGCTCAAAAATGATCAATCATACATTGAATTGTCAGTGACTGCCTCAAGTTTTGAACTTATACACATCACCAGATGCTGCGTTTCAGTTTCTGCTAGCTCTTGGGGTCTTTTACCTTCAGTTTTGCCTTCAGTAAGTGAAATGCATGCTCAGTCGCTCTAAGGTCAGGTGATCCTCTGGGCCATTGCAGAACATCTTAACACCATCCAATGAGTTTTGAAGCATTCAGTTGAATGTGAATATAGACCTGTACACTTCAGAATTCATTCTGCTGCTTTTGTCAGCAGTTACATCATCAATAAATACACAGGAATTAGTTCCACTGGCAGCCATATATGCCCACACTATGGCACTACCTCCACCATGCTTAACAGATGAAGTGGTGCAAGTTGATCTTTGTTTCAGCTGTCCTTAGGATGATGTTCTAGAACTGCACAGGCTTTTTGGCAAACTCCAATTTGATCTTCCTGTTTTTCTTATGTTATCCAGAACTGTTTTCTATGGTCTTCCAGATCTTTTGAAAAATGTACCAAATAAATAATCGTTTTCACCACACTTTGTTTTTGCTGTCTCTCTGATGGGTTTGTTTGGATTTTTCAGCCTAATGATGGCTTATTTCACTGGCAGTGACAGCTCTTTGGACTTCGTATTGAGAGGTATCAGAGTCAGATACCAAACGCAAATGCCATATTTGAAATCAACTCAAAATCCCTTGTCTGCTTACTTGTAAGCAAATTAATAAAGAAATGAGCCCCTAAAAATTGGCGGCTAAGTAGGAAAATGAATATAATTGCTAATCTGTTCACCTAATTTGGAAGTAAATATGCTCAAATTAAAGTCAAATGAAAGTCTGCACTTTGAGCTCATATTTATTATTTAATTTCCAAAAAATAAGTAACATAAAACAACTTTGTCAAGATCCTAATATCTGTGGCCCTGACTGTATATACATAAAAAAATTCAAAATGCATCATGCAGACTGAATATTGTTCATCTGAGTAACTCAAATAACAAAACTCTTATTAAGGCCCCATTGAGCTGGATTAGTTTTACCAGAGGAGATCTGGTAAAAATAATTTGTGTAAGATTTGACTAGTTGATTTCATATGGGATAAAAATTTTGTGCAATTTCCCCAAATATCCCAAATAGTCTGGAGTAAAACAGAATCAAGTGGACATTTATGTCAGCATTATGCAACAGGCACCACGCTTTTGAAAAATAACATACTGTGTGGCTAAATTGCAAATACGGCAGCAAAAATAAAATTAAAAAAAAAAAAATGCAGCACCAGATGAGGGAAGAGACGTTTCAGTGTGGGAAGACGCCTGTTATCAACAGCAATTCAAAATGATGGTACATAATCATAGCAAATGTAAGGGAATATACTTTGAATTGTCCCATAAATGTGTTTCCATTAAATATGTTGTGGATTTCAGTAGTCTTGTCCTGGCCTTGAGGATGGGGATTAGAGAACTGCATCAAGTCAAGCTCCAGTTTTACTGTAAGTCTTGTCTTCAGGTTGCAGAAAGAAATAGACAAAAGAGGTGCCGTTTTCTATTACCCAGTTTTTTATAACATTACTGTGGTGTTGATTCGAACAGGACTACTGTCACTGAGGGAGCTCAGAGTTTGGCAAATTCTAGAAACCATGTGTCAAACACGAGGCCTGTGGGCCAAGTCAGGCCAGTGACCAACTCCTGGCCTGCAAAATTATTTCAATTTTCTGTTCTTATTAGCCCGTTTCACCCTGAGATGTACTACTGTCCCCAGTATCCTATGCAACATAGTGTGTGTTCTGACCCCCTTCCCCCAACAACAACAACAATCTATGGGTCAGGGGTTACACAAAAAGAAAAGATGCCTGGTGTCTAGTTAAGTAGGTGGTTTAAACAAATACCTAAAACAATGTATTTTTTTTTAGAATTATTTCTGAATAAGTATTCAATGCCTATATTGGTGTTGCAGTTTTGGCATATTTTGAATAAACAGTGGTCAGTTCAGGTCATGGCAAAATGTCAAGTAAAAATGAAATAAAAACACAGCTGGCCCACAGATTTGCTAAGATTTTTGTAATATGGCCCTTTTAGTGGTTAAGTTTGACACCCCTGTTCTAGAAGGTAATTCACTCTGGAAATATTACTTAGCAGACTTATAAAAACTAGATAAAAATCATGGATCTCACTGGTAATAACTCAAATTTAGCACCTCTCCAGAAAAAACTAATGTAGCTTGAATAGGGCTTAGGTCTGGAATGTGATTACAAGAGTAATTAACTGAAATGTGATTACAGGAATTTAAACTATAAAGCGTTATACTGCTTTGTTACATAAAAAAAATGATAAAGGCTGCATTACTTTGCACCATGCCGGGATGCATCATGGCCTTGTGAAGAGTCTTTGTAGGCCCTCACCCTGCAACAGAAATACGCTCCAAAACGTTTAAAAAAGATGTTTAAAAGGATGCTCCTGTTGTCCTTGGCATTGGTAAAACAAGTGAAATGTGTTGTTGCCTGTCTAACGTCATACTGTTAGTGTAGCTTACTTTTCAGGTATGCCTGAAAAAACCTCCCCAACTTCTGCAAGGAACTTCAGATTAAGGCAAACTAGCTCGGTTTGAAGCTGTACCTGGCGGGCTGGCTCTCCTGCTCGCGGATGTGGCAGCACTGGGACTCAAATGCCTCTGAACAGCAGCACATCCATAATGGAGCCTCTGCGTTGTACGTTGCTGTTTGTTTCACAGTAATAAAGGCCTGCACTGAACATAATGGTGGAGTGAATGAAAGTTGGGGAATGGAGAAGCAGCAGGATTGTGTGTTGTAAACATGTCTCTGTTTTATCTGGGTTGTATTGTTTGTTTTAGAAAGCGCCGGAGACCCAGGGGCTTAGGGAAGGGGGGGTGGTCTCTCTCCCCCTTCTCTCTCTCTCTCTCTCTCTCTCTCTCTCTCGACAGCAGCGCTTCCCTTTGTGCACGTTTGAATGGAAGTGTGCTCCTATTGTGACGCCCCTCTGCAAGCCCACCTGCGTGTGTTTGCGTGTGTGTGTATGCAGCTGTGTGCGCTGTGATGATTCTCGTTCGCTTTGTTCGGGCAGACATGGCTTCAGGCCACACGCCTGCGCTGGCTCGGTGGCGAGTGCAGGTAAATCCGCAGGAATTGCCCGGTAGGCAGAAATTGGATTTTACTCTGGCCTCAGGCACTCGGCTCCTCTGCGCGTCACGTGCCCTCAGGCGGCCCCTCCGTTTGAAGCCAAAACCAACGGAGGCTGGGGTCAGTGTGAGCGTGTCTCGGTGTGCGCGTGTGTGGGGATAGGCATGCTTTCACTTGGACTTGTGGCCTTCAAACAGGAAGCCTGCATGTATGAGGTCAAGTAAAACAAAGACAGAGAGTCAGAGATAGACAGGAGGAAAGGGAGGGCAGTCAAAGCAGGACAAGATCGACAGGATTTTCACATTTTCTATACTTTTTATGCTCTGTTCCAGTGGTACGGTGTGCATCTGTTATCTTTGTCTGCATCCTGTCTTCTGCAGTTGCTAACTCTGTCAAAGAATAGGATGTGATTTTAAAGCAAGCTTTAAATGGATGAAGATTTTAGGGAACTGGTCACAGGCTGAGTTACATAAAATGTAATTTACATTACATGACAGTTAGACAAGGCAATTCAAAATTCAAAAAGAAGGTAGCAAGATTTAATGCTAATGTCTTATCGTAATCTTCACATGTCCAGTTACTTTTGAGCCCCTAAAAAAGGGGTGGAGGGGTGGGGGCTATGTATGAAAATAGTTGTAATTCCCAAACAAATGCTGGCACAAGCAACAGTTCAGATTTCAGTTATGTTCATATTAGCTAGCTAGCTAGTAGGGCTGCATGATAAAATGTATTTTATTGTTATCACTCTATCAGTTTGTGATGAGGTAAGAGCTGTGATATTAGAATGGATCAAATCACATTACAGTGACAATGTTATGATTAGGTTGGTGGGAATGTAGCATTGGCGTGTCTAAAATTAGAGCAGCAGTGAGCGTGTTTACATGCACATAGTAATCCGATAACTGTAGAAAATCAGATTTTGTCAGTAATCCGATCAACGTGTTTACATGCGCTTGGGTAATCAGATAATAGGAAACTCCAGGTCTACATAAGTCAGGTAGTAATCAGATTTCTGCATTGCAATCGGCCAATAAACTCACAGAACTCAAACTTCATGCCGGAGCCTTTTTTTTTTTTTAACATCACACCACTTTACCTGAAAATATGAGCATGCATCATCTAGAAGATAAAGAATATCTAAATCCTTCATTTCGTCAAGCATGTAGTTGGTTTCAGTGTCTCTCCAAAAGTGTTTTGCTGCCTGCTTATTTCCTGTACCGCTGCATGTTTTCGCACATGTGCAGACTGAGAAATCTAAAAGACATCAGAGTAAGGCTACACATGCACTGATTACTGAGCTAAAGTCCAGCTCTTTTTATAGGATTTCGTAATCGGATTTCTAGACCTTAATCCAATCTAAGAATTCAGAGTATGCTGTTTACATGACCATTTGAATAATCAAATAACTGCAGAAATCCGATTATAATCAGATTATTGAGTGCATGTAAACACACTCAGTGTGCTTGGCTGAGCAGGGAGTCAAATACTGCTTTCCTCTGTGCAAAGTGGGTGACTTAACCACTCGGCTGTACAGCTTGTTACAAAACATAGACACATGCATAGCTCAACAGCTACTCGATCCTGAACTACTAGCCTGCAAAAATACTTCAAACATGATGACTGTGTTCAATCCCAGAGTAAAAGTGTGGAACAGAATGTGTGTATGTGAGTCTGTAAGCTTTCTAACAGCTTTATAGGGCAGAAAAATGTGCTTGGAATTTTGATATAAGCAGCTGTTTCATTATTTTTATTTTGCACTTCTGTATAAATACAAAGCCAAAAGAAAAAAGTAACCAGAAAGAATTGGAGATCTGCCACTATTTTGATCATAATTTTAATGTTTCACTTCTCATTTCATCATTGCAATATAAACAACTTCACTGAACATTGCATTTTAAGTCAAAGTCAAAATTACCAATCTTGCATAATATCATTCTGGATGACTTCCTTCTCAACCATCTGTCTTGTGCCATAAAAACCCTTTCAGCAAGTAAGGTTTAACTGATGAATGGCTAGCAGAAGTTTAGAACAGAGTTTGAAGGGGTCCTTGGGGACACAGCTGTTTCTCTTCTTCATGCGGTGCTTTGTTTCTTGATTCTTTCAATATCCAATTTAACAACTACGAGAAGGGCATGGCAGAGAGGAAGACTGCACAAAAGGGAACGAATGCACCATGCTCCCCTGTTTGTCCTGAGTCTACTTCCCTGCAACTGTCTGCTGCGGCCAGATGAGCGATCAGCTGCTATCTGCCCTCTGATTAACAACTTAAGGTGTGGGACAGGTACATTGTCTAAAACAAAGAACCTGAGAGATAGACAGGAAGGGGATGGGGGACTATCTGAACTTTCTAGGTAACCTGGGGCCGTATTACAGAAACTTCTTAACTCTGAAATCTTATCTTGTCTGTTTAGTCACCATAACAACTTCAGTTAGGACTGAATTTAGGACAGTAGCTATTACAGAACAGCAGTTCTAAAGTTCATAATCTTATCTATTAACTCCTAACTAGACAAAATTTCCTAAATACTGTGCTAACTTTAAGACAACCCCAGAGGTGTCTTAACCTCTGTTTTAACTGGCCATTTCTATTGTTTTGTGCAGCGACAGGCAGCAGAGTTCACTATAACTAGCATAATGGCGTTTATCTACACTGAAAACGGTGCTTTGACTTATGAGGTTTTTTTCTAACAGCAGTTATTACAGTGATGGTGGTGAATAATTAGGAGACAGAGCTGAACGTGTGTCTGTTTATTAGGAGAATTAACGTTGGCACAGTCGGCTAAAGCATTTGGGAAACTGAAACTGAAACTGGAGAGTGATGATGCTCTGATAAACAGCATGAAGCGCTGACACAATATTCTTAACTTAAGGTTTTTCGCACTTTAGTTTTGTTCAATCTTTTCTTACATCAGTAACAGTAGCTGTCTGGCTAACTAAATTGATTGTTTTGATTACATGTTAAAGTTTCAGCTGTGTGCGTATGGTCGGTTGCTAGGTAACAGACATGACAGTTGACTGTCGACTTTGATTGAGTAAGTTAAGATATCCTAACGTGAAATATGATGCTGTAATACAAGATTCCTAAATTAGGATAAGATTTGATTCTGTAATACGAATTTGTGAAAAATCTTATCTTGACCTGTCAGATCATAACTTTAGCTAAAAAGATAATACGCCCCCTGGATTATACTGTTTGATTGTTATATACTTTAAATGTATCATGAAATTGTGTGTGATTAGGTTTTTCTTTTAAAATAAGCATTGGGCTGCACTGAGACAGCAAAGCGGCATTTTGCCAAATGCAATAATGGCATTATATCCTGCAGCAGGATGAGGATTCCACAGGCTCTGACAATACTTTTTTTTACTATTTTGGTAATAATACCAAAACCTGCACATTTTATCCCCTTGTTGTCAAGTTGCACTCACCAGCACTCTGACCTTTCAGCCGTTTATACATCTTTGGGTAAAAAGAGTTTCAATATGTGACTTTAACAATAGTTTGGAAAAGAAAACTGTCAAATCTTTTTTTAGGCAGAACCTGCTCTTTACCAAGGAAGGTGCTTTGATAAACAAGAAGCTGATTGTCAGCGCTAGATATACTCAAAGTATTAGTAAATAACAAACTGTGGCAGATTATATATTATATTTTTCTTGCTTAACTGAAACATAACAGCGAGAAATTTCAAAAGTCAAGCTGCTGTCATAGGTTAAAAATCAGATAATGGCTAAGACTTCAAATTACATAGTCAAGGAACAATATGCTAATTATCACTACAAACATTAGAGTGTGCATGAGAGAGAGTGAGAGAGAGAGAGAGACAGAAAGACAGAGAGAGACAGAGATAGACAGAGAGAGAGACACAGAGTTCGAGAGAGAGGGTGAGAATGATGGAGTACCTGCAGTGCAGGCAGCCCCCTGGATGGCGCAGATGCATGATAGAGACAGACAAGAGAGCCGGACCACCCAGGCCTACAGCTGCTACTACAATACACACACGCACACACACACACACACACACACAGCCCTTCATTATGCACCACACAAACACAATTACCACAGGCTAATTGCTGTTAATTGAAGACAGCTAAGCTGGCTGGGTTTGGGGACTGAAAGGATTTTGTGTGTGTGTCTGGAGGGGTGGTGTTTGTGTGGGGTGTGTGTGTATGTGTGTGTGCGTTTTAGAGGGGATGTGCGTGGGGTTTGTGCGGGTGTGTACGTATATGGTGTGTGTGTAAGGTTTGTGTATGTATGTGATGTGCGTGGGGTTTGTGCGGGTGTGTACGTATATGGTGTGTGTGTAAGGTTTGTGTATGTATGTGATGTGCGTGGGGTTTGTGCAGGTGTGTAGGTATATGGCGTGCGTGTGAGGTTTGTGTATGTGTGTGATGTGTGTGGGGTTTGTGCGGGTGTGTAGGTATATGGGATGTGTGTGTGAAGTTTGTGTATGAATGTGATGTGTGTGTGGGGTTTGTGTGGGTATGTGGTGTGTGTGTGTGAGGTTTGTGTATGAATCTGATGTGTGTGAGGTTTGTGTGGGTATGTGGTGTGTGTGTGTGAGGTTTGTGTATGAATCTGATGTGTGTGGGGTTTGTGTGGGTGTGTAGGTATATAGTGTGTGTGTGAGGTTTGTGTATGAATCTGATGTGTGTGGGGTTTGTGTGGGTGTGTAGGTATATAGAGTGTGTGAGGTTTGTGTATGTATGTGATGTGTGTGTGTGGGGTTTGTGTGGGTATGTGGTGTGTGTGTGTGTGTGTGAGGTTTGTGTATGTATGTGATGTGTGTGTGGGGTTTGTGTGGGTATGTGGTGTGTGTGTGTGAGATTTGTGTATGTATGTGATGTGTGTGCAGGGTTTGTGTGGGTATGTGGTGTGTGAGGTCTGTGTATGTGATGTGTGTGGGGTTTGTGTGGGAACGTGGTGTGTGTGTGTGTGAGGTTTGTGTATGTATGTGATGTGTGTGTGGGGTTTGTGTGGGTATGTGGTGTGTGTGTGTGAGATTTGTGTATGTATGTGATGTGTGTGCAGGGTTTGTGTGGGTATGTGGTGTGTGAGGTCTGTGTATGTGATGTGTGTGGGGTTTGTGTGGGAACGTGGTGTGTGTGTGTGTGAGGTTTGTGTATGTATGTGATGTGTGTGTGGAGTTTGTGTGGGTATGTGGTGTGTGTGTGTGAGATTTGTGTATGCATGTGATGTGTGTGCAGGGTTTGTGTGGGTATGTGGTGTGTGAGGTCTGTGTATGTATATGATGTGTGTGTGGGGTTTGTGTGAGTATGTGGTGTGTGTGTGTGTTGGGTGTGGAGTTTATGTGGGTATATGGTGAGTGTGTGGGTTTGTGTGTGTGGTAGAGGGTGTTTGTTTTTGTTTTTTGTTTTTGTGTTTTTGTTTTTGAGTGTCAAGGCATGGGGTCATACATACATTCAGCATGTACTGTACATAGTATTATATTATTATGTAGGTATCTATATGTAATGTTAACATGCCCAATGGGTGTAATATACATGGAAATACCTGTATGTAATATGTTCTGTATGTATTACATATTTTTTCAGTATATTCAATACAAATACCTTGTATGCATTTTATACATAAATATCTACATGTAATAATAACAATGCCAGACATGTGTTACATACATGTAGACACCTGCATGTACTGCAGCTTCACTGAGAGTACAACCAACTTCTAAGACTGAACTTTGGAGGTGTGGAAAAACATCCCTGCAGATTTCATTGTAAAAGTCTCCTGAAAAGACCAGAAGCTGTGATAAAGGCAAAGAGTGGATACAACATAATAAAAAAAAACATTGCTGTTATATTTGGTTGTTAGTTGTTTAGATGTAAGTACCTTGTATGTTTCTCAACTTTGCCTCAACTTTACATCTAAAATTAGTCTCAATAACCAGATAGAAATGATTTCCGTACCCAAGCAGTAATGAAAACAAACACAGTTGGCACACAGTCTGCTTGTCAAACCTTGATCAGACAAAGTCTTGGTGATAGCTTTGAGCAATGCTTCAGCCCTGAATTTGAAAGCCTGTTTTTGTTCCAGGCCTAAAAAGGAAATGTGATAAAGATTTAACTGTCATGCTTTGACGGTTGTGCACTTGTGCTATATGTGTGTGTGTGTGTGTGTGTGTGTGTGTGTGTGTGTGTGTGTGTTTTCAATGTGTGTCAAGTGGTTCTGGATCTCAGAGTACTTGGCCTTATCTAACCTTTAAGAGTAGACGCTAACCTTGACCGTGTCCTTCAGCTTATTTATACCATTGGCCTTAAGTAATTTCCACAGATGCTAACGCTAAGTGCTTCTTCCTTTAAAAAAAAATGCAAGCAGCCAAAGCTACTCTCTTCTCTCATTCTCAGTCGTTCCCCACTGATTTAACCCAGCGATGCTAATATTTTTCTGTAGAGTGATATGAATTATTTCTTCGCTCCTCTTTGAACTTTGCAGATAAAGAAATTAATGCAAATTTCTTGCAACCACAGGAAGATGGCCACTGCAATATGGCTTATTTATCCCTTCCATCTTTCTTCTTTTTTAGGGAGGAAAAATCAACAGTTTGCATAACACCGTTTTCTTTTCTTTCAACTCTTAAAAATAGTCTGCGTGTGAGCGAGACAAAGCGAGTTAAAGACTTTAAGACTGTCTAAAAATGACTTTTGAGCTTACTTTTTCATTCTCATTAGATGCAGTGTTTAAATTGCTGTCGTTTGCTGTATTTTCTCTAACTGTCAGTGTTCTGGATTGACGCATCTTCCTACCCCCGATGAAAAGAATTAGAATCTGTATTTGCCAAATAAAAGATATGCAAACACATTTTATTGGTGTTGGTGTTAGCTTGAATGCTAAATGTTCAGTAAACCAATGGAGAACCCTCAGGGCTTCTATGGTTCTAGGATAATCTTGAAATCTTCTAACTGGCAATAGGAAATTGTTCAGTCAGGAATTTTCCCACCAGTGGTGTTTAGATACAGTCAAGTTAGCTATCCAGTTGGTTAGACCTTCAAGTTAATGCCCTTATGCATTGGATTATCTACCAAAATAATTAAGAAATTACATTGGAATCAACCAATCATATTAGATTTCCAGTGAGTGGGAAAACATCATTCTTAGCCTTTTGGAAGTCCTAGATATGTTACTGACTGTGAATACAAGCCTAACCAGGCCTCAGTCACCTGATAGAAATGGAAAACAGCAGCAGCAGCTCTAAACCAGGCCTCTTTACAGAAATTTGCTGTAAATCTGCAAAGTAAAATTTATGTTAATGTCTGTTTTAGTGTCTCTAATGAGCTTCAAATGTCTGTTAAATCTAGAACAGCCAACAAATAGTTATGTACACCAGCATTAGTGCTAACACACTAATAGAGAACGCATAGGGGTGCTAGCAGAAAGTAACATTATAGTAAAGCTGCTTTTTCCCTTGTTTTTTGTCGTTGTTCTAATATTTATGAGCTCAACTGAAGGTCAAGCTCCAGCAGTTTACAACTGCAATAAACAATATGACTCTATATACAAATAGAACTGATGGACAGTGAATAGTATGTACACTTTCCTTAAAAATAGATTGTCCACATAATTTTACGGACACCTACATAGTAAATATTAGTGATATATGAAAATTGAATATGTATTATGAACTAATAGAGGTCTAGAGTAATTAGTTTTGTTCTGCTATGCATTCAATTTACATTCTGATGCATTTGTGTGTAATTGCATAATTAATGACATAGTTATTATAGTTATATTACATAGTAATAGGTTACATTTACATTTATACAACAGATTTTAGGCCCTATCTCTCTAGTTTAATTGAGTATTACCAATTCAACTGTTCAACCCAAATGGGATCTATTAAACGTTTAGAATACGCACTATTTGGCACTTTTTTTCTGCCAACCACAAATAAGAAATAATTCAACTAAATGTAAGAAGAAGGATTGGTGGGATATGGACCATGGGGAACCCAGCAAAATTAAAGATGTGCAGGGATTGTTCCAAACATGAACATTATAGCCGATGATGATACGTACTGCTAATGCAGATGTTGCATACAAAAGTGCAGCTGGTCACAGAGGAATTAGAAATGGGCACTATTTAGGGGAAGAGCCAGTGGTGGCCAGGGGTGGCATTCACGGTGGGTGGAGAAATCAGCTAGGGCTTCCGCCAGATGCTTTGGTCCCTCTTGTCTTTCACAGCGCTCCCATGGGGTGGGCTTTGGTGAGATGCTGTGCTCTACACTGGAGGATGATTCATGCTCACAAACAATAGCACTGCTTCTGGCAAAAGGGACAGAGTACAACTGCCATTAGCTTTAGTTACAGACAGAGAGAAAATGAGAAACAATAGGCAGATCTGTGTGTGTTTGATGGGAAGAAAGCAGTGAGAGGATCAAGAGCGGGAATTATTTAGTATATATTGTTACCTTTATATTTAAACCTCAATTTTTTATATTTTTATTCCATTTTGTTTAAAAATGGCACATTATATGAACACTTCATGATAATGGACCAATAGAAATGCTCCAAGACAGGAAAATAATGTTCTATTAATGCACATTAAAGAATGTTTTTCATCCTTTAACATCCCAATTCAGAGATTAATGGCATGTCAGTGGTGGGGTGGTGCTTAGGTGTCAACAGTGTTTTTGATTGGTTCCTATGGGTGCCCCCCAATTGAAACTGGTAGCTAATAGATTGGTAGATTGTCAATGCCGGACAGGGTTAGCAGTGGTGATTGTTTGACTGTATAAATGACTTGGCCATTGGGTGGCCAAGGCAATTTTAGGGGATCCACAGTCCAAAAACCCAAAACATAACTAAAGTTATCAAGGACAACCCAGAATTTTTGTCTCAAAATGACCCAGAAAAGATGCATGTGCTATTTTTTTCTCTTTTTATGTGAACAAAAATGATAATATCGACATTAAATGAAAATGGCAAACTCAACAGACGCATACTTTGTTTTAATGAATGGTTTAAATGTTATCACACATTGTTTTACATGAAAGGTCATTTAAAAATGCAATCTCATTTTATTTGGATAGTCCACTATAGTCCCCTACAGATTATACACATGTGTAGATGTTCAAATGGTTAACAAACTATCTGTTGAAACTCTAACAGTTTTTAGAATCTGTTGATTATAAACAGTGGTGTGGTTAGGGTTAGGAATTTGGACTGGGGTTAGGGCTAGGACCAGGGTGAGGGCTGGGTTTAGGTTTTGGGTTGAGGTTAAGGTTAGGGTTAGGATTTAAGCCAGGTTTAGAGTTATATATGTTTTTAAAGGAAATTAAGAAAAAATAAAATTTAAAGAAATTAAACATTTTGAGAAAATTATGGTCAATTTAGTAGATATTTAGTTAAATGTAACTTGAAAGTAAATTAATAAAGTATAATATACAAAGAATCTAAAGTGGACTATGCAAATAAAATGTTACCAAAAAATTACTATAAAAACAAATTTATCTACAGATAATACTGTTTTTTTTCTTACCTTCTTTTGCTTTTTTTCTTTTTCATGTGTGTATTTTATTTTAATTATGGTAAAATACTGTATATCAGAATAACTTGTTGAACTAGTGAAACTGTTGAATTACACAGTTAAAGACAGAATTAGTAAAAACACAATGACGGTAAGTTTACAAATTTGTACCGTTTTTGAGAAAACAAAGTTTTACTGTTTATCGTTGTTTTTTTTTGTTTTTTTTAACCAGTGTAACCTTGCCTACTTTGCTGTATTCCTGACATGTTTGGTGACTACTAAAAGTATCCATAAGAAAGTTGCATTTACAAAAATAAGGAATTAAAATTGGGCATTAAAAAAAGCATAAAAGTCAGTATCAAGTTAAAACTTTCCATTTTTATTATGCAACTTTAGGGTCTCATGTTTCCAGTAATTCTTATAGCACTTGAGTAAACGTGATGTTTGAGTGGAGGATATATAGATATAGAGAGAGACTGTATAGTGTGGATTGTACTCTATGAGAGCAGAAATGTTTGGTGTGTTGGTATTGATTAGAGCTAATGAGACACCATTGTGTGCATGTCTGGGTTGGCCAGTGAAGATACCGAGAGAGAGAGAGAGAGAGACAGAAATGAGAGACTAATGGGCTGAGACAATACAAATAATTTGTGGCTGCTGGAGAACATCAAGATTGATGGCTGCTTTGCCTGTGGATTTAAACAACGTCTGTTTTTGCTGGCCTTGGAGGTGAGCAGTGGCGTCCCGCTTAGTCACATTTAGCAGGCTGAGGATTCTCCCCAAGGGGGTGCTGTTATTACCCAAGTAGGTTTCAGTGCTTTGCGTCAGTGACACTGAACTGTAGATTGTTGTAAAATGACTTTAAATGCTGTGTAACATCAGTAATTATCAGCATTCAAATGAATGTCCAGAATTAATCATATTTCAGAAGTGAAGATAAAAAAAAGTGATGTACAGTACCGTGCAAAAGTAACCCTTCATTTTTTTTTCCCATTCTGTTCCAAAAATATAGAAAGAGGTAATGGAACTAATAGGCCTACTGTGTCTACCTGTGTTATGACTGACGCATCATAAATATACTGTACAGAGTAAAGCAAATGTCTACTATGAAACAAAAACATAAAGCAGCAAAAACAAACTGATTTCTTCAAACTAAAGAGTATGAACAGGTGGCCTCAAGCACTAAGGGGCAGTTTTATAGGCCTGTTGTTTACACTACTGTTTAAAGCTTTGCCATATTAACAATAATTGTTATCTTATGTCCAATAATTACTGATACAGAGTAGATTTGAATAAACGATAAAAAAGAAAAGAAAGCACTGACCACACTTCTGCAAGGACTCAAGTGACCAGTCATGAAGCTAACCTGCTTAATCCAGCATCAATTTGTCAGTATCTGCTATGAAACACTTCATAATGACACTTTATTTCGATGATCCCCTATATGGGCTTAGTAGAAACCAACCCTCAAACTGTAGGCTTATTATTCAGTTATTAATCCAGTATGATTTTTTGTTAAATTCTACAATAAAACACTCTATGGCAAAACTTTATTTTTGTCTTATCTAGATGCTAAGCTAATGCTCACTTTGTAACTAACCCCTCAAACTGTAGGCCTATTTTTCAGCTATTAATCCAGTATGAATTTTTCAGCATCTACCATAAAATACTTTATTATAATGCTTTATTTTAAGGGCCAACTGTAGACGATTAGTAAAAGCTCAGTTTGCTCTAACTGTAGGCTTATTATTCAGTTTTTTATCCAGTATGAGTTTTCGAACATCTACCATGAAAAACTTTATCAACAGTATTGCTGTTGATGGAAGAAAACCTCATCTCCATTTTTGATGTTTTTCCGTTTTTGATATCATTTGAAAATACCTGTTGCCCTTTACATTGTGTGTAAATTTCATGATAAATGGACAAAAAGAAATGACCCAAACTGACTTGGAAAGAAGTCTGGTTCCATTGACTTACATTAAAAGTAAATTATGTTTTTTCCTTCTCTTGTAAAGTTACCATTTTAGAGATACAAGGTTTTCTTCCGAAGTTCTATTAAGAATGTGTTCAGGATACATATAGATGATAGGCCAGAGGACATGGTCATGGTCATGACCTGTATGCCCTCCACCTCTTCTCCCATTAGGTGGTCCATATGTGTGACCGATAGAAAGCATGAGAGAATGCCCCTGCCTGCACTGACTGCTCACCTCACCCACAGGGGGCAGGCCGGCCCGCACTAAGCCGTCCCTCCTCCTCCCTGGCCTTGATTAACTCGGTCATAAATTATGCATTATGGACTAGAACCGTAGATTACTTTTCTCTGGAAAATTATATGAACTGTGACATTCATATTGGCTTTGTATTTGCTGTCTCCTCCGAGACGGCGCCGTTAATGTAATGTAATGTAATGTAATCCTTTTTAAGACACAGTAAATTCTGCGCCAGAGAAGATTGCTATTCAGTACTTCCTTAACATCGCAGGTGCTTAGCCAAGTTTATACCCTTTTATTTATTTATTTATTTTGATCCGTGAGAAAGTGATAAAGTTCTTCTAAACATTTGAACACATCCCACTCCTGCATGGATACATGTTTCAGTCATGTTGACCACACAGTTGGTTCTGCGTAATGCGTTTCTGGTGTAGATGAAGCACACAGTCAGTATATCCTTACAAGAGGAAGCATATCGTGCTGTAGAAATCTTTGCCGTAGCTTGTTTTGCATGCATGAATACATTCCCGAAGGCCTGCAGTAGTGATTACAGAGCATACAGCAAGGCCAAGTGCATTTCCTCTGTATTATCTAAGTGCCACTAGAACTTGTAAACTTGTCCTACTTCTGTCATAACTGCACTGTTTCAGCCCAGATTGAGTCTTGGTTCCTCTCAGTGGTTCTTTGTAATGCGCTTAGGGAGTTTCTCCTTTTGAGTCTTGGTTCCTCTCCATCTTTCTCCTTCATGCTCTTAGGGAGCATCTCCTCCTTTTGAGTCTTGGTCCCTCTCAGTGTTTCTTTCTCATGCTTCCATTTTGGAATTTAGTTCCTTTTAGCGTTTCTTCTTCATGCTTGTTGCATTTTTTTCATTTTGATCTTGGTTCCTCCCCATGTTTCTTCCTCATGCTCTTAGGGAGTTTCTCCTTTTGTGTCTTGGTTCCTCTCAATACTTGTTTTTCATCTTCTGCATATTTTTTTTTATCTTACAAGTCTTGGTTCCTCCTCATGTTTCTTCTTTGTGCCCTTAAGGAGCATCTCCTTTTGAGTCTTGGTTGTTCTCAGTGTTTCTTCCTGATTGAGTTTTTTATTCTGGATCTTAGTTCCTTTCAGCTTTTTTTTGTCTTCTGAGTTTTTTTTTTTTAGTATTCGATCCTCCCCATGTGTCTTCCTCATGCTCTTGGGGTGTTTCTCCTTTAGAGTCTAGGTTTCTCTCAGCTGTTCCTCCTCAAGCTCTTTGGGGCTGTCTCCTTTTAAGTCTTGGTTCCTCTTAACTTGTTTTTCATCTTCTGAAGTTTTTGTTTTTTCAGTCTCGGTTCATCTCCATGTTTCATCCTCATGCTATTAGAAAATGTTGAGTCTTTGTTCCTTTCATTTGAGTCTACCTGATTGAGTTTTGCTTTTTTAGTCTTGGTTCCTTTTAGAGTTTCTTCCTCATGCTCATTGATTTTTTTTTTCTTTTGAGTCTTGGTTTCTCTTTGTGTTTCATCCTGGTGCTCTTAGGGACCATCTCCTTGGCCTTGGTTCCTCTCAGTATTTTGCCCTGATGTTTTTCTTTTTAGTCTTGGTTCCTCCTCATGTTTCTTCCTCATGCTCGTGGGGTTTCCTTTCCTTTTTGAGTCTTGGTTCTTCTCAGTGTTTCTTCCTCATGGTATTAAAAACTTTGAGTCTTGCTTCCTTTTAGTGTCTCTTTCTGATTGAGTTTTTCAATTTGGGTCTTGATTCCTTTTAAAGTTTGTTCCTCATTCTTGTTGGGTTTCCTGTTTGGGTCTCGGTTCATCTCAGTGTTTCTTCCTCATAATATTGGGGATTTTTTTCTTTTGATTCTTGGATCCTCTGTGTTTCTTCTTCATCTTCTTAGGCAGTATTTCCTGATGCTGGCTTGCGCATTTGGAAGCTTGACCCACATTTCTGAAAAACTGCTTGAGGACAATGTCTACTGTAAAACCAAATTTTGTAGAAACAATTGGACAAACTTTTCTGAGTATTGAATGAACCCCATTCACCTGCTTGAGAAACTGAGCAAGTTTAGAAGTTAGCAGCACACCAGTCATAAATGTTATGATGTGTTTTTAATTCCAAATGATATTTATTTTGTGTGCATCTAAAAGGTCACAAAACACATAAACTTAGAGTTTGTTATTAATTTCAGAAGTAAGTTTCATTTTGTATGTGTGTTCATGGTCACACTCCTCAGACAGATGGGGCGTATTTTTATTTACGCATTCATAATTTTAGGGATAAATCTGAGGTTAAACAGAAAGTTCTCCAGCTTTATAGTTAAGTTAATGTTGTACTGAAGCATTGCTGAAGTTACTGTGGGACTCTCCGTGCTACCACATATCATTTATACTTACATTTTGGTGAGAACAGAACGAGTGACAGTATTTTGCCAAGTTGCAGTGTGACAGTGACAGAGAGAGATAAATAGAGACAGAAGTCTTTAGATTAGATGAAAAAACAAGCTCAAGTCTCTGTAAAGTTGGCTATAAGGCTGGGTGAGATTACATAAAATGAAATTACAAAACACGAACAAATGCTGTTTCTGTTTTTGTCTCCATACTGTTTCTGACAGATATTTAAACCTCAAAATAATGGCTTATTTTCTCAATGTATTGATTTAGTATCTCAAAATAATGACTTATTTTGAAAGGTTTGAATAAGTGTCCTGAAATTATGTTTTATTTGAAACTTTTTCATCTCAAAAATCTTGAGATCTGTCTTAAAGCAACTTATTTTCTCAGAATTTGAGCTACTACCTTGGACTAATTTTTTATTTTCTCAAAATTGTGACTTAACATCCTGAAATAATTACTTAATATGACATATCAAAATAATTACTTTTTGTTGTACTTTGAAATAATTAGTTTTGAAATATGAAATAGCATCTCGTAATGACCTATTTTCTCAACATTTTGGCTTACTATTTGAAAATAATGACTTGTTTTTTTCTAAAATCTTTACTTATTGTCTTGAGATTTTGAGATATTAAGACACAACAAACTATTTCAAAATAAGCAGTTATTAAACAGCATTAAAACAGTAATTGTTTTGAGATTATAAGTCATTATTTTAAAAAGTATATCGATATTTTGTGAAAATACATAATTTCAACATAGTAATTTTGAGAAAATAAGTAAGTTGGAGTGGCCTTCCATAACAGAGTGACATTTCATATGTGTCCAAAATAAATATCATTTGACATAATAGCACAGTCTGAATGTAGATATTTTGACAAGAAACTGAGTTTCTCCTTCAGTTGAATAGGATGTTTGCCAATATTCTGTGAAGCTTGCCCAGCCTTGCAACAGATGCGATGAAATAACACGTCTTTGGGTGGATCACGGATAGCTCAATTGGACTGAATTATGTTTGCATTTCATATATGGATGAGTGTTGATGTCACCCACCTCCCCGGCAAATAACAAACGTGGCCATCTGACCTTTCACTCTTAGCGTGTTCGAGTGCAGAGCATCTGAATGCAGTTTATTCTCCCATGTCTTAGCGGAGCTTAGTGTCATATCCCTTACATACACTGATAGCGATCTGCAAAGGCCTTTAAACTGGTATTTGAAATGTCATACCCCCTGTTCCTAACTCACTGTGTGTCTGTCCCGGCTGATATGTGTGTGTAGTATCTCTGAGCCTCCACATTTACAAATTCAAAGTTGAGGCAGATAAGATCTTTAATAGTAGGTGTGCTTGTGTTGTGCTCTGACAGATTCTCCGCGTGCCGCTGCATTATTAATGACCCCGAGCTGCCAGCCAGCCTTGATCAGCCTCTCTAATAATGTTGATCTGCTCCAGGAAGAAAAAACTTTTAGAGCAAACATGATTATTGAAATGATTAATGTGACAAGAGCATAGTGGGAGCTGTCACATTAGTTTCAGAAGAACACACACCCACACGCACACACACACACACACACACCCTCCCTGCCATCTGCAGAAAGGGGATTTTTGAAGGGGTGTCATAATTGTATGGAGGGTATGGCATGATGAGACACTGTATGAAAGTATGAAACTGTGTGAAGGTGGAAACTCTAATCTGTATAAAATGAGAGGAAAACTGATAGCTGGTTCCAAATGTGAGAGAAAGGTGGAGTGTGTGTGTGTGTGTGTGTGTGTGAGAGAGAGAGAGAGTTTCTGTCTATCATTTGAACAATAATAGTGCCAATTAGACTATTTATAACTATGTAAATGAGTTCATGTTATTGCAAGTAGATCTAAACTTTACACAATTTTCCCACTATTTACTGGTGCCAATTGCACCTGTCACATGATGGTACCAAGCTGAGAGGGTGAAGGCTAAGGAATAACCACACTACAGGATAATCAGGCCAGTTTTGAGCCCGATTCACCCCTCGACAGGGATGAGCAGGCATTTTAACTACCACTTTTCAAGGTATAACATAAGCTCAGGATGCTTATGTTGAGAAAAAACATATGGGTCATTCTACAGAAATGTCCATTTTTGTGTCTCTAGTGTTTACAGATATAATACACTTAAAAAAACATGTTAGTGTTACAATTTATTTATTTTTTAAATTAAACAATACGTTATTTTAACAATTACATCTTCTTGAGCCTCAATTTAGTAATATTAGTTTTAAATCAGTTATCTAGAATTCCAAGCACCACAGAAGTGCTTGTCCTCACAGTCATCTGTGAAGGGTGAGGCCATATTTTGAGGTTAAAAACACAAATTTTTCTGCAATTTTAACTTCAATAATCTATACACGACCATGAAATATATGAATTAAATGACATAAAGAAAACAAAAGGCAAATGAATATTATAAAATACATAATGAAAGTTGTTGGCCCCAGGAGTCATGTCAGTGGTGTTACTGCATAACAAAAATCTCTTGCTTTGAAATAAATATCACACTGATGACATCACTTGACTTCCTTTTACCTATTTTCTGAAGATCTATGAAGAACAGCACATGGTTAGACCACTGTGTCTTTCAGTTATCAGAAATTTTCTCATTTAGCTCATGATTTCATATGAAGCTTTTAGCTGAAGTCACTGGTGTGACCTACTTTATTCTTAGGTAATTGTGAAAAAATAAATTACACATGAATTAAGTTACGTATTTTAGAGGATATTTCATGACTGACAACATGTGGTTTGATGCTCTGTAGCAGCCATTTTGTTAAATGCATTTTTCATTAATTTCATGTCACTGGTGTTACCTTTCTTATATGTAACACCAATGGGGATTGGTAACACCAGTGACTCCTTAAACTGCACAGAACGTTGATCTTTAGGCATAAACCGCAAAAAAATTGCATCTTGTCAAGTGAAATGATCTTAGATCTAGTCAATATACCTAATATTTCACATTTTGAGTTGGTTGGGCACTTATGATAAGATTATCTAACTTATTTCTAGACACTTTTCACTTATTTTAAGTAATTTTATGAAGTGGCAGATAAATTTGCTGGTTTCAAACACATTTCTCAAAATAAGCAACATTGTCTGCCAAAATTGTCATATAAAGGAGAAATATTAGATTTATTGACTATATTTAAGATAATTTTACATGACAAGATACCATTTTTGCAGTGTAAAAAGGCAGAGTGTCAAACTCTGGGAAAACCAGTCAAAATTGGCATTTCGATTGGGGGGCGGGGCATTTCCCACACTACAAAAACCTTCATAATTTCATGTTCAGTGAGAGGTCTGCTTTAGCTCGTTCATCTGGTAATAATAGAAATCGATTTATGAATATTCTGGGACGTGATTAGCATTGCATGTGCTATACGTAGTGTGGAAAGTTAGTTATAGTTAGTCAGCCAGTGGCCTAGTTGTCTTTTGTCAATCAGTCAGTCACAGTTTCGTTAGCACTTAACGATAATTTTGGCCCCACCCCTTTTAGAGGTGTGGCACCACCCCTGATCAAAGGATTTCCGATTCCAGGCAGGTCTTAAATGATAATCTTCCCAGTTTCTCCTGTGGTGTGAGGTGTGTATGAGCCAATATTTACCCCTCCTATCTACTCACAGTTGCGACCAGCCTGATTACAGATCATAAATATGAAAATGTTGAATATGTACATCTTGACGTCATGCGTGAAAGAAATAAGGGCTAGTACTAATGGTCACGGTTCACCACTCATATATAAATGCATGTTATTTGAGCAGAGTGATACGTGTGTGAGAGAGGTTTCGTCCATCATTTGAGCAGCCTTAATATCACAGCGACTGCCCAAGCGGTGTAACACTGACCATCCATGCCCTAGAGAAGTGAACGCAACCCAAGCATATTTAGCTTCTGATCATTTATAACTGCGGCCGCCACCAACATGGGGGTCAGTGGCTTCTTAATGAACACAGTTTCAATTTATCTCTAGGAACTGTTCTGCCTAATATTGAGCTTGAATAAATGGTGTCGCAGGAGAGTGGGGCTGTACAAGAAGCCCCCCGGTGCGAACTGTGGATTTATTGCAATTATCTGCGAGTTTTAGTAGCAGTGTTTCTACGCAGAGAGAACATCAGACCAGATGGCTGCGAAGCTCCAGCTAATGTATTACAGCAAGACAGGGGGTGGCATGGGAAAAAGAGGAAACAAAGGAAGTCTGAATTCCACAAATGGGAGATTTTTGTAGGGGGGGAAAAGACAGAGATGGGTGGAGTGATGGAGAGAGGAAATCTGGAACTATATGGAGAAAAAGCAACACCTACACTTACTCCATGAAGCTAGTGCTAACCTATAGAGAAGAGATGGCACCCCATAGCATGGTACAATGATTTTGTGCATGTGCTTTTTAGATATGACTTAAAAATGAGGAACAAGTGTGGTTATATAGGTGTAATAGCTATGTAGCAGGGCCAGCTCTAGCATTTTGGGGGCCCTAAGCAGGATTTTTTGGGGGCCCTCCATATTGCTAGCTGATGTACTATAAAATCAGAAGCTAACAAAAAAACAATGACTGCCTCAAGCTAAATTATATACATTTATAACTGGCTAACCTGAGCATCTTAGACAATATAATAGTACAGTAATAACTCAGAAGTGGTTAGGAGGGCCCACTGGAGCATAAGCAGCTGCTTATGTCGCTTATTAGATAAAGCCAGCACTGCTACGTATGTTGGTATGTTATGTACAGTATGCTAGCTGAAACTTCCATATTACACAAACTGCTGCTAACCTATAGGGAAGAAATTAAGGCTTTTCTGCATGGAAAATGCCTTGGAAATGTGTTCTCATTTGCAGCTTGCTCATTTTCTGTTCCCTGTTCCTGCTACTTTACAAAGAATCTCTACTCTTCCCTTCCCAAGAGACCAGCTTTCATACTTCTGCAGGCTTTAACATGTACATGTTAGCCTACCTGCTAACATACATGCAAGCAAGGCTGCAGCAATGTACTGAACGTGCTGCTTAGATCTGATTGATAAATAATTAACAGTAGTGCTAGCAGAAGCTTCCACATTAAACAAACTGGTGCTAACTTACAGGGATGACATTGGATGATTTGAGTCGGGGAAGTGCACGGAGAGCACGTTTCAATATGCAAGTTGCTCATTTTCAGTTCCCCTTTGCTGCTACTCTACAATGAATCTCTGCTCTTTCCTTCCCATGAGACCAGCTTTCATATTTTTGCAGGCTTTAATGCACACATGTTGGCATATCTGCTAGCATACCTGCTAGTATGGCTACAGTGAATATGTGAATGTTCTGTTTAGATCTGATTGATAAATAAATAACGATAGTGGTGCTGCACACTTTTGGTCATGGCTCAACTAGCATGCTCACTCTGATGGTTATAAGATCTAGATAGGCTCAGTATGCTAAGTATAAAGTTTATTAAGCACATTAACAGGGGAAATGTCCTGAGTACATGTTCTCCTTTGCAGCTTATTGCTCATTTTCTCTTCTTTTCCTGTGCTACTCTATGAAGAACCTCCATTCAGCCCTCCCCATGAGACCAGCTGTCCTATATCTATAGTTGAGGCCCACCTGCTAGCATAAATGCTAGCATGGCTTGAATAAGTTTGTAAAGCTGCTGCTTAGATCTGATTCATGAATAAATAAAAGTAGCGTTGATACTGGTAACATTGTTGTAACATTGATAGTGAATACTGGTAACTCATGTCGCAACTTGTTAAGTTTGATGGTTATATAACCCTGCTGAAAAAAACAGCGCAGACCTGCATGCATTCTGTGCTAGTCTAAGCTGGTTAAAACTGGTCACCCAGCATAGCCATACTGGTTGACCAGAATACCAGCATCCAAAACACAACATATACTGGTTTTGCTGGTGACCTGATGTGCTAGTCCGGTTTTTCTGGCAAGGTCCATAAAGACATGGATGAGCGAGTTTGGTGTGGAAGAACTTGACTGGCCTGCACAAAGTCCTGACCTCAACCCGATAGAGCACCTTTGGGATGAATTAGAGCGGAGACTGCGAGCCAGGCCTTCTCGTCCAACATCAGTGTCTGACCTCACAAATGCGCTTCTGGAAGAATGGTCAAAAATTCCCATAAACACACTCCTAAACCTTGTGGAAAGCCTCCCCAGAAGAGTTGAAGCTGTTATAGCTGCAAAGGGTGGGCCGACATCATATTAAACCCTATGGATTAAGAATGGGATGTCACTCAAGTTCATATGCATGTGACGGCAGACGAGTGAATACTTTTGGCAATATAGTGTATCTGCAGGTACACCTAGCACGGCTACAGGGATTTTATAGAAGAAATGGAATATTTTAGTATTAAAATAGTATTTCCCTGTCCCTGCTATGCTGTGCCACTCTTCTCCTCCCATGATAGCTTTTTATCTGCAGATCTTACTGTTATCATCTTTGTTAGCAAGCGCAGTATCCTGGCTACAGTGCTTCAGGAAGGTGCTGCTTATGTTTGATTCATAAATAAGTAACAATAGTCTACCTTCACACTGTACGTTGATAGTAAAGGGTGATGATTCATATAGGGACATGTTTACTCTGAAGGCGATGTGATATGATATAAACGTAGCCATGTAGGTGGCTCAGCTAGCGTAGGCTCTGTGTCAAGTGCAGTATGCTAGCTGAAGCTCTCACACCAAACAAACAGCAGAAGAAACAAAGTGAGAGTGGAGGACGTGAGTGACAGGCCGTGGGCTTCATTAGTAGCCTAGTCTTTCTCAACGCGGAATGTAGCACAAGCGCTAACACACATTAGGCGTATATCTGCTAGCTTCTACGTCTGCAGGCCTGAGAATCGTTAAGCACGTGGCCCCGTAAAAACTGGACACGTCGTGACAGCTTTATCAATATTCCCTCTCATCAGCCCACTCGGCTGGCAAATGGCTGACCGAAAGGCCAGAGCTGGACTGGCCAGCTGTCTCGTTAAGGTCTGAGGGATTTGGCTGAGGCTGGGTCGGAGGGATGATGGTGTGAGGGAAAGAGGGTCTGTTGTCACGCGGGTCACCTGAAAGCAACCTACGCAGAGATGAAAGATGGGTTCACGTAGGGAAGACGTTGACCCGCTGGTGACCTTTCATGTTTACAGCTTCTCTGAGGGCTGATGAGAAACAAGCGGCTGGTTTATCGCCTGGAGAAAGACAGAGAGAGCAAAAAAGAGGTAAAGATAAATGCTAGCCTACGATAGGAAAGAGAAAAAGAAGGCGTGAGGTCAACAAAAGAGGAGCGAGGGGTGAAAGAGTGGAGAGAGACAGAGAGGACAGTAACGTTGTTAAAGAACGAGAATGAGAAGGAGAAAATGAGAATTATAATGAGAGAGGGAGAGAGAGAGAGAGAGAGCGAGAGAGAGAGACTGTGCTGTCTGAGTGAATGATTTTTTTCTTTTTTTTTTTCTCCCCCATGATGCTCAGGTAGCGCTGGGGCTGATGGGCCATTATGAGGAGATGCGGCGTAGGCGGCAGGCGGGTGTGCGGGCGGGGGGTGTTTGGTGGTGGCAGTGTGGGGGGGTGGAGGGCGGGGGGGGGGCATCCTAATGCAAAACAATAATGCAGAGGCAAACAAGATAAAGAAAATTGAATTTTAAAGCGTCCATGGGGAATGGGCCTGTTCTGAATCACAGCAGCCCCAGGCTCAATGCTATAGCTGAGAGGTTTGTTATGAACAAGCCACAATCATGATGCAGATCTATAAGGACATTATTCCGCCTTTCTGGACTTTCTGGCAGTGACTATTCTGAAAGCCCGGCTTTATAGGAAATGGCTGTGTAGCTAAGCAGGCTGGAATGAGGTATTTTGTGCAGCGTGGCAATATAATTCAGTACAGCTCTCTCTCTCCTTCTTTCTTTCTCTCTCTTTTTCTCTCTCAGTTTTTTGCTCACGCTCTCTTTCTCTGTCTTTTCACTCTCTCTTTCTCTCTGTCTGTCAGTTACTTTCTTACTTACTTTCTTCCTCTCTTCCACACTTTCTCTCTCTCTTTCTCTTACTTTCTAACTCACTTTTCTCTTCTCTTTCTCTCTCTCTGTCACTTACGTCCTGTCTTTCTTCCTGCTTTCTCTCTTTCTTTATCCATCTCTGTTTCTCTCTCTCTCTCTCTCTCTCTCTCTCCCTCTCTCTCCCTCTCACCCCCTTATTCTTTTTGTTGATGCATTTTGGTAGAGCCCCTATGTCTCTCTCTCTCTCTCTCTCTCTCTCTCTCTCTCTCTCTCTCTCTCTCTCTCTCTCTCTTTCTGTCACTTACTTCCTGTCTTTTTTCCTGCTTCTTTTTTCCCTCTGTCTCTCTCTGTTTCTCTCTCTCTCTCTCTCCTCTCGCTTCCTTTGTCTCTCTCTCTTCTTGCCGTTTATGTGCTTTTTCTCTTGCTCTCTCTCATTTTCTCATTCTTCTCTCCCTCCCATTCCTCCCTCCCCCGTCCCTCACTCACTCACTCACTCACTCACTCACTCACTCACTCACTCACTCTCTCTCTTTTTCTCTCTGTTTCTTTTCTTATCTTTTTGTCTTCTTTTCTTTCTCACTCTGTTTGTCTCGTTGCCTCACTGTTTCTGGCATTATATTTAGTAGAGCTCACTAGACTCTCTGTACTCTCTCTCTCTCTCACCTCTCACTTCTTCTCTATCCCTCCCTCGCTCTTTCTGGCAGTGTATTTTAGTACAGCCCGTTCTCTGTCTTTTGCTCTCTCTCTCTCGCTCCCGCTCTCTCGCTCTCTCTCTCTCTCTGGATAAATGTTTAACAGATGGAGGATGACAGGAGATGTTTAATGATGTTTTAGCGCTTGTTGATGCTAACCTGCTCCACCAGAAAAGGAAACACACACGCGGTGGGGGGGCGTGTGTCCTCATCCCTCAGCATCGCACAAAACAGCCACATCAATCAGTCCCCCGGCTGCATTCATCACGCAGACCAGCGCAAGTCTTGGATGATCTCTGAATAACTTTCAGAAGTCAAGAGGACACGCGGAACAACTTGGTACAGTGGAGTCGGAGATAAGGCAGCTGCGCTTGACAGCGATTCAGAGCGAACGTAGCCTGAGTGGAGAAAATGGAAAATCATTTGAAAAAGAACACATGAATAACAAAGTGTTTGCAGCTTATATAACACCATTTATATGGAGAAAGCATGAATTTATCTGACCCATCAAATGAGAAAGACTTGATGGGAATACTATAACGCTGGTGGAAAGAGACAGCTGTCATTTTTTAGGTGCTAATACCTCCCTTTAAAACGTGTCTTCCAAAAATAAATACTGTGCTTAGTTCGCTTCATCACTTAGACTATCACCACCGCTGTCAACTCTTTCTAATCTCTTAAAGCTACTGACAGATAACAGGAGGTGTGTGGTGATGCTTTTAGTTTTAGTGATGTTAGCATGCTGTGCTAAGGTGTTGTGCCAGACACAAGCTACCCTTTTTCTCCAACAAATGTAATCCTTAAAAGAATATTTCATCATTGAATGCTAACAGTGAAAGAAAGGTAGCTGTGATCAGGTAGCTTGATCTCCTTGTCAGCACTACGAGACCTCCTGCTAGCTTTCATTCATTATTAGCAGTGCTAGCAATTTTAGGTGAAGTAATGACGTCACCCATTACAGGAGAAGCTGCTGAGCATTTCAGATAAGCATACAAGCAGCTAAGCTGAACATCTACCGATACTTAGCATGCCACATGCCATTAAATACCAACAGTGAAAGAAAGTTAGCTTGATCTCCTTGTCAGCACTAAGAAACCTCCTGCTAGTTTTCATTCATTATTAGTGATGCTAGCATTTTCAGGTGAAGCACTGACTTTTCAAAGTAGAGGGGCTACAGAGCATTAGCAGATCAGCTGCTAAGTAGAGCTTTTAGCAGTACTTATCCACTAGAAAACTAACGTAGATTGCCTTAGCTGGTCACCGGTCAGCCTGATCTTCTTATCCGTGCTAACAGACCCCTGGTAGTTTTCATTCATTATTAGCAATGCTAGCATTTTCAGGTGAAGCACTGACTTATGCAATTAGAAATTGCACATGCCATTAAATGGGTCATTCTACAGAAACGTCTATTTTTGTGTTTCTAGCTTTTACAGATATATTACACTTAAAAAAAAAACATGTCAGGGTTACAATTTATTTATATTTTAAAGTAAAACAATGTGTTATTTTAACAACTACACCTTCTTCAGCCTCAATTTAGCAATATTAGTTTTTAAATCAATCATATAGAATTCCAAGCACCACAGAAGTGCTCGTCCCCACAGTCATATGTGAAGGATGAGGCCATATTTTGAAGTAAAAAGCATGTTTTTTTTTCTTGCAATTTTAACTACAATAATCTATACACGACTATGGAACATATAAATTAAATGACATAAAGAAAACAAATGCCAAATAAATATTATAAAATATATAATGAAAGTCGTGGTCCCCAAGAGTCGTGTCACTGGTGTTACCACGTAACAAAAAATCTCTTCTTTTGAAATAAAAATCACACTGATGACATCACTTGACTTCCTTTTACCTATTTTCTGAGGATCTATAAAGAAAAGCACAAGGTAAGTCCACTGAGTGTTTCAGTTATCAGAGATTTTCTCATTTTGCTCATGATTTCATATGAAGCGTTTAGTTGAAGTCACTGGTGTGACCGACTTTATTCTTAGGTAGTTGAGAAAAAAATAGAATACAAATGGATTAAATTACATATTTTAGAGGATATTCCATGATCGATGGTTTGATGCTCTGTAGCAGCCATTTTGTAAAATTCCTTTTTTCATTAAAAATGTCTGTGGTGTCACCTTTATTATGTGTAACATCAATGAGGATCAGTAACACCAGTGACACCTATGGATAGATAGAAAAGTGGACGCTTCTGTAGAATGACCCAAATGCTAACAAGAAAATTAGCTGTGATCAGTTAGCTTGATCTCTTTGTCAGCGCTAACAGACCTGCTAGTTTTTTATTCATTATTAGCAATGCTAGCATTTTCAGGTGAACTTTTGCAAGTAGAGAAGTTACAGAGCATTTCAAATCAGCATACAAGCAGCTAAGTATAGCATTTGCCAGATAACTAGCATAGAAGACCGTAGCTGGTCACCAGCAAAACCAGCACATCTTGTGTTTTGTACGTTTCAGAAACACCCTGGCTAATTAGTGTCACCAGCAATGGTCAGCATCAATGGAAACTGTTAGGCTGTGCACCACCAAAACTAGCATATGTTGTGTTTTAATGCTGTTATGCTGGTCAACCATAAAATTCATGCTGGTCTGTTTTTTTTTCTTCTCAATGGTGTTAGCATGCTACATCCACCAGTCTTAACAATGAAAAAAGGGCAATTTCATTTAGCTAATGGGACACGTTGCTATCACTTACTTACTCTTCAATACTAGCAGTAGCATTTTCAGCTAAAATGCTAATCTTTGTCATTACAGGAGAAGCCACAGAGCATTTTAGATCAGCATAAAAGCAGCTAAGTACACACTCTACCAACAACTTGCATGCCATATCTGCTATTAAACCATTTCTATTAAAGCTTCATATTCTTATCCATGCTAACAGACCCCTGCCAGCTTTCACTCGTTATTAGCAATTCTAGCATTTTCAGGTGAAGCACTGACTTTTACAATTAGAGAAGCTGCAGAGCATTTTCAGATCAGCATACAAGCAGCTAAGTACAGCTTTTACCACTAATTCCCTGCTAGAGAACTAGCATAGATTACCATAGCTGGTCACCAGCAAAACCAGCACATCTTGTGTTTTGGATGCTATGCTAGTCAGCAGCAATGGAAGATGTTATGCTGGGCACCACCAAAACCAGTATATGCAGTGTTTTAGATGCTGGTACACTGGTCAATGATTAAATTCATGCTGATTTCTTTTTTTCAATGATGTTATCATCCTACATCCACTTTTAAATCCTAACAATAAAAGAAAGTCCAATTTAGCTTATGCGATGCCTTTTAATTTTTCATTCTTTACATACAAAGATCTGAATTGTCCAGGCTATGGTCTTCTCTGTGGTTCTTTATGGATGTGAAACCTGGACAATAAACAAGTGAGACTGGAAAAAAATAGGCCTTGAACTTTGCTGTTGGTGCTTTTGAGAGTACCCTGGACGGCAAAGAAAACAAAGGAAAGGATCCTCAAATCGAAGTCCAGATAACCAAACTGAAGCTTTCTTATGTTGCACATATTCTGAGAAGAACCCGTTTATTAGAAAGTTCCATTATGCTTGGAAGAGTTGAAGGTAAGAGAGGAAGAGGATGACCAGCAACTAGATGGATGGACACAATCAGAGGAATCATGAACCAGCCATTCAGAAGCCTGAAGGCCCAAACCAAAGACAGGATATTCTGCAGAAACACTATTCATATGGTCATCAGGAGTCGGGACTATATAATAATAGTAGCTAGTTTTTTACTGAACTTTGTCATTACATTAGAAGAGCATTTCAAATGAGCATGAAAGCAGCTAAGTATAAAGTGTACCAACTGATCTTTTTGATCTTGATCTTCTCGTCTGTGCTAATAGACATCTGCTAATTTCCCTTCATTATTACCATTTTGCTAGCATTTTTGGGTGAGATACTTTCCGGATTACAGCAAAACACTTCAGATCAGCACAAAAGTAGTTTTGAAGAATATCTACCAATACCTAGCCCCATTAGTCATATTGTAATATCAATTATAAAGGGCTGGCAGTGGGGGCGAATGGGAAGGAGTGACGTTGTCGTCTGTTAGCGACTCGGCGCTCAACTGTTGCCTGACAGAGAAAGATTTGCGCCGTGTTCGTAACATCAGTCACATGCGTCTGTTTAGACAGATTGTTTCTGAATATGTATCAAACTGAAAGCCATTTCCCAAGATTCTGCAGTGCTGGCGCTTCTGTTCTCCAAATTAATGACACCCCTCAATGGGAGCCCGTTGCTGGTGACACTAATTAGCCAGGGTGTTTCTGAAACGAGGATTAGCCTCCTCGTCATGCAAGGTTAACACCGGTTCGTCCGGGGGGGAGAAAACAGTGACAGGGTCATCTGCAGGAGGGCTATTATTTATTTGTTTGTTTGTTTATTTCTCTGTGATTTGACCTATAAGCCTCTCCAAGCAAGAATAGCTCCCAATCACTGACTGTTGTGGCAGAAAGGACTAGCTCCCACTGCACCACAGCTAATAATCCAGATTCTGGAGAAGCGTCAATATTAGAAAATACTAAAGTTTACATTTGCTTTTGAAAAGAAAACTTAAGCCTTAGAAGTCACAGAGATAGCAAAACCATGACGTAATTTAATATGTATCTTGTCTTATTTCTAGTTCATTGACATAAACAGAGAAACTTAAATTATTACTGTTATTGTTCTGTATTTCTTTTTGCAATATTTTTTTCATTTTTTGACACATAAACAAACAAAAGTCATAAAGGCTAATTTGAACCTATCAATATTGAATTTAAATTGAATGTAAATGTAATTCATTGCATAACTCTCTATGCAGTTACGTACATTATTACATAATTACTTTAACCCCTTACCAAGCCATGTGCCCACCGGCAAGACCAAAGGTTTATTACACACTTCTACAACCTAAGAAAAGCTCCATTAGTTTGCAATGAAGTAAATTGTAGTTAATGAATAATAAGCCTTAGTATGTAATAAGCCTGGAATGTTCAGGAGTTAAATATTATGTGTTACTCACATGAGTTAATTGCCACTTTTATTACATAACCTGCTGCGGAAGTGAATATGTATTTGCGTAATGTTAACTGGCTGTCTTGATGAAAGCTATTTCCAGCTGCCATGGTGAATTTGTTTATCACCGAAGTACATCGAGTCTGAAGTATCATTTACAAGCATCAGTGATGAAAATTTGAAACTGGATTTACTCTTTTTTCCATGTTAGGTTTTTTTTTTTGTCAACACAGGGTTATTTACTGAATGTTATGCTGGATAGACATGTCATGTTATTCAGTAATAACTTAAGCAGTGTAGATTAAAATGTTTTAAACTAGACGCCAAACTGTAAACCAATGGTTCATTCATTTGTTGTTTTGGAACAGCGGCGAGTTATAATGTGGTTAACAAAAAAGCATATATTAATAACCTGTAATGATTTGTTTATAGTAGTTTTCATTATGTCATGGAATTACTGTGAATAGCTATTGAATCAGAAAGTTCTCATCATGGCTTTTAGAATATTCTGGATATTAACTTCTTCATAAGATCATTTTCAATACTAATGGTTTTTGTAGTTATTATGGAATCATCTAAAGCTCTGTTCTTAATTTTAGTTTCTCACATATTATATTAATATACTCATATACACATATTATATTAACATATATATAATAATATACTTACATTTTATATAGTTTTTTCTCCATATGTTAAATTCAGCAAATCAACAATAAAAATAATTGTGCATTAAAATGTGCAATAGTGTATTCTCTGTAAAACACATTAGCTCACTTAGAAAATCAACAAAACAGAGGCGCCCAAACTTTTGCATATGACTGTAGCTATGACAAAATGCGCTTTCAAAATGGAAAAAAAATCTTTTATAGGGTCATTTATGGCCCAATTAGTTACATGTGAATACTATAGCATTAATGTAAGTGTCAAGAGTAGCTACAGTGAGCAACTTAAAAGAGTTCAAATGGAATTAAAGCATCAACCAAGCCACAAATCTTCAGTTCAAAGCAAATGCTGGTCTGAGATTTACCTCGAAGTACCTGCTCCATCCGAAAGTGCACACAAACTCACTCTCCTGTGGGAGCGAGCAACGGGAGACGATTGTCTCACCAACTCATTAAGACCCAAATTAATTGATGGACCGGCGAGGCCGGTAGGCATGTAGGTGTTATATTAAAGTTCTTCAAAGCTACAGATGTGCGCTTTAGTGCCTACTTTGATCAGTAATTGCCGAGTACTTTTGCACAATTAATTGATCACTCCTGGGAGCGGCGCTTTCTCTCCTCAGTTTGTGGGCTGTTTTGCCCTGCTTATTAGAACCTTACCGTAGGTTGGAGAACACGTCTACATTTTTCATTATTTTTGCATAAGTGATGTGCTGGTGCATTGGGTTTCTTTACTTTCTCCTGGGATGAGCTCTCATTTCTGAAGAGAGAAAAAAAAAACATATGACTATGGCAGAAGATTCTTTCTTACAGATTCCAGTGGTATCCCACTTGAAACTCATGAAAAAATGACCTTCTAAACAAAGCCAGAGGATACATAATAGTTCACGTTGGTGATCCATGTGAAGTATTGCCAGTAAATGCTAAGAAAGAAGAAAAGCCTGACCTTGTAAAAAAAAAAGAGAAGGATACATAAGTATATTGATGCATATCGTCTCTGTCAAAAGAAAATCCAGTATCTCCAAAACAGTAACTTTACAGGAGAAGTCAAAAACACTCTTACCTTTCAATGTAAGTTAATGTAAAGAGGTTTTATTCCCAGTGATTTTATAGTATTTCCTTTGGTCCATTCATCATAAAATTCTCACACAACATAAAGGACAGCTGGTCTGTTGAAATGATGTAGACAAATAAAATTCAACAAAAATGGAGATACATGGTTTTCATTGGACAGCAATGATACAGTATACTTGAAATGCATAGAGAATATATTTTTTTCATGTATCTTATGAAAATACACCTAAAATATCTTGTCGTTATGTACTTTTTTCAAAGTAACACATTTCAAATTATACTTTAGTATGCTGTAAGAAAATATACTTAAATAAATGTATTTATTAACATACAGAAGTATATTTAAACAAAAGTATACTTAACTGCCATCCGCTTAGGTATATTATTTCAAAGTATGTTTCAGTTTAATGACTTTTAAAGTATGCTTAGCACATTTTAGTTACAATATAACTACTCATTAGACTACCTAAACTAACTAGCCAAATATGGATATCAGTATACGTTTAAAATGTTTTATGTGTAGTAGAATTTGTGTATTAAATTGCATAAGTTAACTTCATTGCAGCATAAGTTGTCTCAACTCAGAGCAGACAAACACTTAGAACATGTATTTCAACCTTACTTAAATGTAATTTAAGTGTATTCACATTGTTTTCAATTATCTCTAATAATATATGTAAGTTTATGTTTATAATAATTTTTTTTTATAAAAGTATGCTTAAAACATTCAACAATTAAAACATATTTAAGTGTACACAAGTAAATATAAACTTATATATTATTAGGTAAAATACATGTTCTATGCTTACAAGTGCTTTTCTGTTCTGACTTTAGTATAATCTAAAATTGTCACTCATCCCTCCAGACTTGACTTTCAGGACTACACTTCCCAGGACCCTCAATACATGACATCAATGTCACCAAGTTCCACCTGTCAGAGATCAGCTTTCCTTGACAATTGATACTCCTCACCTGTTTCCTTTATCACGTGACCTGTTACAGTTAGTTTGAAAGCCTTTGCTTTAGGCTAGGTTAGTTGTGAGGTATTGCTTCTTTCGTAGAGCTACTTGAGCGCTCTTGTCCGTGTTCTGGTTTACTCTCTGTGTATCTGACTCATTGTTTGTATTTTCGACTATGCATTTTGCCTGTTCCCTTTTTGGACTTTGGTTGCCTGACAGACTGGTTCAGACAAACTAGTAAAGCCTCTTTTTCACATTTTACCTGCATGTGCTGAGTTAGTCTGTCTTGTTACAAAAATTAGTGTGTCAGTATTATATAACAACATGACTTAATTTGAACATGCCTGTTGTCCTTTACATTGTGTTTTAATATCATGATGAATGGACCAAAAGGAATGGTGCAAAATTACTTGGAAAAAATTTGGTTCCATTGACTTACATTAAATGTAGAGTATGTAAGTTGCCATTTTGGAGATATGAGGTACAACATATATATATATATATATATATATATATATATATATATATATATATATATATATATATATGTATGTGTGTGTGTACTGGTATATTTATAATATAATAACAGTTATGCCTGTAAATTACATACTTGATTCAAAACAAGCACTCAAAAGCGCAGCTAAGGCTATGTTCACATAGGTAAAAGTGTCCCAAATCTGATTTTCTCACTAAATCCAATTTATTTTGTTTGGCTTTTCACATTATCTTATAAATATGACGTGTACGCAGCATTAGTTGCTCCCGGAGGTTCAGTTTCATCTTCGCCAGCATCACAGAAGCGATCATGAAGCTTCATTGACTGACAGCTGGGCTCATCACCCAGAATGTGTTAGTGTTCGCTGTAAAAGGGCACGGTCACTTCTTTGGTTCGTGTCCTTGGATTCTTTAAACTTTGCTTTCAGACCTTTAACTGTTCTTTAACACTGCAGTCTTGTTTTCCTATGGCTGCATTCAGCCATTTCTTTAGAAATCCCTTCAAACGTGGAGCAGTTTGGATAAGTCTCTTCTAATTTTTTTGTACAGAGGCATCACCACAAATGTTTATGAGGTTCTGCAGTGCAAAATGTGAAGTTAGATTGATGTAAAAGAAAAGATCGGATTTGGGCCACTTTTACCTGCTGTGTGAACTGCAAAAGGCAACAAACTAAATGCATTTAATCATAGCTTAGTTGCAATTCAAATACACTTAGGTTCTCATACGTTGTTGCAAAATAACACATTTAGTTTATATTACAATATGTTTAAAATGTAAACATTAAAAATATGTGCTTGTCATATTAAAGTACACTTAAATGCATTTAATTTTCATACAGCATCATAGAGGCCTAATTAATGTTATGTTAGCATGTGGACATCCAGTTTCAGGTTTTTGTCATTTGCACAACATGTCAGGACATTTATGCATTGAAATGCTTGTGGTGAGGCTCAGCTAATCACTCTACAGAAAGTAAATAAGTAAAAATAAAAATACAAGAAAAACCAACTGAAATATATTAAATATACACAAAAAAAGGTTTATATACACATCCTCAAGGTTTGCTCACTCGTGGACTTCTGGGGGTGAATAACCAACAAAGTTCATCTTTTAATAACAGTTTGATTCACTTTTTTGCCTTGAATAATTTTTCATCAGCCTCTAAATCACATCTTTTTGGCCCAAAGTGTAGCCTCATTTACCATCATCAAAAGTGTTTTGGATCCTTAACTTATGCCCTCTAATGATTCCCTTGGAATATCTTAATGAACTTTTGGACCTCGCTGTTTGGTTCATCATGTTGTGTTGGAGGTAACTAATGGCTCTCATACATTAAGTAAATGAGTTTGGTGTGACTGGAGGAATTACAATGGATAAAGTGTAATGAGCTTTTGCTCCGAGGCCACCGTGACACAGCAGGGGGGTCCATGTGTCATAGCTTAATCACTTCAACGACGATAAACACGCTAATGCGTTTGCTTTCTGGATCCATCAGCAGCTTTTCCCTGGAAGACTGGAATCAGACAATGATGCTAAGTCCTCACTGAGGGCGGATGGCAATCCAGCACAGTGAACCGTCGAGAACATTACTACATAGATGCTTTGAGAGCTGAAACTCGGGTAAATTAGTTTTTATTGCTGCTGATTTACAGTTGTAGTGCATTTCTGTGTGGCTGCCAGTATTCTTAACTTTGAAGGACGCGTATCTTCATTGTTTGGTTCAGTTTGACCTTCCATCAATAGTAGCTGAATAAAGGGAAACTTTGGAGAGACTAATGGAAAACTGGCAATAATAATCAAATTCATATCTAAAGTTATAGTTTAATAATTTATCGGTTCAACAAATGTTCATGGTCATGAACAAATGGTCAACAAGTGAGTCCTATTGAACACTCTTGAATAGGTCACTCAAAGCTAGTAGGAACTAGCTGGCAAAAGTTCTTTTCCACCATGCTAACTGGTCCCTATGATGATTTATTCTTTATAAGCAATGTTGACTTTTGTCAAAGTTGCACTTTGTGAAGTATTTTCAAGGTGAATTATTCCAGAATGTAATTAATATTTCATACTGGTGATAAATGAAACATTTCTTATTTTTGATTGATGCAAACAGGTTATTTGGTTGGCATTGAAAGTTTTTTTTTTTTATTTGTGGTGTGATTTAAATGAAAAGCTTGCATTATTTCTATTTGTTGCTTTACGCTATAGCTTTTTACGTTTCTACCAGCCGATCCAAAGTTGGGGTTGGTTGGCACAAGTGCATGATATTAATTTAGTCACAATGCACTCGTTCTAGGAAATGTTTTCTGATATGGAAAGTGTCTTTTTCTTTTATTTGCTGCTAGTTGGGCTATTCTAATAGATGATGTACCTGTGATATACAGTAGAGGTGTAGTTCTTATGCTGTATTTGCACGTTGGCATTAAAGAAAAGTAGTTGGTGACACCTCTGCCTTCCATGCTGGCGACTGAGGTTCTGGCTTGGCAAGCACCCTGCACTACACCAATAAGAGTCCATGGGCTAGACTCCTAACACTACCTTCGCCTATCTCTGTAAAATGATCACAAATTGTAAGTCACCCTGGATAAGAGCATCTGCCAAATTCTATAAATGCAAAAAAAGTAACACAGAAATGTTTTTCTGTACCTCATAGCTGAATTAGTGTAAACCACGACGGTACATGACGGACGGCAGCATGCAGCCGTGGAAACATTGCCAAGGTGATAGCATTATTGGTATAGGGCTGACCAGTGACTACCCTTTTTTTCAATGGCTCTGGTTCCTGAAGTAAAAATCTCATTCATTTTCAAGCTTGTCAAAGTTTAACCTACTTAGACAGACCCCAGATCCACTACTTGTTGTCCAACTACAAGCTAAAACAAATGGTGTAATTTTAATGCCACAAATTAACAAAACATACCTTCATCTTTATCTTTTCTCCTTGTTTTCCCATTTTCTTTTCCAAATTTTGACTCCAGATGCATATATTTATTTTTGAGACATGATTTAACCAGTTGTTTTTCCCTCACTTGACCATCTTAGACAGCATAATGATACAATATTAACCCCGAAGAGGTTTGTGGGGCCCACTGGAGGCCACAGGGCCCTAAGCAGCTGCTTATGTTGCTTATTAGGTAGAGCCGGCTGTGTGCTTAACATTTTTAAGGACAGAATGAACCACTTACCCCAAAAAGCACTGCTGAATGATGTCAACCAATCACCTTCCCTCCACTCCAACAGTTTTGAGACAACTTTTGTAATCGCATATCTTTTTTTGGTAACATTATATATACAAAAGGTGTTTATATTCTGCACATGTAGGTTTGTTTTAGTATTTCTGGTTTGATGGTTCATTTTTTACCTTATTTGCAGGCTAATTGCTTAGTAGCCATGACACAGTGAACCTTACTATGAAAGAATAATTTTAAGAATGCAGTCACCATCATATCTTATTATTGTCCTCATTAAAGTGGTGTCAATAGATAAATATAATAACCGAAAAAGAAAACTTGTTTGATCATTCTAAAGAAAGGGGCTATTTGTTTTTGAGAATATATTGGTTTTCTTTGCTTATAGACTTGTGGAGTGTGCTGTAGGTCAGAAGATAGAGGAGTGAGTTTATTCATTATTTTTATAGCTCTGTTTATTTTATTGAATTTCCAGTTTTTCCATGGTAGTTTCTGGTTTTTAGATGCCAGTGATAGTCACACAATATTTCCCTGTCTGTTTGGGCGAGGTCTCCCTGTCATTCCTGAAACAAATAGGAAGATTGGGGAAAGAACACTCCGCTCCACTACACAGCACTTGATTTTCACTCATTCTCTCGTCCCTAAAGAGAACATCATATCCGATAGTAAAACTGTGGTGGTGTGCTTTCTGATGGGATCCACTTCTTGCTTTTTTAGCACCAAATCATGTAGATAAAATTTCCATGGAAACAATTTCTCTGGTGGAAGGAAGATCGAGGAATGCTGAACAAAACATGATTTAAAAAAAAAACAAACAAAAAACACAGAAAGACAGTTGAAATCTGATTGACATGCCTTCAACGAGATTGTATACCAACTTCTCACAAGCTCGTAGCTCAGGGAAAGTGTACGTTGGGCAGAGTTTCATGGCTAAAACTCAAATTCCCTCAGACAGTTAGGAATGGGATTTTTAAGTTTCTAACAATCTGTTTTCTTTAAAGTTTGGTTTTGTTGGGCATGAACAGGCACAAAAAAGGTTCTTTCATTGTTACAACATTGAGCTTGTAACAATAGCGGAACTCTTTTGTAGATTTTTCAAAACCTCGTATCTCCAAAATAATAACTTTACAGCAGAAGCAAAAACACACTTTACTTTTAATGTAAGTCAATGGACCAGATTTTTTTCATAGTCATTTTGGGAATATTTCTTTTGGTCCATTCATCATGAAATTTACACACGATGTAAAGGTCAATAGGCAATTTACAAATTTGTCAAAAACTGAAAAACGGAGATACAAAATTGGAGATATGAGATTTTGTTCTGACAGCAGCGACACACAACACATTCTCCATCAGTCTGAAGAACCATTTCACCATGTATTAAAAAGAGCCATTGCCTTTAAAAACCCTTGAAGAACCATTTTTAAAGATTACACTTGTCAGAATTTTCTGTTAAATATATTTTCTGATTTTCATCTGACACTAATGCATGGCCACGACTTAGTGGCCATGATCTCGTTCCCACAACTTACTAAGTCATGGCCTCGACTTAATTATCTCATTTCCACGCCGTACTAAGTTGTGGCCACGCATTATTTTTATTTATATGGGACGTCACCAGCAGGGCTCTGGAATTTGTACCTAATGGCTAAAATTAAGTAAACAACAAGGTGGACTCTGGACTTTGGGCACTGTAGAAGAGACGTATAGAAAAAAGAGGACTTCTAAGGGTTGATCTAAGAGACATAGCTGTGATTCCTCCTGAAGCTTTGGTCTGGCATCTGCTTTGTAGAATCAGTGAAACAGTAACTAGGCTCCTCTTCCAGAGACTGTTCTTGCATTGCTATTCATGCTGTTCATAAAGCGGCATGTGGGGAACGAGGCAAAATGAGCAGATTGGCCGAGATATGAAACATGTGGGTTGGGAGAGAGCGCTCTTTTGTGATGGAGCGTTGGCTGAGGAGTGTGTATTTTTATGTGTGTGTGTGTGTGTGTGTGTGTGTGTTAGTGTGTCGCGGCACTGCCACTGGTGGAGCTCTTGAACGGAAATTTCCATCTCGCTTTGTTCCCGTGTCAGAAGTGCTCTTGCTCCAGCCTCAGCAGATGCTTTTCACATGACATTTAAATCAGCACTTCAGTGCCTTACAGCATTGACTGTAGTGTTCCTCCTCCTCTTCCTCCTTTTCCCTCTTCCTATTTCTGTTTCTCCTTCTGTTCCTCTTCCTGATTTTCCTTCTCCACTTCCACTTCTTCCTTATTGCTCTTCCACCTTCTCTTCCTGTGTCCCTTCACTTCCTCATCCCACTTCTCCTCCACTTATCCTCCTCCGTTTCTCCTCCTTCCACTTTTCTACCACATTCTTTTTATCTTCACTCCCTTCCTCTTGCTTTTCTTTATTGTTATCCTCACCATGTTCCTCTTCTTACTTTTTCCTCATTCTCTTTTCTTCCTCTTCTTCCTTCTTTTTTCCTCCTTGTTCTCTTCTTCTTTCCCCCTTCTCCCTCCTCTTCCCTTTTTTCATTTATCTTCATTTTTCTTGTTCCTCTTCCTTTGTTTCTCATCCTTCTTCTTCATCCTCCTTCTCTTTCTCCTCTTTCTTCCTTCTCGTATTATTCCCTTTCGTCTTCCTCTTCTTCCTTCTTCTCTTCCTTTTCCTTTTTTGTTTTCACACCTTTTTCTTGTTCCACTTCCTTTTTTCACCTCTGCTCCTTCTTCTTCATCCTCTATCTCTTTCCCCCTTCCTTTTCCTTCCTTCTTGTCCTATTCCCCTTCTTCTTCCTCTTCTTCCTTCTTCCTTTTCCTCTTTCCCCTTTGTTCTTCCTCTATTCTCTTTTTATTTGTCTTGACACTCCTCTTTTTCTTGTTCCACTTCCTTTGTTTCTCCTCCTTCTTTTGTCCCTCCATCACTTCTTCTTTATCCTCCTTCTCTTTCTCCTCTTCCTTCCTTTTCATCCTATTCTTCTTCTTTTTGCTTCCTTCTTCTCTTTCTCTTCTTGAGTTTGTCCTCCTCTGCTTCATCCTCCTTCTATTCATTCTATTCTTTCTTTTTCCCATCTTTATCCCCTTCCTCTTCCTGTTCTACTTTCTTTTTTCCATTTCTTCTTCTCCTCTTTTCTTCTTTCCCTCCATTTCTTTTCAATTTCTTCTCCTCTTCCATTTCTCCTCCTCCTTCTCCACTTCTTTCTCTTTGATTTCTCCTCTTCCTTCTCTTCTTCCTCCTCTTCATCTGGTTCACATCTCCATCCTTTTCTTTCTGTTATTTCCTCTTTTTCCATCTACCTCTTCCCAGTGGGATTTGTTTTCAGACTGGGAGTTATATAATGCAGACCAGCCCACTTTAAACTCTAACTGTATTTCTCCTGCTGCACACACACACACACACACACACACACACACACACACACACACACACAGCACTGCCTTCATGCAACATAACTTCTTTTAAAATCTGAGCAACTTTATCTTCTTTTCTTACTCTTATCTCTTATTTATATGATATAAGGAGATAAGCAAGGTAGCTAATGAGTGGTAAAATGAAACCTGATGAAAGGTTTTGTCTTAAATGTGACATAATCATGACAATGCGTTAACATTAGCTCTGTAACTTCACATCCTGTCAGTGTTTCTCTCTGCCCATCTGCTCAGATATCCTCATCCTGCTTAAAGAGAACCCTGATTGTTAAGACACACAGGCCCCAACATGGCATACATGTCCAATACCATTCACACCTATTGTATAAATTGAGCAAAATACCTTATACATTATTAAAAATAGACAAAATCCTTTTTCTAGTCGGCTGCCATTTTTGTTGCTACATTAAATGCTTGCTCTCTCTTGTCCCCTGAGAAACAGCGAGCTTAATATCTCATTTAACTCTAATATAGCATTCAGCCTTTCCAACTTTAGCTAGTGCATGACTATACTTAAGAGGAAAACTTTTCTGATCGTCTTATTTTCTGTAGGACTGACATGATCATCTGCCTTTTACCATGTTTAATTCGTTGATTCGTGTGTCTGTCTTCATTTTGAGTGAAACTGACCAATGGACACTCAGGAAAAAGACTGACCCATCCCATCTGAAACCCTTCATTCTTCATTCAGTCCAGCTAACTTCACACACACACAGACATACACAAACACACACACCTTCAGCCGCTTATCCTTCTGGGTCGCAGAAGATGCTATCCCAGCGGTTACTGGGTGGAAGGCAGGAAACACCCTGGACCGCCGGTCCATCAAAGGGCAAAGCTAACTTCAGCTTCATCTGACCTCTATTCAGTATATGAGTTACAATTAGCAAACCAGGGCTGTACCACTTAGGATGGGGGCTGCTGGTTTAACCTCCAATTTGCTACAGATATACACTCTGATGTAACGTTTATAGTTTGTCTCAGCATTTGTATTCTTTTATGCATGAGTTTATACATTGGCTCACAATAAGTGGCCCAAAATGTGACCGGCCCACTGGGAATTCTCCTGATTACCCACTTCAGCATTGCCTCTTCCTCTTGCACTCTTTCTCCTCCTTACTTTTCCCTCTTCCTCTTCTGCTTTCTCTTCTTCCTCCTGCTCTTCCTCCCCCTCCCCCTCCCCATCCTCTCCCTCTTCTTCCTCTTCCTCCAGGCCACCCACAGTGTCTAAAGTGTCAGAACAGGCTGAGATATGAATGCTTATCTTGCCTCTGCCCTTTAGTAAGAAATGAGTTAGACAGCTTTGGCCTCAGGAAACTCTGACAGTCTGCACTGGGTATAGACAATGCTTTAAGGGGCAAAACAAAAAAAGGGAAAAATACAAGTGGGGTTGGATTTAGGTTACTGTTAAATCTTAGATGTTACCCAGGCCTTTGTGTACTCAGTAATCTGCTCTGTCTGCTGCAAGTCGATTCAAAATCCCCTCCAAACAAAACCACTTCAAAAATTAGCCACTGTTCTTTCAAAGAAGGGTTGAAATGCAGTGTGGAGAACTTGGTACTATGTTATATGTGCTTGGATGAACCCTTGAGCTCATAGTTGATGTGGAAGATGTGAAATCTTCATCTATCCATGGGCAATGTGCACAGACTCCTCCTTATTTTAAAAAACAAAGTCATTGCCGACAGTTACGAAAGCATGTTGCAATTTTTTATTCATTATTTTGTACCTGAAGTTCATCAAAACAAAGAAAATGCAATTCTGTTGTAACTGCTGATTCTAAACTTTAATGATTACCACATTTATGTTTGTAAACAGAAGTGCAGAGTTTTTTTTTGACATCAAAGCAAATAGAACAAAAACATCAGAAGAGCAGACCTGAGCATTTTGATTCAGAATGTAAATTACATTAGATAGCTATGTAATTACTATGTAAATACATTTAATAGCAATGTAATTACTGATGTAACTATGTTTTTACGTTTCAAGTTTAGCAAAACACCAAAAACTAACCAACTCTAGACTTCAACATGTTTAGGCAACACACTACAGGCAGAAATGATGATTTTGGTCCAGTCAATCATTTTTCAGATAATTTATTTTTAATTTCATTTATAACTTCTTTTACTTAACCCCTTAAAATCCCAGGCTTATTACATACTAAGGCTTCTTATTCAGTAACTACAGTGACTTCAGTGCAAACAAAGAATTGTAAGAATGTCACTAATGAACAGGCAAACATTCATTGTTATGTCTGTTGTTTTAAATAAATACCCTGTTCACATAGCCCCAAATACAATTTCTGCCTGTTTTATAGATCCTTCAGTTGTAATTTTATAAAATTTACTGAATGTAAAATGTAAAAATTGCTAAATGTAATTTTTTCTTCAATAATGTTAATGAAATATGTTTCAGTGTGAATTTGTATGATTTACAAAATCAAAAGCTAACTGTATTTTTGTATTTGTAGGTGAGCAAGTCAACATTTACAAGTGTTTTTATTGTGTTTAAATGCTATTCTTTTTTACTGCAGTTGTATACATTGTTTTAACCCCTTTAAAAAGCCAGAACCTGCCAGCAGGCCCGTGGTTTTATTACACATTTCTACACCTAAGAGTTTGCATTGGAGTCCCTGCAGTTACACAGTAATAAGCCTTAATATATAATAAGCCTGGGATTTGAAGGGGCTAATATCAATTAAGCTGCAGTTGTGCTGTCTGGGCCGTGTTTGTGAAGAGGTGGGAATTGCTTTCACAGCAGGGGGTTTTCACCCCTCCCCTTTTACTTCTCATTGCTCACTTGCAGCTCAACACGAGTAACAATTAATAAATAATGCTGAAGTCGATTTTCATTCCACCGGCATATTTGCCAGTAGGGGGCTGCTGGTTAAGCCCTTCCAGTCCAGTTAAATAAATGTCAACAATTTCCTACACCGCAAAGTTAGTTGGCTTATATAAATACATTATATAAGTGAAGTCAGAACATGCTGTAACATAATAAATTGTGAATTTGAATAGTATAACTAAACTACAATAATGTCTAACATAGACTTCTAAGGGTCTAAGGGTTGAGCAGTGCCTCCTCACGAGGCTGATATTTCAACATCTGTTTTTGTAAGTGTCCCCCTACAGCTGTCAGTGTGCAAATCCAGATGAAGTTATATATTTTTTGAAGGTGTGTATTTTTCTTCTGTCGCTCCAAACAGTGGTTTAGAGTAGCAAATGTGACAGGGTGTCGTTTAGAGGTGGTGCAATGATCCTGACAGTGACTGCGCTGTCGAACCAATTTCAACTCAGAGACTCATCTTTTGTCGAGACGTCTCTCGATGTGTCTCTCTTTCTCTCTCTCTCTCTCTCACTCTCTCTCTCTCTCATACCCCCTCTCCCCAAGGTATAATTTAGCTGACATGGTGAGGCCCGTGCAGTAATGATTTTTCGATGAGACTGACCAAATGCCCGACCTGGGCCACCAGGCTAGACATCGTCCTGGTTCTTCTGCTCATAAGTTGAAACATAATGTATGTCAGTCGCAAAAACAAAGGAATGAGATTGCATATACTTTCTTGCCAAGGTGCCTCTGTTCTTGAGGCAGCGGAAGTGTAGGCTGTGCTCACAAAGTCAGGGAAAGATTTTTTCAACATTTTCATACTTTGGAACTAGAAACACCAAACCTTGTGGGACTATAGAACCTATATGGGAATAGTCTGTTTAAACACATTTTTTCACTTTTTTCAAATTTCAGAAATTGATATTCCTCAAATGATGTCAGAATGGACATCTCTCACGCTGTCCTTCATAGACATTACATAGAGTCATATGCATGTTAGCACTGGGATTGCATAGCAATGACAAGCAACACCTTAGCAACCACCTGGAATACCATAGCAGAGGCCTAGCAACACCTTAACAACCCCTGCATAACATAGCAACAGTCTAGTAACACCTTAACAGCCACCTATGGTACAATAGCAGAGGCTTTGCAACATCTTAACAGTCACCTAGAAAACAGCTACACCTTAACAACAACCTGAGATTTCATAGGAATGGTTTTGTCAAGCCCCACATAGGATACGATAGCAGAAGCATAGCAACACCTTAACAACCCCCTGGATAACATAGCAACAGTCTAAAAACACCTTAACTACCACCTAGGATACAACAGCAGAGGCTTAGCAACACCTTAACAACCCCCTGGATAACATAGCAACAGTCTAGTTACACCTTAACAACCACCTAGGATACAATAGCAAAGGCTTAGCAACACCTTAGCAATCACCTAGGAAACCATAGCAACACCTTAGCAACAACATGGGATTGCATTGCAATGGCTTTGTCAAGCCCCACTTTAGTAACCTCCTGGCAGAACATAGCATTGGCCACGCAGCACCTTAGGAACCATGTGGAATACCATAGCTTTGGCCTAGCAACGCTTTAGCAGCAACCTACAGTTCCATAGCAACGACTTTGTTAAGCCAACTTAAAGTTCTTTCACGAACTCCCCTCTTCTAGTTTCTTTCTGCTTATTTTTGATTTGCTCTTTTTTCTTGATATAAATGGTAATATATGGAAATTGCTATATAAATGACTTTGTTATAGTTGTACTAGTATTAAAGACTCTGGTCTTTCCTTTTACTCATTAGAGAGCAGGGAAAATGCTGAATGGTGCAGTGCTGCGGCTGTTCAACTAAATGGGACTTCACTGCCTCTAACTTCCAACAGAGTGGAGTACACGAACAAGAAGTCTATTAAATAACCTTGGGTGAAACTACGCTGTTGGACGCCCTTGGCTGGACTTGAGCATAAGTGATTGCGCATTAAAAGGCGGCAAGGTGTGTACTGCCCCCTCTCCGAATCCCATAGCAGAATTAAAAGGACATACATTCTAATTTGCCAGTCCTCCGTCAGCTGCTTACGAGGTTCTGATTAATGGTGTACTTTTCCCATTTCAATAATTCATGAATAATTCTACTTTATAGGCGCGAATAAGCGAGAAAACATATTCACCCATATTAATATATATGAACTTGACGGAAGAAGAAAGAGAGAACGGGAGAGCGATTGCTGCCTCCTGCCCAGCTCGCTTCCCCCCCAAATAACCTTAGTTATCATGACATCCAAGCCTGGTCATCTTCTGGAAGATTGATTTGTCACTGGACTCACGACATTTCTTTGAGCGGAGTTATGTGAACGCAGATGAAATATGACTAGCAGAGTCATTAAAAATGCACAGGCGTCTGGGTCGCGGGGTGTCTGGGATGGCCCGGCTCTTTCTGACAGGCCCATGAGCTCGGCGGAGCCAGGCGGACGCGCAGGGGCCTGAGACTGACAGGGCTCTTCGTGGATGGTGACAAGCGGCTGACTGCAGCAGGGTATGATGAAAGTCGTAGAGGGACGGGCCCTGGCTGCTTGTGGTTGGAGGTGGGGGTTGGAGTAGGACAGGCCAGGTACTAGCTGGACTCTTGAGTCCAGTCTGAGTCAGTCCAGGGTTTACTCATGATTAGAGAGGGATGTCTATCAGTGTAGCTTCATCTGTCTCTCAGTTTGAACCTCAATGCCCGAAATACCACAGAAGAGCTACAGAGAGGGAGGAGCCAACATTTCATTATTAAGTGAAGTCAGGCATCAGTAGTACTTTGACATGAATGAGACGAAGAATCATTACACAATTTAACAGCATGTAGTTAGGTTATATCCCAAAAAGACCCCAAAAGATCATCATATTGAATAGCCTTAAACGGACATCATGACCATTTTATTCTTTGTTAGAAATGCTCAGAGGTAGAAACAAGTCACTAAGTTGCAAGTAACAAGATAGTCTCAAGTCTTCACACTTAAGTCTCAAGTGAAGTCCCAAGTCTAAACAGTAGAGTCTCGATTTGAGTCCTAAACAAGTCAGTGTGCATTCTTCGTTAATTTAAGGCCACGACACTGTATAATGGTAACAGTACTATAGCCTTTTAATGACAGCACCTTTGCAGTGTATGGCATGTATATTGATTATTTTATTGATTATTTTTTTTTTTTACCCTTCCAACTAAAATAAAAAATCTATGGTACACAGATAACCATTACATGCATACTGATATACACAAAGAGTAGTGCACTACATATGAAAAGAACTTTAAAAGTACTACTGAACTTTATAGTTTTTGGGAGCATTGGGCACACAGGATTAAAATAAAAAATAGATGAGCAACTAAAAACAACCGCTAGTTTGAATTGAATTTAGGCGACAACAGAAACCAAAATGACCAAGCTGAGCAAATTTTACAGAAAAGACAGCAAAATGATGGTGAATGTACGAAGTTGATTTTTATTCCGCCAGAAGCTTCACATTCTAATTTTTCATTCCATCTTAAATGGTGCAGCAGTTACGTTCCAGCTCCTCACTGCTGCACCATTTAAGGTGGAGTGGCAAATTTGAATATGAAGCTGGCAAATAAAAAGTCATCTTCAGCCTTCTGGTGAATGTTGCGCTTGTTTTACCTGCATGAGCTGTTAAAATCATTCAAACAGAGAGAGTTGTGCTTCTTTTGTTTTTCTACCATGAGAAAAATGGTGAGTTCGCCTGGTGAGTTTCTCTTCTGTTGATGCTTCGCTTGTTTCCAGCTGATGGAGGTGAACTTGAGCTCTAACGCTTAATTTGTCTTCCGAAATAAAAGAAACTGAGCGTAAGCACAGTGACAGACATTTGACGACATTGCTGTTCTTTCAATTTACAGCAGGTAATGAATCCATTCACCTGAAAAATAATCGACTGTGTAGAGTCCCGTCTGTAGTCAGACACCTCTCTATGTTACTTCCACTTTGGATCTTGAGTCTTTCTGAGTCATGACGCTCAAGTCAGAGTCTGAGTCACTGGTGCTGAAGTCAAAGTCAAAGTCAAGTCGCAAGTCTTTCTCGATTTTCTCAAGTCAAGTCTAAAGTAATCAAATTTGTGACTCGAGTCAAACACCTCTGGAAATGCAAACTTTTTAGGTAATCTGTCACATGTCTTGTTTTGTGGGCCATTCTGTGAGAAAAGCATTTTGAAACTATTACAAAGGTTACAAAGGGAGCTGTTGTCTCTACGATGTCCAGGAAACTAAATACCAAGCCACTGATCTCGCCAAAGACTTCTTCACAAACTGTACACTCACATTTATCCACTGTCTGTTTGTAGGCTTTTGATTGTTGAGGAAAGGGCTTCAATCCAAGGAGGTGGCTACAGAAGGTCCTGGGGTTGCTTAGGCCCTTTCACTTGAAAGCATCGCTCCCAAATTCTGACTGCTGAAAAGAAAAAGAAGTCCTCTGATCTTAGTGATAATGTTATAAGACATAATTCATCTTGGACCAATAAAACTCTACTTTGATAATTATTATTATAATGAGTTGAATACTGTGAAAAAAAAACATTGAAAAATCTCAGGCTTCAGCCATTCACCCCAGACATCTGTACTAGTTCTGTAAAAGTAGGACTTTGGTTAATTAGCCATTGCCCTCCAAGGTATATTGTGCGTTATTGTAGTATCTATACAGTTAAATGTGAAGTCAGCAATCGTTGTTTGGTTTAAAAGTTTTTTTCCCCTCTCTGGTTATGGTGTCTACAATGAAGCAGGCTTGTTGGTGGTCCTGAACTCCTCTAAGCTGATATATGTGGGACTTGATGCTTCCTAGCTGGCCCCATTAACCTGTAAGCTGGCCCCACTAAAATGATAGTCTGGGCCACTGCTTCTGCCTCAAAGTTAATAATGTTGGATCCATTTAACTTAATGGGGTCGTTGTTAGTGGTTGGCTTTAAGATCACCAGAAAAAGAGGCATTGAGCCAAACTGGAGAACATTCACAGTTCAGGCTTCTGTTGTTATTTTTGGTGTTTGTTAGTATTTTGGGTTCTGGGGAAAGAACTTTAGTCCCAAAGTTGTTGGGGACATTAGTCTCAAAGTCTTTGGGGCCTTTATTTTCAAAGTTGATGACCGATAATGCTGATTTGGATGAGTGGGGCGGTGGATTAAGGAAACAAGTTGAAATGTACTAGCTCCAGTGTCACGGAGAGAACTGGATACAGAGAAGCCTTTAATCTTGTTGCAGCTATATCGGGTATCATTTTAATCATTGTCCTCATACAATATTAATGCTATGTTTATGAACAGCGGAGCCCTGTAATTAAATGGAAAAAGTATTGCGGGTCTTCAGCTGAATGGCACATTTACCACGGAGCTCATACTCAATTTGTCTCATGTTTTCGCATTTTCAAAAGGGAAAGAATATCAATATAAGACTTATTCAGCAAATACACTGCAAATAATCCTGACGCTTAGCTCCCTTTGTACGCCTCACATTTTCTCTTTTGTCTAAACACGGGACTACTGCGGTGGCATCAAATAAAGTTGGATGATAAAATAAGTCCAGCCATTTAAATGCTAATTCGAATGCGTCTGACTGAGGGAGTCTTTTTAAAGAGAGGGAGAAATGCACACCATTGGTTTTATCTCCTCCGTGTGCTGTTGGGGTTTATTCAGCCTGGGTAATTTAGTTAACACTGTATGCAGAAAATGAAAAACGAGATACACACACAGTAAGGAGAAAAAACAACTCTTGGAAAGATTTACGATGAGTGAGAATCAGTTCTGAGAGTAATTTTATGTGAATTTCTGATGTGAAATCTGAGATACACATGTACCAAACAATAATTTGACTGCTGGTATAAGCCTTCATAATGTTTAGAGAAAGTCACCTCTTACACACTTAAAAGTTAAATTGCAGTCTAAAATTAGCATTTATTATGCTGTGTCATACTATGCAGCATTCTATAGCTCAGCATTGTATCCCATGGCCTCATCAGATTGGCAGTTTTCAAGTTTGTTCATCAATGAGTGTGTTTACATGCACTCAATAATCGCATCATAATCAGATTTCTGCAGTTATTTGATTATTCAAGTGGTCATGTGAACAGCATACTCCTTAATTTCTTAGATCAGATTAAGGTCTAGAAATCCAATTAAGAAATCCAATAAAGAGAGCTGGATTTTAGCTCAATAATCAGATTTCTCAGTCTGTAAACTCTTACTCTGATTTCTTTCAGATTTCTCAGTCTGCACATGTGCAGAAACAGACCGCGTTACTGGAAATAAGCAAGCAAAACACTTTTGAAGTGATGCTGAAACCAGCTACATGCTCGATAAAATGAAGGATTTATTTTAATTTTTCATCTTCTAGATGGTGTATGTTCATATTTTCAAGTAAAGTGGCGCGATGCTTTTTAAAAAACAGCCGTGGCATGAAGTTTGAGTTTTACATTATGTTTATGCCACGTCTTCTTCTGTAAGTTTATTGGCTGGTTGCAAAGCAGAAATCCTATTACTGCCTGAGTCATGTAGACCTGGAGTTTCCCCATTATCTGATTACTCAAGTGCATGTAATCACGTTGATCGGATTACTGACAAAATCTGATTTTCTGCCATTATCAGTGCATGTCAATGCACTCACTGTTCTCTTACTGCACAGTATTCAACATACAACCATTGGTAATCTCTGTGGAGTCAACCAATCCTGACTGCTAGTCTAGCTAGGAAGGCAATTTACACAATGAGGGTGTCACGCACTAATTCAGTAGTTAGGGTGCTGCCCAGAGAATCAGCCATTTTCTAAGATGTCTCATTATCAAAATCTTTGCAGTACATTAGAACTTCTGTTCCCACAATGCATCATAAAAACCAGTGCGCATCGGCTGTTTGCTTTGCTCCCTGACTGGAAATAGTGTCACAGTGTCACTTGTGAATGAAAACACCCACCAACAATAAGGATTTTGCTCTTGCAAGACAGTCATCATTATCAGTTTTCTACTAATATTCATGGCAACCTGTTAGCTACTTAGCTAACTCATTGCATTTGTCTCTCATTGCACTTTATTTATTAATTTCAAGACATTAAAGTAGGTTAATGTGCTAACAGGCTAATAGATAACCGCTAACAGGTCAGTTAAGCCCCTTCAGAAATATCCAGTTACACTGTCACATAGCTATATCTAGGCCTCAGTGTGAACAACATGAAAACGTTCATGATGAAATGACTATATGAAATCACACTATAGCTAAGCACAACACAGTGGGTGGGCTTCCCGGTCAATGTTCTTGGTAATATGTCTCTGCATACTGTTTCCACATCTGTGTCACATGTAATTGAGTCATCAGTGTCCCAGTGTTCACACTACCAGGGACCTCGCCACTGCCTATATTCATGTTCACTAGTGAGCAACTCGAGGCAGGTTATATGTCAAATACAGCCAAGCTACCATTTCAAACATAGCATTTCAAACAGCCTGCTTTCACAAACCAGTGGTGGTTTTTCAAAGGTTTCTTCTACTTTCAAGATGTGTCATCAGAAAGGGGTTTCCTAGTCTTTAAACCTGAAAATCTCACTCTACAGACTACTATGATACCATAGGTATGTTTACAACAGATGGGTGCTTTCTTCATCTTGGCTGGAGGGGCCATTTAACATGCATAAGCAACATTTTGAACCAGATTCTGCTATTTTTACCCAGTCTGATTGAATATTAATGATCATAAAAACCAAATAATTAAAGGTGGACTTGATTTTGGCACGCTTCCAATGGACATAATTCTCTGGCCTCCAGAGCAAGAGAGTCAGACCCACTTTTCCGGTCTGCAATTATTCATGTGTGAAGTCTAGGGCTTGCTATGTATGTGTATGTGTGTTCCACAGACCAGCTGTCTACGACCCAGTCCCACTGCTCCAACATCTTGATAGCGGTGCCCTTATACACGAGACAACTTTGTCAGCAAACTTGAAAACTGAAATCAAATCTCGGTTTCACTTCATTACGCGAGACTCTATTCGAGTCATACAGTCCTACCCGTAGGGCCCCCAAAACAATATTTGTAAATGTTTGATCAATGCATATTTTCTCTGCGAGGTAGACTACACCATATGGTTTGCTTTGTAATAGGTCTCCCATGGTAAATCAGTGGAAGGCATTGCTTGCGTTTCCGTACTACTGCAGATATTGCGCTGCTCCACCAAGGAATTGGAGTCATCTCTGGAGCTGGGTGGCAGCTGGCCATTAGCTATTGTGTGCCGCGTTGGAGACAGAATACACAAAGAGTTCACCCAGACAGAAACGGCAAGAGGCAGGGAGGGAGGAAGCACAAGCGTGGATGTGTGTATGCATAAGAATGCTTGTGGCAAGCAAAGAGACCACTAAAACCCAATAGAGACCCCGATAAAGAACAGTGCCCAATATGGCAGGTCCATGAATGCCGTCTTCCTCCTTAGTCTCTCTATCTTACTGCAGCAGATGCAATAAGCATTTGATGATATGCTCGCCGAGCTTTAGTGTGAGGCATATTTCTCTTCTCCCTCAACTTTTTCCCTGACATATTCTTTCTCTGTTCTTTATCTGGAAGTCGCTGTCAACATTTTTGACAGGTAGTGTATATTGGCACTTAATGACTTGCGTCTAGACTATTTCTTGGTTTCCAAGGCGTTTTTCGAAGCATCTGTTACCCTAAGCTGAACTCAGCTTTATGGAGGCCAAAAAAGTTTGATGATCTTTCACAAAGCCAGTGATCTACAGCAAGCATCGTTCCTTAAACGAAAATAAATAGCATGCAAGGCCATTTGCTTCACTTGCTTCCTTCATTAAGCATACTGTGCACATGCCAATACCGAAGACAGAATCCTACTCATCTGGTAATGGCTTGTGCTTATTTTTCTTGATGGATTTCCTTCCCATGTAAATGGCGTAAACAAACAGCTGCCAGAAGATTCCGGAACACGACGTTTGAACATTTGTCAGCTCTTTGCATTAATACTGATTATTCCATCCGTGGCGATGCTCCCCGAGGAGCTTCGGCGAAGCTTCTCAAAATGCAACCAGTCAATGTCGAGTACCTGCAATAACTCAATTAGCGTTCTATCATGGCTTTGAGATCTTTGCTTGTGTTTAGTTATGCATTCATCCCCTTCTGTCCCTCATGCTTGGATACCTCCCACCCTCTGATGAGCCTCCTTGGTACACAGCTTTTGTGTTTACCTTAAAAAATAATGGCTTCTTTGGGGTGATGCATAGAAGAACCACTTTTGGTTGCCTAAAAAACTGTTAATGGATGGTTCTTGAATGAACCACTTGTAGCCTCTTTCTGCAAGTGGCAGTTTCACTGGTGGAATGGAAGTCAACTTGGATTTTTTTAACTAATAGAGTCTAATAAAATATTTTTCCCCATGACTATGTTATCGAATTAACTAGGACACTGTTGGTGCTATGTGTATAAAATATTGGCACTCTGTGTTGAGCTGCTAGCAAGCAATGAGGGGTGAAACAGAAGAGGTTAGAACCAGAGATGGGAATGAGTCACTAAGTTGCAAGTAACAAATCTCAAGTCTTCACAGTCAAGTCCCTAGTCAAGATAGTCGAGTCTCGATTCAAGTCCCGAGTCAAGTTCCGTTCCACCTTAAATGGTGGAAATAAAGAGAGCTGTGTTTCTTTGTTTTGCTACCATGAGGAAAATGGTCAGTTCACTTGGTGAGTTTCCCCAGTAAGAGTTTGAGTGCTGAGCGAGGGTACATTGATGCTGTTGATGCTTCACTTGTTTCCAGCTTATGGAGCTCTAACGCTTCTCTTCTATCTTCTGAAATAAAATAAGCCGAGCACAGTAACAGACTTCTGATGACATTGCTGTTTATTCAATTTACGGCAGGAAATTAATCAGTTCACATAAAAAATAATTGATTGTATAGAGTCCTGTCTGCAGTCAGACTCTCCACGTTTCTTCCACTTTGGTCTCGAGTCTTTCCAAGTCTTGATCCTCAAGTCTGTGTCAGAGTCCGAGTCACTGGTGTTAAAGTCAGAGTCAAGTCGCAAGTCTTTCTTCATATTCTTGAGTCAAGTCTAAAGTAATCAAATTACGACTCAAGTTCACACCTCTAGAACCATTGGATGGCCATAAATTGTACATATTCCATCAAAATATATTCCATCAGCATTACTCGAGAAAAAAACATGACATAGTTCAACTGAGCGACCTCCAAAACAGACGAAAATGGTATGGTATCTTTCCAAGAACCCTACATCAAAGCCAAAAACCATTTAGGAATCTTTATTTTTTAAGAGTGAAAACAAAGCACTGTTGAATGGCTTGCTGGTTTCTGGTGGGACGCCATCTGCAGAGTGGATTTTAAGCTTTAAGCCTTTCGTCATCCTGGAAGAAGAGAGCAGGTTGCTGTATTACATTAGGCTCACCTGAACCGTTACATCTCCACAAAGGATTCTCTCCATAACGTAGCGCGACCCCGGCTGCCTGGTAATTGGCCGCACATATATTCACGGCGAACGCTCCCCAAGCTGACCAGATGGAACGGTGCTGCGATGGGAATTCGGGGGAAGATGCACCGCAATGACTTACATTCAGTGAGTTGTGATGAAACATCAGTGCAAGCTCGGAGTCTGATCTGACTCAGGTGTTGGGTCATTTGTAGGACTTTGTTTAAGGCTGCAGGCTCTGGTTTGTGCTGTGCAGGAAGGAAAGGCGTGCATTACTTTCGGAAAGATTTTGTCTAATTCCATTAGGAGGGCTGTGGAGTTTTTTTTCGCTTGGACAGATTGCGCTCAGGACAATTCGGGCCTGATTGAGTTTGTTCAAAACAAGCCCAAATAGTGAATGAGGAGCAATGGGGTCATGGCGCAACCACTGACCGTGATGCTAAGTAGATGTGTTAGCCATGCCCTACTAACTGAACTGAATTTATTCCTAAACAGCTCGACAGCCCAGAAACATAATGGGGTCCGAGGTGTGATCAGATTGCCAACCAATAGAATCAGAATGCCAGTCACTTCACATTCAAAATTTACACAATTCTTACTTCACATTTTGTCCATCTGCCAAGACATGTTAGGAGTCAACGTTACCTAGTTTTGTATTGAAGCTTTGAGGCTAAGACATAATGGAAGCTTACAGTGGCCCCAAAAAGTATTGGATATTTGTACTATGCTTTCTTTTTGGCTAAGTATTCCTTCAAAAGGTGTCTAGTGTGTTTCAGATCTTTATCTTTTGAGAACTTCTGCAGGTTTGTATCCAAAATACCTTTGTACACTTCTAAGTTCATGAACCCATCAATAAACAAAGCTCACTGACCCTGACGCAAGAAAAACAGGCCCCGATTTTGACGTATCCACCTCTGTAGTACCATTAGCGCAGTCTAAGGAAAACCTTCTCCATGCAGAGTCTACTATCAGTTTGATGTTGGGCTAAAACTTTTTCTCTGAAACAAATATTTTTAAACATTTTATGAAGTAGCTTTATATGACGTTAAAGTTTATCATTGCTGAAATGGTTAAAGGGTTCACACATTTTTGGTGCCACCATATGTACACCAATTAGCATCAGGCAAACAACTTGCCCCAAAAGCAGTTTCTTAATTCAGACATTTATTTTCAAGAATATAGCATAACTGCTGTAAAAAGCCAACATTGTCCTAAATCCTGTGGGCACACAAATATCCAGCATCCCTAAAAGCTCACAATGTTACAAACCAATGGTTTTAAGTCTGGAGATGCTGTAGATAATTGTCTAAAAAGCTACATCGTCAAATACCCACTTACCTTCGAAGTGCTAGCAATCGTGGCCTAAATTAAAGCAATGAGCTTTGAGGGGCGGCAAATTACAGTGATTTTATTATGGATGAGCCATGGTTACCTGTGGTGAAATCACTTTATCACTTGACCTAAAGGGACGTACTGCTTTTATAAAATGATGAGAGCATAAAATATGATAAGATATACACATTTTCAGTAAATAGCATAAGTTCTATTAATAATAATAGCAATAAACAGTTCTCCTATCAAGAAATAAATTTGCTATTGTTGCCAAGCAACTATGGACTGCTGAAGGAGGACAACTGTCAGTCACTGTATTGTAGTCATTTTTTATTTTTTGGTCATATAATAAGGCAAGTGTCATCCTATAGAAGTGTTGCATAAACCTTCACCTTATAAGTAGTTTTTGCTCACCACAACAATAATGCCAATTTCTGCTAGCGTCTTTATGCAAGTTCCTGTGTTGTCCTAGCACTAATGCTAACAGTGCAACACATTTCCCATACTGGGTTAACAACTTAAAGCAGGTCTACAGAAAGCATGAACATTTGAAGAATAAAGATATTAAATTTTCAACTTTATACAACAGAATAATTTGGTAAATACTTCTGTTCAAAGCCTATTACTGAACATTAATGAAGGAGTGGTTTAAAGGCCATTTAGACTGCTGTATTTTAGGCTAGTTGGAAAGAAAAAGACTTGTAAGTTCTTCAGTTTCAACAAAATCTCATAACAGTCCATGGGCAGCGAAGGTTCTAGTGAGTTGGTGCATTCATACAGAATTCAGTTGTTGTGAGGTCATCATTGCTTTGTGTATTTGAAGTAATTTACAATAACTTTGAATGTGGCTCAGCCAATCCGATCTCAGCACTGGAGCTATTTGTGTATAAAAGGCAACTGAAATCATTATTCCAAGAGAAAGATGCTGCAAACATCTTTTGCTTTTTGTTAGGCCTGATTCACTCATGCTGCATCTGCGTGGCATGAGTGACTCGGAAGGTCATGCTTTTCATTTCGGCGCCCATGTTAACTGGTCAGCGCTTTCACACAGGCTGCGTGTGTGAAGCAGCAGAGAGTCCTAGACACTGCACTGAAGCGGCATAATATTTAGAATAAAGACCTAGCGCCAATTTTTTCTGCACGCCGCACATGTCACAGCAAAATACACTGAAATAAGCCATGAAAATCCGTGAGAATAAAAAAGAAAACTGTGTACCAACTTAAAAACGCTCTCATTTTAATTTAATTTAATTAATGACGAAATACTACTTAAACGTTCCGTGCTGCATGCAAACAGAATTCCTGGTTAGTCTACCAGCCTTGAAACTTTTGCCTAATCACAAGTCAGAATGCTGTTGAGGATAAACAAACATACCATGTACTTTTCTAAATTATGTTGTTGTTGAGCAGAGTGACTGATGTGACCATCTATCCGCCTGGAAAATGGAAAGTCTGTATAACTTTCTCGCTGTTCCGCTCCGCAGCGCGAACGCTGTATGTATGAAAAGCCAGCGCATTCAAGCTGTACCGCTCATGCTACCGCATCGCTCACACCACGCAGAAGCAGTATGTGTGAATAAGGCCTTAAATCCTAGCTATTTTAGCTTAACTTAGCTTAGTTTTCCTCTGAGCAGGCTGACACGTATGAGTAGTAGCACCAAACTTCTAAATTCACCTTAATGTGCTGATAATTACTAGGCGGCTATCCGGCTGCTCGGAATCTGCACCTCGCTCCCTCTCTTCATGTTTCAGTGGACAGGGAGAGATGATGAGAATTAGCACGCGGAACATCTGCTGCAGCAGGTTGCGTTTTGAAGAGTACTTTTAATGACCGTTCCTCCATTGATCAAGGGCTAGCTCTATTTAATCTATCAAAGTCCTGGCTCTGCCGAAGCCATGGGAGATACGAGACCCAACTCACTTCATTACCTCCGACGAAGAGCAAACCAGGCAAACACCCCCACCCCCCCTTCCTGCTGTGTGTGGAGAGAAAGCCTTGATCAAACAGGAGATGGGATTAAACATGGAGATGAGAGGGAGGGGAGGGAGGGAGCGAGATAGAGAGAGGGAGGGAAGGTAAGAGAGAACGAGAGAGTGAGAGATGAGGGGAGAGTGTCAGGCGAGAGAGGAGGCAAACAGAAAGATGAAGTGGGAAATGTTCCGTCAAGAAGTGCCCTTCAGAGGTCAGAACTGCACAGGAGCAGAAAAATGGATCTCTCTCACTCTCACTATCTCTCTAGTGCTCTCTCTCACTCTCTCTCTCTCTCTTGCCCCCTCTTTCTGTTTCCCTCACTCTCCCCTTTTTTCACTGTTTGGCAAGCTCTTTCTCTCTCGCTCTCTCTCACTCCCCCTCTCCCTCTTGTTCTCTCTCACCCTTCTTCACTCTCTCGCTCTCTTTTCTATGTGTTGCAGTCTCTTTCTCACTCTCTTTTTTCTACCTCTCACTTTCTCTCTCTCTCTCTCTCTCCCTCTAGTTGTCTCTCACTCTTTCTCTCTCTCTCCTGTTTTGCAATCTCTTTCTCACTCTCTCTCTCCTTTCTCTGTCTCACTTTTTCTCTCTCTCTCTCCATCTTATCTCTCACTCTTTCTTTCTTTCCTCTGTTTTCCAATCTTTCTCACTCTTGTTATTATCTCTCTTTTCTCTCTCGCTCTCTCCCTCCTGTCATCTCTCACTGTTTCTCTCCTCTGATTTGCAATCTTTTTCACTCTCTTTTCTCTCTCTCTTTTCTCTCATCCTTTTCTCTCACCATTTTCATCTGTCTTTCTTTCTTTATCTCTCTCTAATGCTCTTTCTCTTACTTTACCTCACTTGCTCTTTCCCTCTCTCTCTTTCTTTTACTCTTTCTTCCTGTCTCATCTTTCTTTCTCTGTTCTCTCTTTGTTGCTCTCTCTATCAGTCCTCTTTGCTCCGCTCTTCTTTCTCTATTTTACAGTTTTTGTCTTTCTCTCTCTTGCTTTTTCCTGCTCTCTCTCGCTCTTCCTCACTCTTTCTTTGCTGTTTTACAGTCTTTTTCTGTCTCTCTTTCTCCTTCTCTCTCTCCCCTCACTCTCCCTTTTTTCTGTTTGCAATCTTTTCCTCTTTCGTACACTCTTTCTCTATTTTATTACACCCCCTTGCATTCTCATTCTCTCTTTTTTCTCTTGCTCTTTCTCTCATTCTCTTTCTCTTTTCTGTTTTGCAGTGTCTTTTTCACTTTCTTTATTTCTCTTTTTTCTCTTGCTCTAGCTCTTGCTCATTTTCTCTCTTTTCTTTGCCCTCTACCCCCTCGCTCTATCCTCTTCTTTCTCGATTTCACAATTTATTTCTTTCTCCCTTTGTCTCTCTTTCTCTTTCTCTCTCTCACATTTTTTCCTTACCCCCATTCTCTCTCGTGCTCTCCCCCTTTCGCTCTTTTCTTTCTCTCTCTCTCTCTCTCTCTCTCTCTCTCTCCCTGGTGTGTGGTTAAAGGTAGCGTTTTATTTTTCAGGGATGAACAGGAGCACACAGAGCTGCAGGGTTCACTGGGTTTCAGCTAGAGGTCATTTTCCTGCAGTTAGACAGAGAGGGAGAGAGAGAGACAGAGAAACCCCAAGCCCCAAAACAAACACCCAAACACCACCATTCTCAGTAGGTTTGAAGGACGTTGTAAATAACATGTGGACTGAATGTTTGAACATCTGCACTTCAGCTTATGTAAATGAAGCTTACTGAATTACAGCTGCACAGCAAAATCGCCGCTTATAGTGCACACCAGGGAGCAGTTTAACAATATAGGGGTCAGCATTGCTGACGTGGGTGTCTTTGTGTCTGTTTGCATGTGTGCCCACCATATTTTCCTAGCTGGGCCTTTTTGTGAACATTTGAGGAATCAAAGCAGAATCTTACTTGCAGACCTGCACTCACTCCAGTCATACTGCTCTTGTATGCAAGAATGAAAATGAATGAATACTTAGGTTTAAGAAATGCTAAGTGGATAATAGTAAATAACATCTATTAGTAAATAAATATCAGCAATGACAAAATAAATAAAGAAATGGTGTATTCACAGGGCCCCTTGTGGCTTGGGGGACCTAAGCAACTGCTTATGTTGCCTATATCCAAAGAGGCCTTTATTTCTAAGAGGGGGAATCTAAGGGTGGCAATTCAAATGCAATGATTTTGGAATGTTTGATTATAATAATATTAGTGGCGTCAAAGTTAGTGCATTAATTACGCATTAATAGAATGTTAATTAATGCTGTTAATGCATTTTCCTAGCTTGACCCATCAAACCATCCATAGTCCCAGGCTGAAGCCCAGCTGCTCATATGGTATATGTTGCTATGACTGACTCAGTGATTGTGAATCATGCACTGTAAAAAACCCATAATTTCTAATATAATATACTGTGGTCAAGCCATTAAATGTGTTTCACCATTTCACACAGCATCCTGTGTTATATTTTGTGAAAATATTTACAGGACAGGCAGTTTATACTGTCTTAAACACCCTAACGTTTGGCTACTATAATATTATGGTAATAATATAGTAATAATACATGAATACATACAGTGTAATCAGTTTAGCTGTAAAACTAGGCACCAGAAGTACTTTTCTAAATCAGCAAAGGACCATCATCTCCACTGAAAATGTTTTTTTTTTAGATTTCCATTATTTAAATGTTAAAAATGCTGCTGAGCTGCATTAATTTAGACTAAATACAACAATATTCTGAACACTTATAGAGCATTTATACTGAACTAGTGTTAAAGTTAGTTAACATTAGCCTGGCTAGCTGATGGTAGCTAGCTATCTAATAGCATTCTAGCTGACGTAGCACAACCTATAAGTTTTACTTATAGGTGTAGTATCTGATTACCACTGCTATGTTAATACTAATTTCAGCTAGATGGAGTTCAGTCTCTATGGGATTTACAGTGTCATGTTAGTATGCACATTCACTTTCCCACATTAAATTAATATTAGTTTGATTTGTTTTCTCTAGCTTAACACTTCTCGAGCTTGTAAGGCATGCATGTGACATACTTTTACTCTATTTTTACTCTATTCTACTTTACTCTACTCATACTTTTACTGTATTTTTCAGTTTTTAGTGAAACCTTTAGAAAATATGTCCACATAAAATCGCATGTGAGTATTATAAGAGGATCATGTTAGCTTTTAAAAGAATATACTCTAAATTGTATTTAGGCTGCAATTTAACAGCTGTTTTAACTAATATACTTATATGTTCACTTAAGAAAGTGTTCTTTCCCTGAATTTCATTTAATTATGGAAAGTATTTCCACACAATTAAATGACTTTCTTTTAAAATAAGGCAATTTTGTTGATCCAGCATATCTTATTTAAACCTACTAAGCTTACTCTGCTATCACAATTTCAACTCATTAAAGGTTGTTAAACTTGATTTTTTATGGGATTGCTTTAACTTATGTTGGTCCAGCTTGTGTTAGTTTAAAAGTAATCATTGTAATGCCCAATGAGTTTAGAACTGCGGTCAGTAACAAAGAATGTGACAACACCAGCAACAATAAAGGTCAGCATTTAATTTAAATATAGAATTCAAGCATACACCTGAGGGAAGATACCATAACAAGAAAGCCAGCAGAGAAATGATACGTAAAACAAGAGGAAAAATGCAAATAGATGGAGCCAGGAGCCAATAAGATCTTTGAATACAGGAAATCATCAAAAAAGTACACAAAGTAGTTGAGTGAAGTGAGATATATCCTATTTTAGGTACAACAGACTCAGAAGTAGGATCTACAAGAACTAACATAATTCATTCTCTCATTTGACTAAATTGGCTAATTTAATGTTTGGGATAATTATATTTTCCATCATTATTACTTTTGGTACCCTTTAAAAATGGGTCAGTTCAATTAATATCAACTTGATTTGTTTTCTGAACATGCACAAGAGCCAGTTCTATGTTCTATGTTATGAGTGCGTCTGCATATGTTGTATGTAATTATTGATTTGTCAATATGTAATGTTTTAAAAAATGGTTTTGTACTGTATTTATATATACAGTGCAATACATCATTGCTGTAAACAAGCATTACAGTATGATTGCTGTAATTGCTGTAACTATCTCTCAACTCTGCTGCCAATAAGTTCTATGAATTTACAGAGTCATTCTTCACCAGTGTGATGCATTGATTGGTTTCCTGAAGAGTCGTAATCAAACCTTTGTGAGGTCAGAGATTTTCTCTCCTGTACATTTCTCAATATGAGCACAATTAAAATCCACAGCGTGCCGCCTAGAATCAAGCATTGTTAGCGGCAGCCGCCAGAACGCATCAGAGTGAGTGACACAAACAAGCACGAGGGTGTTTTGTTTTTATGAGCCTTTTTAATGGCGCCTCGCCGAATGCAAATGACGGAAAGGCACAGGCGCTAATGAAATAATTGAGACGGAGGGAGAAGCTGATGCTGGCTGATGGGAGGGCTAATGCTGAGCGCTCTCTGATAGAAGGACTCCCGGGACCGCACTGTTTTTTTTTTCCTCATATTGTGGGGGGTGCTGGGAGGGGTCGGTATGTTGATACATTCGCCCACACTCCCTTTGTCTCTGAATTATGTGCACTATTAGAGCGCTGGAGTCTATTTGTTTATTATTATTACACTGGGCTCTGTTTATTATTGTATAGCACAAAGGGGAGTGCTTTATTAGGTTCGCGGACTCTATAAATGTGCATATGCTGCACAGCATCACTTTACAGTATTGCCTTGACTTTACTTCCTGTTCCGTTTCAACACAGTACCTGCAAAATACCTGTTTGTTAACCTACATTTGCTATTTGCTAATACTTTTGGTATATCAAGCTCAGTTATTAATGCTCTCAATCATTTAACATCCTTGATTTCAGAAGAGTCAGTCTCTGCAAGCATATAGTGTGTATATATATATAATTTTAATAGAAGATAAAAACAATGCAAATAAATACTAAAGGCTTTTAAATGAGCATTTCATTTATTGAAGCTAAAGATTTATTCAAAAACTATATCACCCATTGGAAAAAGTAATTGCCCCCTAAACCTAATTACTGGTTGTGCTCTTGGCTATAACAACTGCAATCAAATGATTGTGATAACTTGTGATGAGTCTTTTACAGCACTATGGAGGAATTTTGGCTACTCTTTTTTTTGCAGATTTGGCTACACTGGAGGGTTTTCGAGCATAAACTGACAGTTTAAGGTCTTGATATAGGATTCAAGTCAGGACTTTGACTCAGCCACTCCAAAACTTTGATTTTGTTTCTTTTGAGACATTGAGTATGTTTACATGCACCCAATAATCCAATCATAATCAGATTTCTGCAGTTATCTGGTTATTCAAATAGTCATGTAAACAGCATACTTAAGAAATCTGATAAAGAGAGCTGGATTTTAGCTCAGCGATCAGATTTCTCATTGTGTGTGAACTCTTACTCAGATTTCTTTCAGATTTCTCTGTCTGAGCATGTGTGAAAAATTATGGTGGTGCTGGAAATAAGCAAGCAGCGTTGATGTGAGATGGCAGCAAAACACTTTTGGAGCGCTGCTGAAACCAACTACATGCTTGATTGGATTACTGTCAAAATCAGATTTTCTGCAGTTATTGGATTAATAAGTGCATGTAAACGCACTCATTGAGAGGTTTATATCTGGTTCCTTTAGTGCTAAGGGACACTCACTTAAAGGGGCACTCTGGCAGAATATGAACAAACATTTTGTAACCATCACTACATCTGTTGTAAATATTCTTACATTCTATATTCCTTTCTAGAGTGAGATTATATGATTTCAAGGCTAGGAAAACCCTTTCTGATGACATATGTTCAAGGTGGAAGGACCATCTGAAAAACTGCAACTACTTTAGGGTAGTTGGGCTGTTTTAAATGTTTTGTTTCTCCTTTACTATATGTTTTGCTCAGACAACAAATTCTTGTAATCCTTTTCAAATCACCATTACAATCTCAAGATCTGACTACTCAAGTGACAGAAATGAATCAGATGAAGAGAACAGCAAGTTTAAAGCTAAATTTAGCAAGTTACCTACCTGGCTATCTTGATACTTCATCATTTTTCTGGCTGAAAGAGTAAAATCCTGTGTCTGGTGTCCATTTTGTGCTTAATGAAGAAATAATTGATGTTTTCTTTTACAATTTTGTTTCGTGACTGAGAAAAGACATGCAGGCAGGCTAGCTTGGCTGTATTTATTAGCCTCTAGATCAGTGGTTGGCAGTCAGGATTGGTTTGCACCACAGGGATTCCCAATGGTTGTATGATATATCTGCATAATGTATGCTGGGTAATGTAGTCAGAGATTATTAATGAATGAAATCATGAAAACAGTACAAAATCATGTCAAACCAATGAGGCTGGGGGATGCGATGCTGCATAATATGAAAAATAACATACATTAGGCTTGAATGCCACTTCAAACATACACAATATCCAGACAGCATACATAATAATCCCATATCTCGTAGCCGGGAAACAAGCAGGTTAAAAAGTGGATACATGCATGCAGTATTTGATATAAATGTGTTAAAGGTGTGCTAATGCAGTCTCATGCTTATATAAGTTTTCCTCTAACCCTTGCCTGCTCCTCGTTTCTTTCCAACCCTCACACATGTACATGTATCATTATGCATATTCACACTTTTGCATATTCAGTTTTGCACCTCTAGGAGATACATGGCTTTCTATTCCAAGAAGGGTGATAATTCAGCCTCTCCTGCTTATATTATTATATATAAGAAGCAGCGAAATATGAATGTAATGGGGAAAATAGTGTGCTGCAACGCTGCATATGCACTGGCTGTTACTTCTGTATTGTAATTTAAGTGACAGTTTGCTTCGTGCCTGCGACCTCCACGCACGGCTTGGTGAGCAGTTGGTCTAGCAACATGCTTGGCAGTTCGCTTCCATAAAGAAGCCTAAATGGTTCTGCATTCATAGCATTGCCGCCGGGCGTGGTGATGGATGGGTGATTGAAAGCTTGGTGGTGTTGTGGCACCAGCTGCTTGTGCTGGTTGGATGCTTGACCAGAAATGCTTCCCCATCTGGAGCCGCAGAGGCCTTTTCACTCGTACATTACGCCAGCAGGCTCTGAGTCATTTCTTTGGGAGTTAAAGACCCATTTCATAAATGCATTTCTGTACACTCGGAGGCATTTTTACATGTGCTGTTTGCATGGAGGTGCTTTGTGAGATGCTCGATCACAAAGGGTCAGATCAGTTGGGCTGGCTCTTTTTCAGTCACATTGGTGTGGTTGTGGCTTTTCAGATATAGGGCTTTGCCACGGTGTTGTTAAATATAGCATGTCCTTCTAGGACAATGTAGCAGTCTTTATCCTAAGGTAGTGTTTAGAATAAAGTGCTTTAACTCTCCATGGCATATATGAATAAAACGACCTATGTTTTGTATAACAGCTCCAGTGGGCTAAGGCCTTCTAGGCATACTGAGAAGGCTTCATGATTTTTTGGAATGAAAAAATATATGCTTGTAATTTTGAGTTCATTTTTATAGATAGTATCAGGCCTGTTGTATATAAACTTTCATTTTAAAGTATTGTCGAATGTCTCTTATTTCATTGTTAAGCTTCATTTGAAACAAAAAGGTTAAAAAGGTTGAAATGTCCAATGGAAAACTGTCCAATAAGGATTTTTCTCCATGGTGTCTAAGTTAATATCAGACATGTCAAGTTTGCTCTTGCATTGGTTAGGCCAGAGGTTGGCATCCCAAATCTTAAAAAAGAGCAATTTTGTCCTTTCAACAGCAATAAAAAAACATCTTGGGAGCCACAACATTTTACCGTCTTGGCTGTACATGTGTCTCAGTACGTGCTAATGTCCTAGTATATGCTAAAAAATATAATATGAATGAAAACACAGACTTACTTTGCTCTGCTTTAATCTTCAGCTCAGCTATAGCTGCTTTTCTTGCATCTCTGGCAGGAAACTTTTCTGCAAAAGTAGAATAGTTTCTTGTAAAATGTCTCTCAATGTTCAATTTTTTATGAGGGTGAAGTCGCCTCTCATTTGCCAGCTTCTTGCTCAAATTTTCCCTTTCCACCTTAAATGGTGCCTGAGGTGCCAGAGTGTAACTGTTGCACCATTTAAGGTGGAACAGAAAAATTCAAACAAGATACTGGCAAATGAGAAGCTGACTTCAGATTCGTGATTTTTTAGTGTTTTACAATTTCTTGTTGTAGATTAAACGTATCAGGAAAAAAGTTGGAGTGATTATAAATGCAAACAAGCCCATTAGTCTCCAAATTATCGATGTTTATCTTATATCTTCCTCTTTGCCTTTTTTGTTATCTACTAGCCAGGCGAGACTGTTGTCTGCGTTGCTATGGTGATCAGCAGTCTGTGCGCCAACCTTCAGGGTTAAAGGGTGAATTAGCAGATATAGGCCAGAGAACTTGTAAACCGGCTCTGATCTAGGCTACATTGACCCCAGCGTAACACAGTTTTTTACCTAAAAATCTAATTCTGCTGTGGAGCCACAACAGGGCAGTAATTCTGCATGTTGCCGGCCTTTAGGAGCTGGACTAAAGGACTTATTATACTAACATCGACAGAATTAGGAAGTGACCGTCTGTTACAAGCTTCATATTACAAGGTTCAAATGTCCATTAATCTAGAACAGCCAAGAATGTTCATGGGAACCAGCATTGGCTCAGTACTAACATACCCTTAGAAATCCCATAAGGGTGCTAGCAGCAAACAGCATTATCATAGAGGTGTTTATTCCTTTTTTTTTTTAAAAGAAATCTTTTATATTTTTTCATCATTTTTGCTTTGTTTGAACCTGCCAATACATACCGTAAATTGAATGTAAATATGATATTGTATAACTATGTAATTAATTATACAATTACATTGTACTTAATCAATTTCCTTTTAAATAGTACTGCAAAAAAGGCCAGTACAATGCTTGACCTCTGAGGATTAATACAGCAGTGTTTTCCCTGTGTTTATGTCCCTGGACAACTTGTACTGTTATTCTATCAAGGGAAGATATTAACTGTTTAATTAACAAATTGACAAATTAGCTTATGTTTGAATCAAAGGTGTGAATAGTACTTGAATAATTTGCCCTCACAGCATTCAGTCCCTCCTGAACCATCAAAGTGACCTGACGTGTTTGGGCTTCGGGGAATCGATAGAGGAGAGCACAAGGGCTGATTGTGATGTTTGGACAATATTCTTTCCCTAAGCGGAACATGCATTAATGAGCTCCCTAATTGATTTAATGAAGTCCAAATGTCAGTCATTACTTCATCTCTTCCCCACAGGCGAGGGGGAAATGGATCTTGGGCTTTTGCTGATGTGTAATGGTGTACAGTAGATGTTAGCGGAGTTTGATTCATTCACCCTTCGCACGCTGCCATTTGACCACTTCACATTGCGTTCTTCTCTCTGCATCTGTGAAGCAGCTCCACTTAATGATCGTGAGGTCATTACAGCTGGTAATGAAGCATTAACAGAGTGTTTATTAAGCCCAACACACATAACAAAATAGTATAAAAAAACAGTATAAAATAAAAGTAGCAAAAAAAAAAAAAGGTGTAGGAAGTAAACAAGGGCATTAATCTTCACCTCACATGTCTAATACAGTCATGTTTATGATGTTTATGATAAATGTTTAGTCAACAACGGCTTGCGTGCTTATTTATTTAAATGTTAGATACTGTATTGATTCATTTAATTAACCTTAGACCACTAATGCATCTGTGTCTATCCTATTTATGCTTGCTTGCTAATTTATTTTCTGTTGTATTTTTGCTTATTTATTCATTTGTTTCACCTTAAACCTCTAAAAATGTCATGTTTATGATGCTCTGATAAATAAATTGTCAACAGTGATTTACTTTATTAATTTATTTATATTCTTACTCATTTACTTGTCATATGCTATGTGTTTGCCTTACATTATAATTACATTCTAATTATGTATAGGCTGCTCAATTATTAATTGAGTTATTGCAAAACAAGAAGCACCAAAATAAAATTGAGTTGATTGAATTGACGTCACTTTCTGATATTACATTATAATGATATTACGACACATACACAGTTGTGTCCAAAAGTTTTGGCACCCCTGGTCAAATGACGTGTTAAGACGTCTGCTACAAAGATCACATTTCTACATACTTTATTGCACAATTACTGTTTTTTTGACATATTGGAAGCAAATTAAACAAAGAATGTGACCAGTTCAAAAGTTTATGGCACATTTTTATAGTTTATGTTGTATTTTTTCCAATATGTTAAACTAATGGATAGAAGTTGTGCACTAAAATTCGTAGGAAATGCCATAAAATATGCCATACGTTCTGTAAAGTATGGATTAGTTTCACTTAGGAGATCAACCAAACATGTAATTTGTCTGGGGATGTTCAAATTTTCATATGACTGCATGAGGAATTAAGCCTCCTAGGCTTGTATTGTCATTGGAAAAGCTGAAGAAGCACCATTTGGCCTTCAGAGAAGTGGATGCCTAGCTCTAAACAGGTAACCACTACCAACTATAGTGCAGCAAGAGGAATTCATACTCAATTAGCATCTTGCATGCACAGTTATGTAGAATTAACTCAGCAAATATAGATATATCTTGTATGTAGTGAATCATCACTGAAGAAACATGTCTACAATTGAAAAAGTGCGCTGGTCAAATTGTGGCTAACTGTAAGCCACGCTTTTTAATAAAGCCTATTAGAAGAAATCACATTTTCGATTCTTTTTTACCTGTTTGTGTATTGACTATTGTTTGCTTTTAACATTTATTTCAGTTATTTCACTTATCGCTTGCACAGTTCCGTCCACTTTCTGTGGTCTGAATTACTCTGTCATAGATATTCTTTCATAAAAATGATAAAGAAGTGTGGTCACATGGTACACTCCTTTTTTCTCTATGGCAATTATTTGGTCCTCAGAATAATTTAGCGTGGTGACAGTCGGAGATGAGATGGTCTGAGGATTTTATGGAAAATATCATGAACAACACATTGTTTCAGAGAGCAGCCATTTTTGGTAATGAGTAGGAGGAAGCAAATAGACTCGTGTCCACTCACAAATCAGCTTGTTAAGCCTGGGCCTTCTCTTGAAGCTGTTAGGGATCATTAGAGAATTTATTTTTTATATGTATCCTTATTTGTGGCATTGACTAAACATCATTACAAACAAAAATAAGTCTAAAATTGACAACGTTTTTTTGTTTGTTTGTTTTGCCAAAATATTCAGGCTACCTAATTCACACTTGGTTTGCAAATATCATTATTTCAACAATTGATTTATCTATTGATTATTAATCAAACCACTATTATCCTCACTTTGCCTGTCACAACACTGCCGTCATTTAAAGTTCTATGTGTGGCAATCTGTTTATTCTGTTATGGTGCAGCATAACAATAGAAGACAACCCATCAATCATGACAATCTATTTCTACAAATCCAAGTGTGATACTTTAAGGCTGTGTTCACACAGCTGGTAAAAGTGGCCCAAATCTGATCTTGATGTGTATCTGTGTGTCAGTGTGAACAGCAAAAAACACTGAATCTGACATTTTAAATTCAGATTTGGGACACTTTCTTATGTAGTACTGAAATCCGATACGTATCCGATATGCAGCAACGTGACTCAGTCTGAACAGAATTAAGATCAGTATTCATGCGACTTTTACGTCAGTCTGACTCGACATTTGTCATAATTTCGTGCTGCTGAGACCTCATAAACATTTAGGCTGATGTTTCTGTACCAAAAAATTAAAAGACTTATTCAAACCGCTCCGTGTTTAAAGAAATTTCAAATGAAATGGCCAAACGCAGCCGTAACAGAACGAGGCTGCAGCGTCAAAAAAAAAGTTTAAAAAATCAGAGGACATAAACCAAGGAAATGGCCGTGGCCGAATAACGTGCACTTTTTACACCGAGCTCAAACACATTCTGGGTGATGAGCCCAGCTGTCAACCATTGCAACTTCATAATTGCTCAGGTGATGCAAAAGATGAAACCAAAGCTCCGGGAGTGACTGGTGTTCATTGGCAGTCGTGATTGTTTACCGCTGGATGAGCCACATGAAGTATTGTTCTTTTGCGCATGCGGGTCAGTTTAGGAGTTGATCTACTCAGACTAATGTCGCATATAGGTCACATTTAAAAGATATTGTGAACAGGCAAAGAAAAAAATCAGATTTGGTGAGAAAATCAGATTTGGGCCACTTTTACCTGGCCTAAATGTGATTTACAGTTTTATATATCTTGCATTGGATTCTGTCAAAACATGTACAGTACAGGCGGATTACACTGTGTCAAACACCTTATTGTGTGACTACTCCAATATTACTGAAACAATATTGTAAAAATACATTCAAACATACACCATCATTAGCTTTACTGTAACACTAGGCACAAAAAATACATTTCTGAAGCAGCTAAGGACCATCGTATGCGCTTACTTTGTTTTTCAGTTCTCCATAATTTAAATGATAAAAGAGCTGCTGAGCTGCATTATTATCTGTGAACCAGAGGACCAGTGGGTTATCCTGGTTAGCTAATGCATGCAAGCTGTTTAATAGCATACTAGCTTACCTGGCTAACACAATCTGTACCAACATAAAAAAGCATGGGAAGTGAGTGCATCGATGTATCTGTTTACCACTGCTATGATGGTCCTTTTAACTAGTGAGTAAGTGATGCACTTTGAAACTATGTCTACATACCTCTTAAAAAAAATAAGCAAATCAAGCTAAATTGATTTTCTATGTTATTGGCTCTTTAAAGTTTTTATGAATATGGTGGTAAAGGTGCTCACTGTATTTAAATCATCTAAAGAAATAAATTTACAGCATCAAACTTCCTTCAGCAGACACTAGCCCATGTGAAAATAAAATATCCATTCACATTTGATAGAGTGGCCGTTCTTCGGACAAAGTATGCTAAATGCCTCCATTTGAATATAAATCTTCCCTTGAATGCTGGCCCAATTAGAATAATTTGTCTCCCAGCACTTGCCTAACTAAATACATTTAAATCAATTAGGCTGCATTTCAATCTTTTAGGCCATTGTCTTGCAAGATTTGGAGGTTGGAAACACAAAAAGCAGAAATGACAAGACACAAAAGGGAGAAAAACCCTGTCTAGGAGGAGCGGAGACACGGTGCTGAGCCGAACTACGAAACAATACTCATCATTTCCTGTTAGAGCTCATTAACATGGCGATAAAAGAATGTCTAATTAATTTCATCAGCGGCATAAAACCTGCTACGAAACTGCTGGCGTGGATTCATTTGGTCACTCATTGTTTAAGACAGAGGCAGTTCACTGGGTTAAGTTACGAGAGCAGAAACTAAGTAAGACTCAGTGTGGGTACATTTATTTATAGCATTTGTGCACATCGACAGGAGACCAGGGCTGCAGTGGTTGGTCAACAAAAGCCCTAATTTGATTGGATATGTTTATCCGAGGGACGTCTATAAAGAATATTAACTCCTCAATGATAAAACTCTCACATCTGTACGGCAATAAAATGACTGCAGGATGAACAAGTTTCTAGTGGGTTGTATTTTCTACAAATCTGGATGTTTGTACATCATATGAAAACTAGAAAACTAAACTACCACTCAGACCAAGAAAATGGAGAGACTTTTCCAAAGCAAACACTGTTCCACCATTCGGGAACCACTGCTATGATGGTCCTTTTACATGACCATTTTCCAACCTCTCTTTATCACTTAAAATAAAACAGGTTACTTTTTGTTTCTGTGCCTTTAAGAGTGAAACAAGATATATGGGTCATTCTACAGAAAAGTCCACTTTTTTATCTATCCAATAGGAGTCACTGGTCTTACTGATCGTCACTGGTGTTACACATAAGAACACCGGTGACAGTAACACCAGTGACATTTTTAATGAAAAATGCATTTTACAAAATGGCTGCTACAGAACATTAAACCACATGTTGTCAGTCATGGAACATCCACTAAAATATGTAATTTAATCCATTTGTATTCTATTTTTCACAATTATCTAAGAATAAAGTAGGTCACACCAGTGACTTCAACTAAAAGCTTTATATGAAATCATGAGCTAAATGAGAAAATTTCTGATAACTGAAAGACACAGTGGACTCACCATGAGCTTTTCTTCACAGATCTTCAGAAAATAGGTAAAAGGAAGGCAAGTGATGTCATCAGTGTGATTTTTATTTCAAAATAAGAGATTTTTTGTTATGCAGTGATGCCAGTGACATGACTCCTGGGGACAACAACCTTCATTATATATTTTATAATATTCATTTGCCATTTGATTTCTTTATGTCACTTAATTCATATATTTCATAGTCATGTATAGATTATTGCAGTTAAAATTGCAGAAAAACATTTTTTAACTCAAAATATGGCCTCAACATATGACTGTGAGGAGGAGCTCTTCTGTGGTGCTTGGAATTCTATATAATTGATTTAAAAACCAATATTGCTAAATTGAGGCTCAAAAAGTTGTAACTGTTGAAATTACTGTTTTATTTTAAAATATAAATAAACTGTAACCCTAACATGTTTTTCAAGTGTAATATCTTTGTAAACACTAGGGACACAGAAATGGAAGTTTCTGTAGAATGACCCATATGTAAATGACCCCTGTCCTGATTGGCAGGGCTGTATTGAGTCTCTAAAAGCAGTCTGGGCTGAAACACTCCTTACAGCTTCAACATGGCACAACTGCTATAGGCTGAAAAGGCAGATACATATATAAAAAACAATGACTTTGTTTGTGTAGCTTAACAACTGTATAGACAAGGCAGTGGAAAAAAAATCAAATATATTGTCCCCTGATTTGGGTCCTTTCAAGTGGCAAGATCTTACTATGGTGCAAACGAAAGACGGAAAGACTGAAAGAAAGAAGCATGAAAGAGTGCAATTATGAGCAAACTAGAAATGTGTAGGTGAAGGCCATGAATTGGGTCATGATCTGCTGACCCCTTGGAACGGCTCATAATGGTGGAAAACAGAAATCTCCATTATCCTGAGCAGCAGGTCAGAGATGGAGAGGCCCGCGGCCTCTGGCCTTTGCTTAATGCTCGGTTTGAGGCGGACGGACAGTTTCAGTCATGTAATCCATGTTCCATACGGTTGGAAGCCCTCTTGGCTTGACCCGGCCAAAGGTGTGTAAGTGGCATGGGAGAACTGAATGGCTATACGAATGTTGAACAAACTCGCTTTGTAGAGGACCGTCTGAATTTGTGATGAACTCATTTATCTTGGATTTGCTGATGTTGTGATGAAGGTTTTAACAATGCAGTCTAAAATTATCTAGTGATAATGAAGGGCTGTCAGGTTCATGCCTGTCTAAATGAGATTCATGGAAAACGACTGTAGTATAATTGCACTATGAGAATCTCATTCTCTGTACTATATTCACTGTCCACTTTATTAGAAACACCTACCTTGCGCTTCCATTCACTGGCCACTTTATTAGAAACATCAGCTTTGTACTTCTACTCACTGTTCACTTTATTAAAAACACATACGTCATCCTTCTACTCACTGGCCACTTTATTAGTAGAAACACCTACCTTGTACTTCCACTCACTGGCCAGTTTCATAGAAACACCTACCTTGTACTTCCACTCACTGGCCACTTTATTGGAAACATCTAACCTTGTACTTCCACTCACCGGCCACTTTACTGGAAACATCTACCGTGCACTTCCACTCAGTGGTGAGTTTATTGTAAACACTTACCTTATGCTTTATTAGAAACACGTACTTTGCACTTCTATTAAATGTTCACTTTATTACAAACACCAGCTTTGTACTTCCATTAACTGGCCACTTTATTATAAACAACCACCCTGTTCTCGTACTCGCTGGCTACTTCATCAGAAGCACCAGCTTACTGGTCCCTTTCGTGGGTCTGTCTATCTAATAATTTCACAAGTGCATCCCAAATAGTGTTATATACTTTGTCGGCCACCCTCTACTCCATTCATCACTGGTCATCATTTAGGTGGTGGACCATTCTCAATACAGCAGTGACACTGACTGCTTGCTGCAAGCTATATGTCACTAGAAACATGTACAACTTGTGACTGATTTCCCAGTGAAGCACCAGTGATCGTTACCAAACACAGACGTGCTGCACCGCATCATTCAGTGTCCAAACATTTGAACACATTGTTTTTAAAGAATTGATGGGCGCTGCCACTCAGTTGCTCAGTTTCTGTATTCATCACAGTGTTTAGAGGTGTTCTCAATACTAAACTGTCACTGGGGCAGTACCCCTCTTGTCACTAAGGTGGTATCCTCAAGGGAGCATCTAAGTACCTTCAGTCAGGGAACATAACTGTACAATGATCCATTGAAATGATATTTTCTAAGTTGTATTGACTCCACACACCCTGTCCCATCTCTGTTTTAAAACATTAGGTTATGAAAAGGTACAAATATGTACTTTTCACCTGGAAAAACGCATTTAAAGTTCACAATCGGACCTTAAAACCACTGTTGTACATTTGAGGGAACATTTACGTAGTGTGCACCTTGATAAACGGACAAACTGCACAGAACCTTTATTTCTAACAGTGTAAATGCCTGATTCACATTCAAGAAGTTTTGTTAGTAAAAATAAAACTTATTAAAAAGTTGGATTGGCAAAATAACTGTGTCTGTGAACTGCTGCTTCTTCAGAATTCTCTGCTGCACTCACAGAAAAAAGGTGCTAAACCATCTCTGGGGTGGTACGCCTCTTGTCACTGGAGTGGGTACATCTTTAATACCTTTTAGTTAGGAAACATAACTGTCCCATATTACAGTGAAATTATATTTTTGTTGTACTGACTCCACACACCCTGTTTTCTCTCCAGCCTGTTCTGTTTTAAAAGTAGGTTATGAAAAGGTACAAATACTTACTTTCTCTTGGGAAAAACTTTTTAGGGTGCACAGTTGGACCTTAACACCACTGATGTACCTTTGCCCATATACATTGTTGTGTAGATTAACTCCTTAGATAGCCAGGGTCCATCGATGGGCCCAAAGTTTTATTACACACTTCTGTAACCTAAGAATAGCTCAGCCAGTTTGCAAGTCTTAGTATGTAATAAGCAAAATTAGAAACTCTACATTCATGGACACAATTGTTATTCAAAAAGGCAACAAGTCTGCATGTATGTTGTTTGAATTCAATAGTCACTCTGCCTCCTGTAACTTTAACAGAAAAGTTCTGTTTTTCTGTGTCCTGTTTACATAACATTGGTACATATACTGCGATACTCCGCAACCCTGGAGATGTTGAGTTTTGCCCGATTTCATCTCATTGCACCTGCAACTGAATGTCTGGGTGACCTTGATGATGAAAGATGCCTTCACAGCTGTTGTTTTATATGCCGTTGGACAAGCGCAGGAACAGGAGTTTTCACTGTAGGATGAGTGATGTAATCGGTCAAAAGAAACAAAAGAAGACGACAGTGCTACAACTCATCGCTAACGCTTTGCATTTTCGGAGCGGTGGAAAGCAGTGAGGTGAAAGACAATTTCCAGTCAAGGGAAAAAAATAGAAAAATGAATCTCTGAATGAGAAATCCAATGAATATTTTTTCTTGCAGGGACTCTGCAGTGACAGGCTATGACAGCCGGCATTAACACAGTCAAGGGCGAAATATGCGAGAAAAAGGAAAATGATGGGGGTAAAAAAAAACGTCAGGCTAGTCGGGATTCGGAGGTGAGCAGGAAAATTCTGCTTTTTCCGCTGACAACTGTGAAACCCCCCATATTCTCATTACCGAACAAATGTGTGAGATTACATTTGGATGAAAGTCGTCGCGGCGAGATCAAAGAACAAAAGAGCGAAATATATAGCGGGGTCTTTTTAGCCCCCTACACGCCCCCCCAAGGTATGTGTGGATGGCTGTGTTAGTCTAAGTGGGCCTGAAAAGGAGGCTGAAAATGAATGGACCCCTCTGTGTCGCTGTAATATGGATGCAAATGCATGGTACGTAATGTAAACGCGCTTCGTGTATTTTGTACTGTAAAAGTTTTAACCTGCATGAAATTTATATTGAACCATGTGTTCCTCCCCCTCTCTCTCTCTCTCTCTCTCTCTCTCTCTTTCTCTCTGGTTAAGCACATTTAGTAAAAACAATTGCCCTCTTTCGCTTCCCCACAACAGTTTGTTTTGCTTGGCTATGTATGTTCCAGTTACATGCTGGGTTGCATAAAGAAGTGTGTCACCACCAGAGAGAGAGAGAGAGAGACATTTTGCCTGAGGTGAGCTTCTCTCTCTCTCTCTTTCTCCTTATTTTTCATAAAACCTGATTTCTTTTCACTCTTTCTCTGTGCTGTTATGAGGGCTGTTTCTCTTCCGTAGCCTATAGCTGCAATATTTCCATAGCTGAATATAATCATAATCCAACACTACACAATCAGGCTATAAACTACACAGAGAAAAAGAGGCTGTGTGGTTGTTTATATGTGGGTTAAATCAAGTTGAAGGACTTGGACTGTATTGCGTGTAGAAGACAAATCAACTGGCCTTTACCTCAGGCTCAGCGGGTGAAAGAACTTCTCTCTTTCTTACGCTTCATCTCTCTCTCCCTCTCTCTCTCTCCCTCTCTCTCTCTCTCTCTCTCTCTCTCTCTCTCTCTCTATCTATCTATCTATCTCCCACTCTACTTCAGGCATGCTCTCTCACTCTCCCCCTCTCTATTTCTCTTGCACTTTTTCACCTCTTTATCTCTTTTCTTTCTCTCTTTCTCTCTCTCTCTCTCTTACTGTATCTCTGTCTTTCTGTCACACTCGTGTTATCTTACTTCTCTTTCTCTTACTCTGCCTCTTTATCTTTCCCTCCTTTCTTTCTCTTTTTTCTGTTTTTCTCTCTTCTCTCTTTTCTTTTTATCATTCTCTATTACTTTTTCTTTAACACTTTTCTCTCTCTTACTCTTTCATTCTCTCTCTTACCATATCTGTCTTTATTGCTCCCTCTTCTTTCTTTCTTTCTTTCTTTCTTTCTTTCTTTCTTTCTTTCTTTCTTTCACATTTCTCTCTTACTTTGTTCTCTCTTCCTCTTTCTCTCGTTATCCTCTCTTCTCACTCTGTTTTAATTTCCTGTCTATTTTCTCCACTGTTTTCTTCTTACTCTATTTATGTTTATCTCTCCCCTCTCTTTCTTTTACTTTTTCTGTTTCGTTTTCTCTCTTATTCTTTATTTCTCTCCTTCTTTCTCCTCACTTAGTCACTTTTGCTGTCTTTTCCTCTTCTTTATGTCTTTTTCTATTTCTTGTTATGTTTCTCTCTACTCTTTCTTACTTTTCCTGTCTTTTTGTCTCTCTTACTTTCTCTCTAATACTTTCTAATTACTTTTTCACTCTCTCACTCTTTCTTTCTCTCTGATACTCCTTTCTCTTTCTTTCCCACCCTCTCACACTCCCTCACTAAGCCTGTCCTCTCCTTTACTCTCACTCTTTTGTTCCATCTCTCTATGTCTTCTTTTTCTGCCTCTGTCTGTCCTTTACTTTTCCACTTTACTTTAAACATGCTCTCTCTCTCTTTCTCTCTCTTTATCTCTCTCTCTTTTTCTCTCTCTCTCTCTCTCTCTCTATATATATATATATATATCTATCTATCTATCACCAACTCTACTTCATGCATGCTCTCTCTCTCTCTCTCTCTCTCTCTCTCTCTCTCTCCACCCCCCTTCCCCCACAAATGTGCCACGAACATAAGCGGGCAGTGTATCTCAGTGCCCCCAGGCTGTGTGTGTGTGTCTGAAGTGCTTTTCCTCTCTACGGTCTCCGCACAACACTGGGGGTCCATGGCTGGTGCTCCAGGCCCTAAGGGGGGCTAGCTGGGGCTCAGCTGGATGCCGTCTGCTCCTCGCTGGGCATGGACCCTCAGCTCGCCACACATACACGCACACACTGAGGTAGCACCTTTCCCGGCGAGTCTGAAAGAGCCCATATGTCGTAGCCTGGCTAAATGCTCCAAGCTAACGCCAACTGCATCCATAACGCCGTTCTGGGTGGGCTGCTGTCACAGACACTTCACACACATGCACACACTGTTCGAGCCTAGCCTGGGTGGAAGAACGTGGCGTTACACACGCCCAGCTCCCTCCAGAGCCTTCTTAAACACAAGTGGAGACCTGATTTAGCTAGCTCTTTGAAACGTGGCCAGCGGAAGGGTAGCGAAGCCATGAGAGGAGATGAGAAGCCCAGTTCAGTCTTGTCCTGCTGCTGCCGTAATGGTGCTTAATTAGAACTGGCACGCTAGGCCACGGGCAGGAGGATACAGCGCGCTTAATTAGCCTGCCCGCGCCGCTTTTGCTCTGTTTTCATACCCAAAGAATGGAAAAGAAATAAAAAGAAACAAATCTGCAACTCAAACCGTAAACGAAACGTTCCTCGAACAGCACTCTTAAACATGAGCAAAGAAAACAATAGGCTTACAAATCAATGGAATTAAATACCCATTTCCTCCAACATAAACACACACACACATAAACACGCTCACGCGCTCACATTTGTTACCAACCCACCCACCAATTGTTAGCGGCCGAGAACAGGTGCTCCAGATGCTGGGGAATTTGGTAACATAGAAGAGAATTGACTAGCCCTGCAGCTAAACATGCTTTAATTCTCCACTGCTAATGAACTCGGTAATTAAATCAAATTAAGGCCCCATTAGTCGAGCGATTTTTCAGACTGATAATGTGCATCCTTTCACAAAACTTGGGTTCCTGCCATTAGATAAGCTTTGGCGGAGACAAATCACAGCAATTAATTGTGTACTCAAGTCCCCATGCTGACAATAAACAATCGCTGATGACAACGTCAGTAACTTTGGATGGTTAGGTATGACCTGATGAGGCAGTGTTGGTGTCTGTGGGGCTCAGATTGGAGCTATTAGTAAGAAAGCAGCAAGTCTAATCTTGTGTGAATGTATTAGTCACATTAGTCACACTTAGCATAGCAGTAAGTCTCTCAGTTTTGGAAATTATATTTGTCTATGCTTTCATAAATTGCCTTATTACTCCCAGGAACCTTGGTGGGGTTTTAGCTACAAGGTCTACAGATTCTGGCCTAGAATCCCGTTTCCAGGCCTGGATTTTGTAATCACAGGTAGGACACTTATAGCAGTTCAGCTAACGTACTACAACATGCTATGATAGCCTAGGTTGGAAAACACTTAAGTAATTATACTTTGTTGCTGTATTATTTTACATTATTTTAGAAAACTCATACTTTCCTTAAGTGCATTCTTAATCATTGACAGCATTTTGCAATATGTAACACTATATACAATCTACAGTGTATACACTATGCAGTGTCTTTTCACCATAAAATACCTCATTCATCAGTTTTTTGGCTCGTCTTTAGATATTTTATAACACAGCAAATTACTGTGAGGTACCGCACTGCATTATGGGATATGACAGCAATTAAGAGTTAAAAAGGCATAAAAAAAAATGTACTCTTACAGTTAAGGATTTAGTGTTTTAAAGACTTTTGTCATTTTTATGGTAAATTTTTATACGTTTTTATTTTTTAAATGCTGGAAACATTTTAATTATAAGCATTAAATTATAATAATAAGCAAATTATAAGTTATATATCTGTTAAATGTGTATTTGCATTTTTAAAATGAACATCAAATTAAACTCTTACTCAATTATATTTGCAAGAAAAAAACACTTTTTAACCTATATATTCTAATTTGGACCTTCAACGTAGGAGTTATAGTTCTCAAAGATGAGGAGATGTTTCTCTTTTTCTGAAATGTTCTCTTGTGATCAGTAGCGCTCCTGTGCATTTTAACATCTTTATTAAAACATATAACCAAATCCATATCACTGCCCACAAGTATGCTAAATCATCTTCCTGTAAGGACATGTACTGCCCATTAGTCATTAGCATAACATCACACACACTTGAAAAACTATATATTTATCTGTTAAACGTTTACTTTTAAATACTTGAACATGAAGAAATATAGATCCTTTTTGATTTTCACTTAATTATATTGTATTGGGCTCCATACTTTCACTTGTGTAGGATTTTGACACAGCACCCTTATTTACACCCTTTCATTTGTTTAATTTCTAATCAAAACAGCCGTTAAGTACAAGTTATTCATTTTTTCAGTGTCTGGAAAAAAAACATATTTAACAGAAAGCCTCAACAATGTAATATAACTTAAAACAATATAAACTTTTTCAGTGTTTAGTGTATCTGCTCAATGTCTTTATTACAGCTTCCATTATTTTCAGGTGACTTGCTTTCAGTTTTTCATAGAAATTTGCAGGGATATTTTTCCACACCTCCAAAGTTCAGTCTTAGACGTTGGTTGTGTTTTGAGCTTCTCACAATCACAAGTGATCCCAAACACATTCAGTGATGTTGAGGTCTTTTTTCCACATGATATATTAAAATTTGCTTATGCTTATCAGCATCCATTATGTTTTGAACAAAAACAATACAAAACGAGTCCAGATGAAGTCTGATCCTCCTCCATGCTTGATAGATGGTTGTGGATTAGGTTTAAAGAGTCTTTCACTGCTTTGGCTGTGTAAATACTGCCTTCTGTTACCAAAGATCTCAAATTTAGACCCATCAATACCTAAAACTCTACTCTCAGATGTCTAATTTCAGTGCTGCAGTGCAAATGTTCTTCTTGCTTGTCTGTTTCTTTGTCTGTGTAACAGCTCCTTGACAGCTGCACGTGCTGCAAGGTCTTCTCACAGTAGAAAGATGAACAGAGACACCTGTGAATTTTTTCAGATGTTATTTGTGCCATTTTGTGTCACGAATGGCCACCGGGGTTTAGCAAAATACTTTGAAAAAGTAGTGATGGCTGAATACTGAATGCACTTTTCTGAATGTATTCAGTCACGTGTTCTGTTACAATACATAAATAAGTAAAATATTCAGAGTACATTTAGAATACATATTGATAAAATAGATAGAAATCTACTTTTTCTTAAATTCACACTGTTCCTCACTGTTCCTGGTTGGGAGTTTTTCTCATGTAATTATTCTGATAAATTGTTTCATGAAAAATTCAGTTATTCAAATAAAAACAAAAATCAATACAAAATTCTTGACGTTATTTTGGCTCTCAGATCTGCTTCAGTCTACTGCTGCTCCCATAATCCCACTGCCCTTTCATGACCTAACCAACAATTTGCCACATCACAGCAACAGGATGTTGCAAATTGGACTATGTAGCAGGTATCTATGTGATTTTAGTTAATGATAGAAATGAAACGTGCCACAAAACACATGCACAAGTCCAGTACAATGCCAAAGCTGAGCTTATCAATCGTGAACATGTGCACTACTGAGGAGTCAAAAGAGTTTAATAATGCTCAGATTAATAACTGGCTCATCACAGTGGTTTATCAGTCTACTCAGGCTTCAGTGTTTGTAAAGAAGCCATTGTTTGAGTTCTTCTTTAGATTAAGTCTTTACATGCTGTGTATATATTTTAATTAAATTTGGTGGGTATGTATTCTAAAAGTATTCTTCCAAAAAAAATAAAAGGTAACATCCAAATGCTGCATTTACAAATTGTAACTTTGGCTGAATACAGATGCTTAATTTTTGTCTTCTGAACATTTATTCCCAATATTTGTATTCTGTTACAACCCAACCCTGGCTGCTACTTTCACTGATGCTGATACAAAAAACTGAATAACATATACCTAACTTGTACTTAATGGCCATTTTGACTGGAAATTAAATCGCTGCTGTCGGAAGAAAACAGTTTTTCAGTTTTTGACATAATTCAAAAAAGCCTGTTGAAAGGAGCAAAAGAAACGGCCCAAAATCACATGGAAAAAAGTCTAGTTCCATTGACTTACATTAAAAGTAAAGTAGGTTTTTTTCCCTGTAAAGTTACCATTTTGGAGATACAAGGCTTTTTTCCGACAACAGCGAAATGCTTTTTACATCTATATATGTTACACTATATGGAAAAAGTACTGTGACACCCCTCCTAATTATTGAGGTCAGGTGTTTCAGCCACACTCATTGCTAACAGGTGGATAAAATTAAGCATGTAGCGTTGCAGTCTCCATAGACAAACTCTGGCAGTAGTGGGTCGTATTGATGGGCTCAGTGACTTTAAACAGGGCAATGTCATAGGATGCCACCTCTGCCACAAGTCAGTTTGTGAAATTTCTGTCCTGCTAGATCTGCCCCATCAACTGTAAGTGCTATCATTGTAAAATGGAAGTATCTAGGAGCAACAACAGCTTAGCCACGAAGCGGTAGACCATGCAAACTCATAGAGCAGGGCCACTGAGTGCTATAGCGCTCAATGCCTATCCTCTGTTGAATCACTCACTAAAGGGTTTCAGTGGCCAAGCAGCTACACTGCATTGTTCCAGGTGTAAAGTGTGGTAGAGGAGGGATAACGCTATAGGGTGTTTTTCAAGGGTTGGCCTAGGCCCCTTAGTTCTAGTGAAGGGGAATCTTAATGCCTCAGCAAACCAAGACAATTTGGACAGTTGTATGCTTCCAACTTGTGGGAACAGTTTGGGGAAGACCCTTTTCTGTTCCAGCATGACTGAGCCCCAGTTCATAAAGGCATGGCTAGGTGAGTCTGGTGTGGAAGAACTTGACTGGTCCTCACAGAGCTCTGACCACAACCCCATTGAACACCTTTGGGATGAACTAGAACAGAGATTGTGAGCCAGGCCCTCTCGTCCAACATCAGTGTCTGACCTCACAAATGCTCTCCTGGATGATTGGGCAAAAATTCCCACAGACACTCCAAAATATTGTAGAAAGCTTCCCAGTAGAGTGGAAGCTGTTATAGCTGCAAAGGGGGGGACCAAATCCATATTAATGCTTATGGATTTAGAATGGGATGTCATAAAAGCTCCTGTAGGTGTCCCAAAACGTTTGTCCATATAGTGTAGCACTAGAAGCATCTTTTGTCTAGCCTTACTTGTAATCATTGCATCTGTTCAGTTCTGAAAGATATGTTAAAATGAGCATAATGGATTTTAAAACATTAAGCTAAATGATGCAAACAGTGATGCTAGTAATACATGACTACATTTATCCATCCTCCAACTTTGACTCCAAATTGTGTACTGTGGTCTTTCTTGGACGGCTACTCTGACAGGCCCTGTTTTCACCTGCTAATCACAGTCATTCACTCTGTTTCCAGCCAAACCATCATTTTGAACAGATTGCAGTGCAGTTTTTTCTCCCCCTCCGCTGTCATCTTCAGTGGCTAATTTTATGGATTTATACGAAATTGAAATGAATCACATATTGCTCATACAACTGCTTTGGCCAGGGCTGGCAGGAGGCTTAGATAGTAAGGGAAAGCATGCTGATTACTTTATGAATTCATGCAATGTCTACTCAAAGTCTTTTTGCACTTATTATGCTATGAAGAAATGCGTCATTTCAATCTGAACCGTTGATTAGAGCCGAAGTCTTTTAAGACAAAGCCGACTCCGGCTCTGAGGATGTCAGTCGTGTCAGACAATGCCATTAATTATGTATGTCGAGTCCTATTTATCCTGATTGAAAGAGTCTCCCCAAACTGCAAAGGCCAATCTGTGAAATTACAGGGCGCTGTCCGTCAAACGTTCGCAAAGTCGTAAACAGGGGCTAGCATCTTCAATGTCATCATCGTAGTTGTGCGCTTATAGTGAGGCGCTAACTTTCCAAGTCCACAAGCCATTTGACTTTTAAATTTAATCTAGGCCCCGCGCCCCAATTTAACCATGCGCGCAATTATACGGCAAATTAAAAAATGTATCCGCATGTGGGTTGTCCCTCATAAATAAAGGCGTCGGGCAGGAAGTGATTAACTAGTTATCAGGGCCGGCCACGTGCCATGCTGCCTTTTCCCCAGGTGAGCCATGCGACAGATAAGTGTCACGAGCTGATTTCATTTCTGCCTGGCTGAGGCTCTCGCGAGGCCTACTGAATGTGTGCACTCACACATGCGCTTGTTCTTAATGCAGTGTCAGGACGTGAGGTGTATTACGTATATGTAAGTACCTATATGCAGTAACAATGTGTCCTGTATGCATCATATATATATATATATATATATATGGAAGTACTCATGTACTAAGAATGTACACCGATCAGGCATAACATTATGCCCACCTCCTTGTTTTTAAGCTCATTGTCCATTTTATCAGCTCCACTTACTACATAGGTGCACTTTGTAGTTCTACAATTACAGACTGTAGTCCATCTGTTTCTCTGCATACTTTGTTAACACTTTTACCCTGTTCTTCAGTGGTCAGGACCCCCATGGAGCCTCACAGAGCAGGTACTATTTGGGTGGTGGATCATTCTCAGCACTATAGTAACACTGACGTGGTGGCGGTGTGTTAGTGTGTGTTGCGCTGGTCTGAGTGAATCAGACACAGCAGTGCTGCTGAAACTAGGAGGTGGTCATAATGTTATGCCTGATCGACGTATGCAGTACTCTGCAAAGGTCAGGACCCTTCACTTGTTTAATTTCCAGTCAAAAAGGCTGTTAAGTAGAAGCTATTAATTTTTCAAGAGGTGTTTCTGAGGAGGTTTACTTCTTATGCAAGTAATTCCTCATAAGATCATTTACTTGCATAAGAAAGGAGAAAGTCAGAGCTGAACTTACTTCATAATTCACTAATCATGAACTAATGAAATATTTATCAACCTTTATTTAGACTCGGAAGTGAATTCAGGTTGACCCTCATTTGCAGTGTAGCTGAGCAAGTTAAACAGGCGCTAAAAAGTTCAAATTAAAGTTAATAAAACTGAAACAAAGCAAAACTAATAAGACTAAATGAACAAAGTAAAATGAGTCAAGAAAAGAAAACAAATAAAAGCTCAAAGCAGAAATAGAGACAAAATAGCAAAACAACATTTAAAAATAAAAGCAAAGAAAAATAAAATAATAGACAGTAAGATAAACTAAAAAATGTAACAAATTAAGTTATTCAATAAAATAGTAAAATAAAATAGACGAGTAAAAGAACTAATATCAAATAAAACAATTAAGTGGGGGTGATTAGAAATGTTTAAAATTGTCGTGTTAGAGTTATTCATCTTTTATTAACGTGTTAATATTACTTCATAAAGCAGATATAAGCCATTATTTGATTGTGGTTTACAAATGAAGTTAGTAATCCCTCCTATCCCGGGTGGTTTCTATTCTCTTTAGCTCTTTAATTCAGTTTACTTGCATGGTATGCAGAGCTGCATCATGCGCACCTCCACCCTTCATTAAAAGGACACTTTTTATTGTTGTTTATTAGTTTACAATGTGTTTATATGCTGACTGTGTTTTATTGTGTTGAGCTGAGGGCTATTTATTGTGTATTTAGTGTCTACCATAGAGTGCAGTGCTATGGCTGGTGGTGACCTTCCCTGCTATTCTTGCTGTTATTTAGTGACCTTGCTTTGTTCAATAAAAGAGCATTTCCTTTAGCCCAAATGGCCTCCTCTGGCTCTACTTCACTGCTGATGCCACAATATTAACAATGAATAACTCTAAATACATGATTAGTTCATGATTAGTTAGTAATGAAGTAAGACCTAATAGACATCTTATAAACTATTAGTATTAGTATAAAGTGTTACTAAATAAATATTGAATGATACAAAGAATATGGGACTCCTAACAACTGTGCAAGACCTGGTAGACCACCAACTGTCACTATCAGATAAACAGTGCTTACAGCTTTTATCTTTGAGATAGGAGAGACAATCAAGCTCCACTCTTGATTCAGATCTGGAAAAATCCACAGGTGTTTCTGTCCATCCTTAAAAAGAGCCGTAGCTGCCAAGAAGCCAGTACTGGGAACAGATAGTAGATAAAAAAGATCATCTGAACTAGAACACTGAAACTGGACAGTGGAATAAGGTTTTATGGACTCATGAGTCTAAATTTGTAATTGGAATTAGTTGAATTGTGAGAAGCAGAAAATGCAACCAATAAATTATATATATTGAAGTAAAAGAAACTTTTACTTTTTTACAAAAGCTTCATTTTGCAAAAACATTGCTTTTTCATTACTGAGGTTCACACAGGTAAGAATCTGGTCTAGCTTGTGGCTAACGAAAAGGCAAAGAGAGAGATTTAAGACTAACATCCATAATTTGGAGACGAATAGACTTACTTGCGTTCATAAGCACTCCAGCTGGTTTCCTGATACGTTTAATCTGCAATGAGACACTAAAAAGTTGGGATGCTGGAGTCAGCAGTTACATTCTGGCACCTCAGACACCATTAAAGGTGGAATGGGAAAATTCGAACAAGAAGCTGGCGAATGAGAAGTGACTTCAACTTTGTAAAAATCAAACGTTGAGAGACATTTTATAAGAAACTGTTCCATTTTGTGGAAAAGTTTCCTGCCAGAGATGTAAGAAAAGAGGCTATAGCTGAGCTAAAGCCTAAAGCAAAGTAAGTCTGCACTTTTGTTTATAATATATTTTTTAGCCTAAACTAGCACATCAGCACATACTGAGACATGTTTACAACCAAGATGGTAAAATGGACATTAAAAGTTGTGGCTCCCAAGGTGGTTTGGTTTTTGTTGAAAGGACAAAATGGCTCTTATATATATATATATATATATATATATATATATATATATATATATATATATATATATATATATATATATATATATATACCGCTGCTGTTGGAACAAAACCTTGTATCTCCAGTTTTGACGTTTTTCAGTTTTTGACTGAAATTGCTTGTTATCCTTTACATTGTGTGTAAATTTCATGATGAATTGACTAAAAGAAATGGCCCAGAAATTACTTGGGCAAATGTCTGGTTCCATTGACTTAAAAGGAAAGTATGTTTTTTCCCTCTCCTGTAAAGCTACCATTTTGGAGATATGAGGTTTTGTTCTGACAACAACATACATATTACAATATATATGTAGATCTTTTTCGTAATACTAAACCTAGTCCTAACATTAACGTCAGTAATGAAAAAAGAAATGGTTTTGCAAAATGAAGCTTTTGTGAAAAAGAACTTTTGTTGGTCCTCGTTTTGTAGGTTTTTCTCCATCCTCTGTCCTGAAAATGTATGAAAACAAAATCCTTACACACACACACTCACATACAATTGCAGTACGAACAGCAAGGGCACCCACAGGCTCACACACTTATGGACAAATATGTCCTTTTCTACTGTAAAGAAGCTTGTAAACAAATTATGGATATGTATAATTATTTATATACACTGTTTTTTTACTGATTGTGGGCTGCATCATTTGTAATACATAGCAAAGATAATCACTGCTGTCTGTTAAGCAGAAAATGCAATCAACTTCTAAGACTGAACTTTGGAGTTGTGGAAAAACATCCCTGCAGATTTCTTTGAAGAACTAAAAGCAAGTTTCCTGAAAAGAAAAAAAAAAAAGCATACACACATTTTTACATACAGTTGCAGCAGGGACAGTGGGGGCACACACAGGCTCACACACTTGCACACAGACATGCCTCTGCTCAGGAATGTTCACTTCACGTCCTTCTGCTGTAACAGGATCACTGTATATTCTGTCCTTTATCCTTTACCCGGAAATGCGTATTACCTGGTAAGCCCCATTAGCAAGCTAGGTCCATCTCTGAGATTATATATGATGACTGTTGTGAGCATAATGGAAGATATGTGTACTCAGAAGATAGATCATGCTAGTGGCTCTGTATCCTCTTGAAAATGAGCTTCATCCGGTCTATTCTGCTCAGTCGCTTCCTCTGATAATGGAACTGGAAGAAGAAACACTGGAAAACAAGCAGCTGGTTGTTGGTGGTGCTTTTGTACGCTTATGTAAGAGTTTATATGATATTCTAAGGAAGAACAAACACTATTCATTCTGCTCAAGTGTGTCATTTTTTCCTTTTTCTTGGAACGTTTTGTCTCTGGATTATGAGACATAATGCAACTCATAAGGCAATTAAGATGAAAGCATTTCATGCACTTTGTTGCATCGAACATGAGTGAAACCTTTAATTGCAGAATTTGCCCACATGCAATCAAATCATTAATGTTTTGTTTTGCTTTTGTACCTTTTAGCTTATTGAGGAGCGTTGAGCCAAAAGAGCTTCAGATTGAGCTGTAAGTAAGCTGAAGTGGGTGAATTGAGGCCAGGAACATTTATATGTATGTAATAGTAATGTTGATCTAAAATCAAAATTAACCATTTTGCCTTGTCAGTTCATGTCCCTGACCATATTAAGTGTGATTTGTCATATAAATTAAAAGACAAAATCTAACATTTTCCTGAAATCAAGGGTATTAGTAGGTAGTCCATCTCTGGAAAGGCTTTTCACTAGATCGGGGGTCGGAAACTGCCCTGTTGTGGCTCCACAGCAGAATTAGATTTGTAGGTAAACATAAAATAATCATCCATTGCAGAAAAATAGATTTTGCTGATAGTTAGTTCTAACACAGTTTTAACAAATGCTGGCGTTAATGTATAACTGCAACCTTTAACCCTAAAGGTTGGTGCACAGACTGCTGGTCACCATAGCAACACAGATAAGAATCTGGTCTAGCTAGTAGCTAATGAAAAGGCAAAGAGAAAGATATAAGACGAACATCGATAATTTGGAGACGGATGGCCTCATTTGCGTTCATAAGCACTCCAGCAGGTTTCCTAATACGTTTAACCTGCAATGAGACACTAAAAGGTTGTGAAGCTGAAGTCAGCTTCTCGTTCACCAGCTTCTTTTTCAAATTCTCCCACTCCACCTTAAATGCAGTTAATTTTCTGCCGCCTCAGGCACCATTTAAGGTGGAATGGGAACATTTAAACAAGAAGCCGGAGAATGAGAAGCTGACTTCAGCCTCGAAAAAAATGAACGTTGAGAGACGTTTTACAGGAAACTGTTCCATTTTGCAGAAAAGTTTCCTGCCAGAGATGTGAGAAAAGGGGCTATAGCTGAGCTGAAGCTTAAAGCAAAGTAAGTCTGCATTTTGGTTTATGTTATATTTTTAGCCAATACCAGTAAATTAGCACATACTGAGACATAGTTACAGCCAAGATGGTAAAATGGGCATAAAATGTTGTGGCTCCCAAGGTGGTTTGATTTTTGTTGAAAGGACAAAATGGCTCTTCTTAACATTTGGGTTGCCAACCTCTGCACTAGAAGTTGGGATATCGCTGTGAGGATTTGGTTGCATTCAGCCACAAGAGCATTAGTAAGGTCAAGGACTGATGTTGGCTGATCACCCTAATTCATTCATACAAGATATTGGATGGACCTCCATCACTCCAAAGAACACAGTTCTACTGCCCTACAGCCCAATGGTGGGAGGGGATATACCCCTGTAGCTGACGTTTGGCATTAGGCATGGTGACCTTAGGCTCATGTGCAGCTGCTCAAGAGCAGTGTTTTTCAAACTGGGGCTCGCAACCCACCTGTGTGTCACAGATTGAGGATGAATAGGTCATAAAGAAAAGTGAATCAAGGCATATTGTTTTTGTCTTTTTAAGCAGAGCTAAATGAAGCAGATTTTACATCAGAATGGAGAACTTTGCCATTTCTGCTTCCAATTGCAAGCACTCCTTTGGGAGCAGTGTAACCTTTTATATCAGTAACACAAGCACAAGGTTTTGCATGGATGCTGCACAAAAAACAAAACAGTTGCATGCTCAAAGCTTCTAGGTCTGTTTTTCTTCTGTTCTTGTGCAGTGAGCTGATACCACTAGAAGCACAAAAATACTCCCATTTTCACTCACAACTGTCGTGTGAAAAACTCGAGCATCGCAACATCGAAACATTCAGCTTCACCACCGTGCCTCATGGCGAGTCATCATGGTTGTGATGTAACAAGCATTATATATGTATATATGACTTCTCATTCATCCTAAAGTGATGCGCTGTATGGTTTTGTGCAGCATATGAGAAACGACGAAAGCAAGTCATAAAAGAGATCTTTTGCATATTGCAGTCTTAAGGATCAGACAGCCTGTTTAAGTCAAAGGAATAAAAATATATTCTAAATTGGTCAACATCTTTCTTGTACTGTTCTTGGTACACCACTTATGTGAGGTGCTTAATATTAGCCCTCTGGAGTCTGAGGCCAATATTTATGATTGATTTATGAATTGGAGTCTAAATTTGTAATTGGGGTTACTTGGATCATGAGAAGTAGAATGCAACCATCTTCTAAGTCTTCTAAGAACTTTGGAGGTGTGGAAAAATGATTCCAGATTTCTTTGAGAAACTGAAACCAAGTCACTTGAAATGAATGGAAGTTGTGCATTAAAGTGAACTCTGAGCACTGTACATCATAGGTGCATTCATTGGTCTAATGTTATGGAAGTGAGATGAATCTAGCACCATGCATCTTACAGACTCTTGGGTGGTTCCTGATATTTTTTTGAAAAGCAGAATATGCACCAGGGTAGAAATGTCCAAGCTTGTTGCTTGTAAAGTATTCTTTATAACTGTGATATGGATAAACATGCTGTGCAAATGAGCATATAAAATAAGTGATGGGCAGCTGAGACGTTAAGTTTTCTATTAGAAAGCACGGCAAACATGGACGTTGTCTTAGAGAGTGCGGCCTGGCTGTTATTGTTGTTTGTCCGGCTTTGTTGTCACAAAAGCTGATTGGAGCTTAAAGCGGTTTCTCTAGCAAGTGGCAGCTCACGGCCAGAGAAATCAAGGATTCCGTCTGCCATCGAACATGATCTCTCCCCACATCCCCTTTCAAATAAAAACGGCTCTTGAATCAAAGTCGCCGCTGCGCAAACAATCATGCGAAAGCTTTTCACAGTCTTACGAAATTATTGCAGAAGCTTTGCTCAGGCCAGGGGAATGGTGTTGTGGGATAAGGGCAGCGTATCTCTCCGAAGGTTTGGTGGTATCAAATCATTGAATTAAAGCTGGAGGAGGCTGTTGTTCCACTTTTCCGGTTCTACTTTTGCGACTTGTGCCTCCACGCTCCAGGAAAGCGAAGATATGCAGCCGTCTGGAAGCAAGTTTCAATAAATCCTGTTCAGATCAGATACTTGGGACGGGGCTTGGGCGCCGTAAGGTTCGGCCAGGCGTACACGTGTCTGCGCTTTGGAAATCATTATCTGGCTGAAATATGGATCGCTTTCCTGCCTCCTAGGCCCGTGAGGCTTGGAGTCACATGAGGGAGCCCCTGATCGAGGGCTTTGTGTGGGGTGGAGAGTGTCTAGGATGGTGGAGAATGCAGTCTTACACCATTAACCATGTTGTTTTTTGCGCCTGGGAATACAACACACGGCTGTACCACCAGGGACCTTTTGGGCTTTTTTTGATCATTGGCTGGATGCTTTGATCAGCGCCGCATTCCCTGGTGGATTTGCCCTTTTCCTGATGGCAAAGGAACCTTCTTGTTGCAGAGAAGAAATAAAAAACAGAAGAAAGTTTCCTCCAAAGTACCTCAAGCAAAGCAATTTAACCACCCCTTGTTTCCAGAGCCCGTGTTAAGTGGAGACTAATGCTTTCTCGCAGCTGTGTCGCTTCTTCTCAATTAGCAGGAATAACCCCATTACTTTGGCTATTTTCACATTTTCCACTAGTTGATTTAAGTTTCTCTTTGCTAAGGGTGCATGTTTTCTTGCTGCCTTTATCACTGTTCCTCTTTCTGCGTTCTGTTTTCCTTGGTCTGTAATCTTTATTGTTCTCTGTAAACCCTCCAGCCGCACGCGTGATGACATCTTCGCTGTGTCTCCTTCCCAACCCCGAGCTCACGTGGCAGTCTTAGTTCTCAAGGCCGCAGAGAAGGCTGTAATGTGACAGCGCAACATCGTTTTTCACAAAAGGATCTAATCAAATATTTATCGTTTGTGAACATTTTCGCATTTTTGCATTTTCTGCTTTATCTCCCGGCACGAGGGATCTCGTTTTAGAGGCTGCGAAGGCTGTTTTCTGGGTTATAACTATAAAGTGCATCCTCGCATTGTTCCGCTACTGAAGGCTGTTTGTTGAAAGCATTTAAGAGCGGCTTATTGAAAAATGGCAACACAATAAAAGCGGCAACAATCCGGCGACACTGCGCTCACTGAAGACATAGCTGAGTTGTGGCCCACTCTTTTATGATTCATAGAACATTCGACATAATATACAGAATGTATCACTGACTCGCAGATAGAAGACATTGTCGCCGTGGTACAAAAAAACTGGAATGGAAGCTGTGAAATAGTCATTTTATAGGAGAAGGAAGAAATATTGTTTATGTACATTGATGGAATAAGATCTTATTCCATTTCTGTTGGTCCATTCATGTTCATGCAAAGTAAAGGCCAGTTTTCAAATGGTATAACAAGTAAATAAGTAAAGAAAATAAATAATTAAATAAATAAATACAGCAACAACAAAACAACAACAGCAATAATAATAATAATAATAATAATAATAATAATAATAATAATAAACCATTGCATTATAACAATGCAACATTAATATTATAACAGTACTAATCAAATCACATATTACTATTCCATGTAATTTTGATCGCATATTATTACTATGTATATTAACATAATTATTATTAATAATAACAACAATAGCAATAATAGTTGCACCAATTATGGTACTTATTTTTTCAATTAAGAAAAAGTTATTACTATTATTAGTAAGAAATGATGATAATAATAATAATAATAATAATAATAATAATAATAATAATAATATTTCAGTTCTGCTTTATTATTGTTCTGTTCATCATCATCACCATCATCATCATCATAACTGCCTCCTCATAAATTTGAAATTACTACTACTACTACTACTACTAATAATAATAATAATAATAATAATAATAAAAATGATAATTCAGTTCTACTATAGTTATTGTCATCATCATCATCATCATCATTGCCTCATCATAAATGTGAAATGACTACTACTACTACTAGATGATGATGATGATAATGATGATAATAATAATGCATATGATTTTTATAGTTATTATTATTATTATTATTATTATTATCAGTGAAAGTGTACTCTATTATTGTCATTATTATTATTATTGTTATCATTGTTGTTGTTGTTGTTTTGTTATGATGATTAAAGCCAAAACATTTCTATTTTAGTCAGGCAGTTCACTGCAAAGACAGAATGAGCAGAACCAGCAGCGACATACAAATATTAGCTTTCCTATCATTCTCCTGCCATCATGTTGTTTTTTTTCAATTACAGGAGATTCAGTGTTCCTCTGTTTTCTCCTCTCTCATCTCCATACCAGATGGCTACACAAAGAGCATTTTGTCATCCTTCTCAACTGTCATCAAAGACCAAATCCGAACATTGTCCCGGCAGTCTGCTATCTTCAAACCACAAACACAAATGGAGGGAGTTCTTTTTTTTCCCGTTCTTCTTCTTATTCCCTCCAGTGATGTTGGGAAAAGGCAATGCCCCAAATCTACACCGCTGTTTCTCTTCCCCTAACAAAGCTTTCAAGAACAAACGATGCGAATGGCGGCATCACCCCCGTAGGCTTGCCTTTAGGGACATGCTAAACACAGCCCAAGGTCTCGCCTCACCTCATCCGCTTTGCACTCTAATAATCAGATCGGTGCTTTCTTCTTTCGCTTTATTCCCGACGACGCGTGCCTCGGCACTGAAGATTAGAATGGAAAACACAAAGAAAAACAATCACGCTAGTGGAAAACAGCATCCGCTAAAGTGGCGACAATCAGCCTAGCAAGTAAGTGCCTTTTGGAGACAGTGTAACAGGGTTGACTGCTTTGGGGCCCTGGTGTTTGGGATGTTCTAGAGTGTTCTGACAGACGCCACCACCTGACCTCTCTCTGTTGACTTGGACAAGAGAGCATGGAGAGTCGTCTTGCTCGGAAAATCTGACAGAAGTGGCCTAATGCTTTGACGTCTCGCCGTCTCGGAGGTCATGTCGCCTCTGACAGCTTTAACCCTGTGATCCGCAGAGGCGTCTCTAACTCCTTCAGGGCTGTAGGAAAGCTTGAAAACAAGCCTGCTCTTCAGAATCTCATCTTGGAGTTTACTGTGGTTTATTGATTGCCCCCTTGTCCCTTCTTGTTTAATCATATCAGATCATATCACACGTGGAGGATGGCTCTGAATTGATGGTATCGATTAGCTGAGACAAAACTGTCAATTTCAGTCAGAGGGGTTGTTTCTGAGGGACCGTGTTTGTATGTATATCTGCGGAATTTAAATGGACCTGGCAGAATCAATGTCCTTTTTTGAGAGAGGCCTTCACTAAGGGAATTGGTGCAAAACTTTGATCCCAACCCATATAATTTGTCACCACTTTGCTGAGATGGAGTGTTCTAATCCCGCGCTCATTATTCCGAGGCCTGCCTCGCTCTCTCAATCAATGTGTGCTTTGTGATTTACCTTTATTTTTTTTTTTTTTGTTTATCTTTTTTAGACCCATCCCTCCGGCATACGGCAATCACTGATATGTGTTTGGGCACCAGATTTGTTTCGAACGTTTAATCAATCCCACAATAGGTTCAGAATTGGACGGTGATAGCGTAACAATGGGATGAAATTCAGCGTCAGTAAGTCAAGCGATTATACCTCGCTTCTCACGCCTATTTGTTGAGGATAAGAGAGAGGGAGTGGGGGGAAAAAAGAAACGTCCTAAAAGGTCACATCTTAGGACTGGCTTTAGTTATAGACGCTATTTTATGAGATCATTAAAGCCTTCACATCCGTGCTTTGGATCCTGGAAGCTTACCATGATCCCTAAGAGATAGGGCTTGCGAGGAGAACAGGTGTATTCGTTATCCTTTGCCTTTCCCAGAGCTTTTCCTCAGTACCCACATTGTGCTTCATTTGAAGGATGTACCATAAGACCCCCTGATTCCTCCAGATCTTCTGGGCTTTTTTCCTTGTGTTGCTGATCGCTCACCGAGGCTTACCAGCCCCTAATCCTACCTGACAGTTTAGTGATAATTGCACAGGCAAGGCGAACCCAGGACGCCTGCTATCGAATGAGCGGTGCACTCGTTATTGATGGAAGTGGAGGGAAAGCTCTCTCTTCTTTTTTTGTGGTGAAAGCTTCCAGATATAGCGTGAGAAATTTCCTTCCATGACGGCCCCCCCAGCACCACTGGCGCGTCTACTGTGTCGCAAGATTTCTGACATTCAGGAGTTGCCAATGTTGCTATTGAGGGAAGAAAGCGCAAGCATTGATTGCCTGCTAATTAGCCACTGTTGGGTCTTGAGAAAGTTCTCCCCCCCCCCAAAAAAAATCCAAATTTGAGAGATCTTGGTTCAAAGTAGATATCCCCTTCAGTGACCTCCTTCCATAAGGCAGCATTGACGCTCATGTTAAACCTGTTTGGCAATGCAGGGCTTATATAGCTCTTCCAGCGCTTGCTTGATGAAAGCCTTTATAGATAGATGCTCCCCTTGAACGGTGACTGTAAATCTGCCCAGTGTTTAAAGGACTCGTGTCAGGTTTATGAAGCAAATATGAAGTCATGCAGACATAATTTCAAACACCGCTTCTCCAGTAATATGTTTATTTATCATTTGCTTGCAATATGTCTCTGGGTGAGTGATATCTTTCGCTGTATATCAGAACACGGCGAAGTGCCTCGTTTAATATTTTCCAAAGCCTTTGTCTAAGACTCGGTCATGGTGGGCTAGCTTTGGTCTCGGATTAATATCATACCAGAGGGCCGAATTTCACTCAAAGCGAGTTTTCTTTTGAAAGCATTTCATTTATCTTCTTTTTTCTTACCTACTAATGCAATTAGGAGGGACCACATCGATGGATCATGGGTCGTAAAGTATTTCGTCCCAAAAATAAGGGTCAGAAGAGAGATGGGCCGGCCGAGAAAGGCTTTGCAAACGCTCTTAAAGAAATGAAAGAACACGGATGCATCTGCCCTCTCATGAACATGCATGGGTGTAGCTCATAATCCATCAAATGCAAAGCAGATTCATGCTCTTAAAGGGTTTACAAAATTCTGTTTGCTGAGCATATACTGAGATGAGATGCATCATTCACTGCTGCCCCCCCCCTCCCTAACTTGGCTCTTGTTTTTCTTTTCTTGCGCAGCTCCAGATGATGTACGATGTAGGCAGGATGTTAAAACAGGCAGACATTTTGTGCCGGCGGCGCGGTTTGGGCTGGTACAGTGCGGCTTTGTTTCTCTGAAAGGAACATGATGGGTAGCAGTTATTCCTCTTGCGTTCTGTCGGCATTGTGTTGAGGTTACTCTCTCTGTGTACCAATACTCTCTCACCCACTTATGCCAGGCTTCATCACGGCTCCTCCTGTAGCGCTGTCTCTCTCTTCTTCCGCATTGTGTCTTCATTTTAACTCCCTGCGAAGTCAGCGAAGTCACTAGCAGAGTGTGAGATCTTTGAAGGCTGTCTGGCACTTCCAGTGACAACGCCTACATCATACTCTGTTCTGTTGCTGTTATAGAACACAGTGTAAGTCAAAGCACATAGTATCTTCTCTGACGGCCTCGTGACAGATTGTGGCCTTTGCTGCGTCGAGCCACAGTTATTACAGCATTCCATGTGTCCATCAAAAACAATCGGAAAGGGTCAACAATGCTAGTTGGCGCTGCAAGCTGTCATTAATTGTGAGTCAGGTTAGCTATTTGTGCTCATGCTAACTCCCAAGCTGCAGACACATTCGCAGTTTGTTACTTGTTTCATGAACAAGGCAAGGCTAGAAAGTTGGTTTTTGGTGTAGTGAACAATTTAGCAGTGACTTAGCATTTCAAGCAAGGCTAAAACCCAGCATTTAATTTATGATTTTAGCAATTTTCCAATCAGCGATAAACCACTTAGTGATAAATTGCTGTACGTGCAGGTGGAAAGCCTTCCTGCAGCGTGAATGGTTCAGCAGTGCACATTCCCGGTCTGCAATTGCCCCAGTATTTCTTTGAGCGTGTTTGAAATTCTCTATGAATTCTTGATGCATTCTTGATGAGCAGTAGCCAATGATGACGCAAGACCACTCTCAGGAAGAGAAACATTAGCCACCAAAACTAGAACAAACATGGATATGATCTGCAAATATCGACCGAGGCTGCTCCTCACCAGGTCTGGTCAGGCAATATTTCACTGCTGTCAGAACAAAATCTTGTATCTCCATTTTTGTCGTTTTTCACTTTTTGAGTTAAATTGAAAGTGTTTGTTTCTCTTTACATTGTGTGTAAATGTCATGATGAATGGACCAAAAGGAACAGCCCAAAATGACTTGCAAAAATGTCTGGTTCCACTGACTTACATTAAAAGTAAAGTAGGTTTTTTCCTTTTCCTGTAAAGTTACCATTTTGGAGATACAAGGTTTTGTTCCAAAAGCAGCGATTTGTGGCAACGTTTCTCTCCATACTTGTGATGATCATTTGTGTTCTGCATGGATTCAGGGAACAGAGGGAGGCTATATGGTTCTGGAAGGAGCATAAATCTGTTCTCGAAAATGGTTCAAAATGGATAATCTCAGCAGGATTTGAGGATCCTGTGCACTTGGTCACGGATCTCTCCAGATCAAAGATTGTATAGTGTCTGAGCCTCATCTGAGATCACTTGTGTAGTTTGCACTGTGCTACATTGACAAACAACAGGTAGCAGGTGATGAATGTCAATGTAGCATGAGCACTTAAGTGATTTTGAGGCTTTTTAAAAATCATGTAGTGTCCAATAAATCACTACTAAGTTGCAAGCTACATCAGATTTACATCCATAAATGCACTAAAAGCACATAATAATAATAGGTATATCCAAAAGCACATAATAATAATAGGTATATCCAGTGTCCATTGTCACCCTTGACATTAGCATGCTACATCTTAGGGTGTAACCTGGTTGCAGTGATTGTAGTTTTTTATTCAGGCCATTCGAGTCTGTTTTTGCCGCTTGCCTTGGGCATCATGGCACTACAAACACTCTTGGAATATTTTCGATCCTGAAAACACAGCAGAAACAGCTTTGCAAGGGTCAAGCTGCTTTTGCTGGAGCTAAAGGTTGTGTAGTTCAACTGAGGAATCGCCAGTAGAACATATATTTCCCAATCCCTAAAAGAGTGATGATATCCAACTATCCAGGATTGAGAACCCTACAACCAATCAAGCACTAGCTTTAGAAGGGTGGGGTGCTCATGGTGGCCAGTCAAATTTCTGAGGGAGCTGCCACTCCAGCCCCACCTAGCTACACCCCTGGTTATACAATCTAATCCAGCTGTGTATCCTAGTTGGTTCAGGAAGAATTCTATGTAAAACGTTGTGCAATATTATCATATCTTCCCCCATTTTGCATCTTCAGTGCTGCTATACAAAGGCCTGCCAAATGCCAGTGCAGTACCTCAGTTGGTCGGCAATGCGAATTTATGTGTCAGAGCTCACCAAAGTTGACCTTGATTTGAAGTTTCGGACACTTTTTCACTCCAGAAATCTGCAATGCAAAACTCTTGATTACAGTGATTTCCAGTGACATTAATGTAATTTTGCATGTAGAAATTTCACTGTTAAAACACTGGACCACAGCTTTGCATTCACTCTTCACTACATTAACTTTTGTAGTTGAACGGATCCTTTTAAACTGCTCCCTTTCAACACGGAAGGTCTTACTCCAGATGTCATGTCTAGGACCTTCCTCACGCAATATGCTCACCTTCCTGCCTATTTGCCTTGCTAATCATGTGTGAAGGATGATTCTGTAGGCCAAGCTGGAACCGTCTGTCATTCTGAAAATAAGACAGAGGGCCACATGTGAAGCGCTGTGGATGTGTATGTGTGTGAGTGCACTGCCATTAACCTGAGGGGGCAGCAGGGTGTGCAGAGTGCTGATGAGCGGAGTTATGGGTCAGGGAATCTCGGAAAATCAACCTTGAATTGCAGGATGCTGTGTCTTCAATCACACCCAGTGTTTTCATTGGCACAGCAGTGACACTGGAAATGGAGCATGTGTATTAGGACATTTGGGATTTCTTTGTGTGCCTTTCTCTTTTTTTTACCCCCTCAAATTTAGACATAACAGATAGACATGTGGGTTTCCTCTCTAGTTTTACCAGAGGAGGTTCAGTAATGTAGTTTGTAAGGGTTTTGACTTGCTGATTTATATGGGGTACTGTATATGTGGAGTATCCCCAAATTAGCCTAGATAGCCCAGATGAACATGTCATAACCTGGAATTTAAACAAAAAAAATAAACTTCCAGTTAAAGCCATAGAACAGCACTAGTGGGCTCATTCAGCTTAACAAATACCACCCAACAAGATGCATTACTTTTCAGTGTATTTCATTTTCCTTCTACTTTTAATTAGACCATCATCAAGAATGTTGTAGAGTACAAAACTTCTGTTTTGAACTTGAGAATAAAGGAACTGTGCCAAGAAAAGCTACATTTTAGCAGGTAGATTTATGTTCACATCGCCAACAAAGGTCCAACTGTCTATCACAAAGTTTTGTTGTTATGTTAGCATCACAGAATTTTACTGGATTAAACTACAGATTTCATTTGTAATCACTCAAGGTTAAATTAATCTTCATCGAATAAGATCTATGTGGCAGGTTTCGGTTATGTGTGTATTAGGTTGGCTTAGAGCTTTTGTTCCTAAACCATAGTATGGACAGTTTTGTAGCTTCTTTCTGTTGCTATGCTATGAGTCACTTAGCTGTCAGTCATCTTTTTGAATTTAAACTTTGCATACAAATGTCATCTTAGCTAGCTTACCTGTCATCAGAGAACCATTTTTTAACTTAATTTTCAAGAAAATAACCACAGACTAAATTGCTTTTGTGTGTCATGTAGGAACAGGTGATTTTCAAAATGGGGCTTCAGCAAAAAACACATATGCAGGAAACAAAGTGGTGCGCAAACAGGCAAGGATATCTTACCTCCTAGCTTCAAAATACTTCAAAGAATAGCTGTTGAATAACTTAACTGCTGAATATCTGATACAGCCGGACTAGCTCTCCTATTGGTTAGGTCTTCAGGAGCTGAACTGAAGCTCTTACATAGATTAAATACTAACATAATAAGGACATGACAGAGGAATCAACCAATTTTATTTACAATGAGTGGGACGGATTTTGTGAGAAGGCGTCCTGGATGTCCTAGATACGTCACTGACTGTGAATATGGGAGGCAGTCTAACCAGGTCCCAGTAAGTTATTAGAAAGAGGAAATAGCGGCAGCTCAGTGTGACCAATCTTTATGGAAAGACTCACCATAAAACTGCTACATGCAAGGCAAATACATTTATACATTTCAATGTCTATAAGCTTAAAAAAAAACATATAGAATGTTTTTACAAGTTTCAAAAATCAGTGTTTAATGTGGAACGGCAATGTGCCTCAGTGCTAACATGTTATTGGAAATCCCATAGAGGGGGTGCTAGGGGTTTTTCTACTTTAGTTTTAAAATGTATGGCCCAAACCAAAGGCTTAGCTGTGATAGTCATGGTTTACCATGTGCCTTTACATTAGCCACATTAGCATGGTGCACACAGTGTTATTTCTAAATGAGCCATTAGGTTATATATGTGCTGCTTTATTAGATGTCAGAATATAAATTACTTTTAATTAGAGATATTTTTTGCTTACTTGTTTTCTAATGTGACACATTTGGTAGTGTCTCTCAGACTGATCTATGTTTATTATATCATGAATAAATTTGCTTTGTTAAAGTCACGTTCTGACAGACTACTCTTTTTTACTCTTTTTTAGGGCCTGATTGGTCATCTTATGTTATTTAATCCTCCTCTCCTTCTCTGTCTCTTATTACCCGACCTTATCAAATGGATAGTGGCGTTGGGATTTTTTGAATTTCTTTATATATTTATTTATTTTTGATCCCTACTTATCTATAGACACCTGTTGAGCTGGATCTGAGATCATCCCGAGTCCTAATAATGCTGCGATGGCACTCGTGAAATGAAATCCTTTCGCAATCATCGCAAACCTTCTTTATCCCTTCAAGAGTAACTCCCGCCCACTCCAGCCCTCGCCTACCAGCCCCCATTCCCCTTGATACACATACACACACACTTCAGTACACCCACCCACTCCATGCTTCACAATGTAATTACAGTTCTTTAAGCCTAATTGTTGTGATTACTGTTTGCGTGTGTGGATGTGTGGGTGTGTGTGTGTGTGTGTGTGACGAAGAGAGAGTATTAATATACAAGCTTTTTATTAATTAACGGTACATTATTAGATGAAATACAGTACTGTGCAAAAGTCAGAGACCACCTTTCATTTACTTAACGTTCAACAATTGAGTGTAATATGATGTTTGTCAGTATTTCGTGTGTCCACTCTTTGCCTTTATTACAGCTTCTATTCATTTCAGGAGACTTGCTTTCACTTTTTCAAAGAAATCTGCAGGGATATTTTTTTCACACAAGTTTAGTCTTAGAAGTTGGTTGTATTTTCTGCTTCTCATGATCCAAATAATCCCACACATTTAATGATGTTGAGTCTGGACTGAGGTGGTCTTTATATGTCACGTTCTTCTTTTTTGTCTATTTCCTTTTCTCAGTGACAGCTACACATCCTTTCAGACTCATAGTGTTGAGTTGTCTTCTAACAGTGGAAGGATGGACAGAAACACCTGTGGAGTTTCTTCAGTTCTGAAGCAAGAGTGGAGCTTGATATGCTTCTGCTCATCCTTCCACTATTAGAGTACAACTCAACACTATGGGTCTGAAATAAGCTTGATGTTCTACTATCTCTTAAAGATGAAAGCTTTCAGTAATGTTTGTCTGATGGTGGTTTACCAAGTCTTGCACCGTTGTTAGTCCCATTTTCTCCTGTTTTTCACTTATTTTGCTTTGGCTTTCTCCTAACATGTACAATGGATCATTTTGCATGTAATCTCAGAAGTATCTCCTGAAAAATGAATAACTTGTACTTAATAGCCATTTTCACTGGAAACTAAATAAATGAAGGGTGGTCACTGACTTCTGCAACAGTACTTTATAAGTAACACAGTGCAATTATGTGCATTCCTGCTTCCACTGCTGGGATGATTTTGTGATAAAACGTATCTTAAAAAAGGGCTGTTAAACTCCAGTCCTGCAAAGCAGTGTGCAAAACTATTGTTGTTCAATGGTATGTTATTATTCTCATTATACTTAGACTCATCTCGCCATTTTTGAGATACTGAAACCGTTCCAACTCTGCATTGTTCAGTCTGATTGGGAATTCTGTGCTTTTATACAGCTTTTTCATTGGATGCCTGTTTTGTTGTGCAATTATTGTTTTTTTCCAACAGAAATGAATGACAGAACAATCTGGGCAAAATGTGCAACCCATGTATATCATAATGATGCATGGACTGTAGCAACATCCTCTTATCATGTAGGATAACATAGCAACCACCTGACAACATCCTGGCAACCACCTGGGATACCATAACAACCACCAGAAACACCATAGGAACCACCCGGCAACACCCTAGCAACTACCTTGAGTACCATAGCAACAACCCAGCAACACCTTAGCAACCACCAGAGATACAACAACAGCCACATAGCTATAACAGTGTGTCCCAACCTGTTCCTCCACATTATTGCTGCAACCTAACTCGCAACATACAGGGATAATGGACAAATGTGGATGGTCACGGGGGCCCTGAAGACCAGGAACACTGCCCTTAAAAACAATAGCAACTACCTAGTAACACCCTAGCAACCACTTAAGATACCGTAGCAACCACCTAACAACAACCTAGCAACACAATGAGATTGCCTAAGCTGTACAATCACTCCACATTCATTATTATTATTATTATTATTATTATTATTATTGTTGTTGTTGTTATTAAATCTTATGCAAGTTAGAACACAGAATACTGGAACTCCTTTAGCCCAGAATACTGGAATACTATTGCTGTTTTCTCTTACTTTTTTATTGTTTTACTTCTCTTTCTCACCGCCACCCAGAAGGATAAGCGGTTTAGAAGATGTATGTATGTATGTACTTCTCTTTCTCCTTTCTTCCTTCCTTCTCTCTTTCTGTCTCTCTCTCTCTCCTTCTCTACACATCAACACTTTTGAGAAGATGCCTCACAAAAACAAAGCCTTTTGTCTGCGGTGTGGTGTCCGCACTCTTGAAGGCTAAGAATTTTTTCAAGGCTCTTTTTTACTCAACTCCAATCAGCGAGACAGGCTGGATGGCTACCTGAGCGAGGCAGGCCCTTTGTTTTGACAGTTCTATGCTTGAAGTGTGCGTATATTTGGTTGGGGGGGAGGGGGTTGATGGGGGGAGTTAAAGTCAGTTGGATTCATTTCTCGCCCGCTGCGTTTGTCCTGGGCTAACAGTGCGCATCGCACAGCTTGTGTCCAGAGGCGTCCACTTTGAGCATCCAAAATAGCTATATTAAGTGTCAAAACTTCAGCTGTTTTCAGAGGGTGGAAAAGTCTGCCTCTCACCTCCACTCACCATTTTTCATCCTTCTGCTTTTCTTCCTCACAGAAAGACACACAAAGAAACACACCACATGACAGGCTTAGGCCAGTGGTTCTCAAACTTCTGTCATCATCTCAATCGCCAACATGAGGGCATGCACTCTTAAAAAAAGGATGCCTATGAGTTATCTGAAGCGGTACTACAGAAGAACCGCATTTGGTTCACTAAAGAGCCTTTCAGTGGATCGTTCTTTAAAGCAGTGGTTCTCAAACTGGTCCTCTGGGCCTTGCATATGGTCCACATTTTTGACGTGCAACACATAGAGATGTGGATGTCCTACTGCAACAAAGAACCATTTTTGCAAATGAAAAGTGCAGAATCCTTTGTTTTTCTACAAAAAACAAAAAAGTTTTTTTTTTTTCTACAAGTAAATTTGCAAGGTGTTTATATTCAGTTATAGCAGAGCTTCAGTGGGTGCCATGCAAATATGACCAGCTTTGCAAACAAGCCTCTGTTAACATTGTCAAAGAGTAACATCTTTTATGTGACTGATACATAATCACATCCTGATAACATGAAAGAGAATATAGCTAGCTAGCATTTAGCTTTACATACACACAGGTTGCATATGGCATGTGTGACTGTCTCATGTAAATACTTCATAAGTGCAATTGTAATTGAACCAAATTCCAAACAATTACCCCAAATCACCCAAATTAAGGGTTAAAGAATCGTTTATTAAAAAGTTCTTTAGGACAACATTTCTCAAACCAGTCCTCAGTGACCTCCAATCAGTCCAGATTTTTGTGTTGAGATAGGTTGGAGCAAAAATCTGGACAGTCTGGAGGTTCCAGAGGACCTGCTTTAGGCCTAATTCATCACTCCAAAGAACTCTTGTTGCCACCTTCAGTTTTAAGAGTGTAGTGTACCACCTGGGGGCTCACAATTTGAAAACCACTGTAGTCATAAATGGAGCAACCCAAACTGTCACCTGGTGGTCATGGTTTGATTTCAGGGTCATTCTCATTGGCTGAGGTGGTGTATAGCTTTACAGATATCTAGGACAGTTATCCACAGTTGGAGTGCCTGGGTGACGTCGCCTAGCGTATTGACATTCTGGCCTGTGCCCATTTGCACATAAATGCAGCCAGCGCTCTTAATCCTACACTATTAGAGAGGTCGCACTCCCTCCGCTGAGCGCTAATCGTTATATTAAATATCGCTCTCTTGGTGGCGTTTTTAATTTCTATTCCGGCAGGATTGCTCGCGGATGTGCTTTTGAGGCCTAATCAAGGGATTTGTGGTCCAATTGTATTTCCTTTGTACCTGCTTTGTTTATTTATTTACGTAGTTGTTTGTTTATTTATTTCCTCTACACACCTAATCCAGCTCCCACTGCATAATGTGCAGCTAGTCCTGCAAAAAAAAAGGAAAAAAAAGGCAGGAGACAATGTCAGCATCAAGGCGGAAAATGATAAGGTTCGAGGGCAGATGTTTTCCCACACAAGCATGATTGCATTTGCAATGTAAAGGCAATCTCCAGCCTGGGTTCTTATTACATGGACCTTGAGCCCAGAGAGCGAGAGAGAAAATTAGATGTAAGCAGTCAAATGACTGTTATGACAGATAATAATAGGATCAGAGTAGTGTTTATCTGTTGCTAGCACCGGTCTCCATCTGCACGTGTAGGTGTGGGAGCAGGATTGTGGTCAGGCAGTCACTCAGAGAACAACGTATAGAATGGCTTTATATGGAAAAGCATACCTGGACGGGGAAATTATGTCAAATAAGACTCATCTTTCGTTCTGAAAACGTCGGTTATCATTGTGCACTGTGAAATAGTGTCCGAAGTCGGTTCATCTGCATATTCACATATTCAAATGAGTTATTATTGCGCAGTTTCGGGGAGTTACGACGCTATTAGTCTCGATTTCAGCTGTCATGAGTTTCGCAGTGGCGTCTGGAAATGACTCAATCTAATTTTGAAATCAAATGGAGTGGAATATGATTGGTTCCGTCCAACTGCAGCAGCAGGGGGAGGAAAAAAAAAGTAAGTTTGAGTGACGGGAGTGGACAGTAATGTCCATCTGCTGGGGTAGTTATGCAGTTCTGTGTATTGAATTGATGGAATGAATTAGAAACATGCTGTAGCTTCTACTAAGGGTGTAGGGGGATGAGGTTGTGGGGGATGGATGGGGGTAAATGATGCCCGTCTGGTACCCTCATGAGTCCAAGAATACAGTCATTTCGCTGTTGAGTCTACAGTGCAACATGCAAATCTCAGAAAGACTGCCTAAATGTTTTGCTACTAATGAGCTTTTGCCATCAGTGTTAATTAAACTATCCATGCCCAATGGTGATCCATGACTGTTAGATCAAGGCCTTCAGTTTAGAAAATGAGGTAAGAAAACACTTCAATGATCATTCTAATTTCTGCTAGCGCCCCTATGGGATGCTAGTAGTATGTTAGTGCTAAGACAATGGCAAGTCTCATGAACATTTTTTGGAGATTCTACATTAAATGCTGACCTTCAACGCTTGTAAAAGACATTCCAGGTTTTATTTGGAGCTTGTAATGGATGTATTAACATATATTTTACCTTGTGTGTTGTCTATTTGTAACTGACTGGAACACATTGGTTAGGCTACTGCTCATACAGTCAGTGACGTATCTAGGACTTCCAGAAGGCCCAGAGTGATCATTTATCTCTTAAAACTGGTCCCGCCTCCCTTATACATCAGAACGTGAATAGTTGATTCCACTGTCAGTTCCCAATATGCCAGTTCAGCTCCTGAAGGCCCAACCAATAGAAGAGCTTGCTTGGCTTTATCTACATAGTTACTACAGAGAAAAAAAATCCTGATTGGAAAAAGGTTCTTTGCATCATAAAAGTGTTCTTCAGATTGATGGAAAATGTTCTGTAGATGGTTCAATATAGAACCGTTTTGAAAATGGTTCTACATAGCACCCCAAAAGCTTGTAACAACAGAAGAACCCTTTTGGGTGCTATATAGTACACTTTTCAAAAAGGTTCTCTATAGAACCGTCTGTAGCACATTCATACAAATTTTTCCATCAATCTGGAGAGCGCTTTCATGATGCAAAGAACTCTTTAATCATGCAAAGGGTTCTTTGAGTGTTCGTGGTTCTATATAGAACCATTTTCTTTACTTAAGAACCCTTGTAACACCATCTTTTTTAAGAGTGTACAACTCATTCTCTATCAAAGAACCATTTTACCATGCAAAGAACCCTTTATTCATGCAAAAGGTTCTTTGAGTTCTATATAGAACTGTTGTTTTTACTAACAAACCCTTGAAGGACCCTTTTTTTAAGAGGTTTTTTGACCCAAATCGTACTTCTACTCAAGTTGTTTTTTTGGGAAAGTGCTTTTACTTTTACTTGAGTCATTATTTTATCTGAGTATTAACCACCTCTGGTGAACATAGGCATTATGTAGCCACTAGAATTTCTACAGCTTCCACAAGCTAAAATTTCTCATTAGCTTGTCCAACCTTGCAATAGCTGATAAAAAAGAATGCAGTTGAGGGCAGAGCTTGGACAGGTCAGTTTCTGGCATTGTCCAGCTAAATGTGTTGCCAGTTTTGCTTGCTTGGCCACAAGACTTTTCAAGACATGTTCCCATGTTACTGACTTTCCCCTCGCTCTTTGTTGTCATTCCAACAAAGCTGACTTTAAAAGGCCCAGGCAGCGCTGGTTTGTGATCTCACTCCACTGAAAGCTTTGGATTTGGAGGAGTCTTTCCTCTTGCTGTGATCTTGACTGAAGGACTCTGTTGCTGTCATGCGGAGGCTCAAAGTAGTCTGTAGAGTTGAATTACTTGATCCACCTATATTCAAACAAAGCGACACCCAATGGGCTAGCATGTTCCTTTCTTGTTCTTTGTGTTTTCTCTCTTCCTCTCTTCTCTTCTCTCTTTTGTTAATTCTGTGCTTCAAAGAAAGGTGATAAAGTTTAACAGTAACACTCTTCTGGGCAAAAAATGGGCCAAGTCCAAAATATAAAGGGTTTTACTGATGGTTATTGCTGGATTGTTCATTCAGAGCAGTTTGGATTGATAAGCGCTTCTAATAAATAATTAAACTGTTTAGGAGTAACAATACAACATGTCTAATGTGTTAATCATATTCCTATTCAAGTGTTTACTTGTCAAAAAATATCATTTATAAGACAAACTAAACAAAAATCTATACATTTTTGGTTTTGTTAGGTAATGTTCTGTACATATCAACTAAACGCAGTGTAGCTGTGTTTTTGTTCGACCTTATTTTTTTAATATTTACTGAACTACTAAATTTGCTCTGATAAGAAGTTTTCCGTCTCACCAAAATCTGCAGTTTTCAGTGTTTAGTTTAAGCTTTATGTCTGTAGTCTTGACTAAATGTCATTTACTAAATGAAGCTGCAGATCTGGTCAACTGCCACCATCAGGTGAAAGCAAGAACTGTAACATACCGGCTGGCAGGCCACTTATAATACCCTGTAAAACAGAAGCCGGGGGCCAATTAAAATCTGTTCGTGGGCTGCATTTGGCCCTGCAGCCGGACTTTGGACACCCCTGCTATAGAGAATATTTGGTCTCACATTAGCAGTGTTTTTCAACGGTTTGAAGCTGTCAAAGCTGAGTGAAGCAATACTGACTCTTCTTTCTGTAAAAGACTGTTTGCAAGTTTACCCACAAGACTTTGACATTTAAAGAAGAAATCAAAGGGGAAAGCTAACCCATATTAAATTACTTTATCTATTTTTTTTTTTATGATTTGTTGTTACGACCATTAAAAGATTGATGTTTTGCCATTTTGGGAGAATTTTTGCCCAGGAGTGTAAAAGAAACTATAAGTATTATTTTACAGTCATATAAAACAATGATAAATTGAAAAAGATAAATACCAAAGAGACATAGAATTTTAATTAAATGCTAAGTTAAAGAGATTCATTTTAAAAGTGAGCACTGAGCCTGACTGTCTAATAGAAGGTGGAATTGAGCTCCACAGTTTAGAAGCAGAATAACAGAGAGAGTGTCTCCATGATCTCTGTATTTTATGGAAGGTATTTGCAGAAGACCAATAACTGCAGATCTAAAATCACATTCTGGAACATAGACAGACATTCTGTGATGTTTGCAGATGCATTAGGGTTATTTAGAGCCTTAAAAACTAGTAGCAGAACTTTAAAGTCTATCCTAAAAGATACAAGCAGCCAGTTCTTTCAGAGTGGGAGTGATATTATCTCTCTGTTTTGTTTTTGTTACGAGTTGTAGAGGATGGATTGTTTTCATAGGAAGCCCAGTAAAGCCTTGGATACACTACATGACTTTTAAAGTCTTAACAGATTATAAAAAGACTGGGCATCTCACACTATACGACTGTGTTTTGCAGTTTTTTTAGGCAACTGAAATATTGGAGATCACACGCAAAACAATTAGGGATCACACACTACTCAACTTTTACACTATTGCTAAACTGAACGGAGCTCACGGAATTTGACCAAACTCACAGAAACTCTCCATTCTCCCGTTACTAGGAGACGCAAATAAACAAACGTGGAGCGGCTCACTGCTGCTGTTTGTGCTGATACAGTATAGAAGCAGCAGGTAAACGTGTTTAAGTGAGGAGCATGTATTTAAAAGTGTGATCAGTGTGTTATTTTTTAGAGTTTTAAATGTACATAAACTCGATTGTGCTCATGCCTTAAACTCATCTCATTAAAAAGCTTCGCTCCACACGTTTGCACTCTCAGTTTCCATTGGCTGTTGCAGGAATCTGTTCAGATTGAGTCGTTGGTCAGTTTACACTACTAGATCACATTAAAATCTGATCGAAAAAATCATACGTTTGATAACCTCAGACTGGTCTGACACGCAATCGGGAGGCCAAAAATCTGAGTCTCCAACTGTCGACTCAGACTGACTCAAAAATCTGCAGACTAGAGCCAAATAACACAGCCAGACTGCGAATTGGGGCTAAAATCGGGGTAAAAGCTGTGTAGTGTAACCCCAGCTTAAGAAGAGCATTACAGTAATCAACTCTACCTGTAACAAATGTACAAACAGGTTTCTCTGCATCACTCTGTGGTAGAAAAGACCGAACTATAGCAACATTTTCTTAAATGGTAACAAGCTACTTTACTGACTGTTTACATGCAAGTTAATACAAAGTTTAGAGTGTATTTGCAGGCGGGGCAGGATTAGCGATGCTGATTGAGCCTTACACGTACGAGAATGTTATGATGAAGACAAAACAAAGTGGATCAGTGATGGAATTACAGAGCGATTTCAATTAAACAGCAAGCGTTCAACACTAAACAACGCTCTCTCTCGCTCTCTCTTCCTCTCTCGCTCCTCCTCTTCCTGCTCTCTCGCCTTGTCTCTTCTTTTGAAGCCGAGTCCTAATTTTTCATCCCTGGTGACTGCTCTGTGGTGGCCTGCAGTGGGGAGGGAAGACATCAGTTAATATGATATCTGATTTCCTTCCGCCGGGCCGAACATGAAAGCAGCGGAGACTGATCATTTGTGCCACACTCGCAGGCTCCAGGGAGGAGCCTGGCTCCGGCGTGTCCATTGTGCCGTGAAACGCCGGCATGTAATCATCTCCCTCCAAGAGCAGCGGCCCGATGTTTTATGCCTGTCATCCGAGGTGACGATTCGCTTTCATTGAACTCCCAAGTAGCCGCTTCAAGCGTCTCTTTTATCTCGCTGACTAGATGTATCTACTTTATCCTGTGGATTTATGACATTGGTGATATATTAATATACACACACTGGGGGGTTGTTTTTTTGCGCATGTGATGAATGCAATGATGTAATACGCTCACGATGTGCTGTAAGGTTCTAGCATGTGTTGGTAAGATCAATACTCTAGTGTTCTTCAGTTTAATCTGGCATGTCTGTGTCATTTCATCGATTACTGGCAGTCGTTTCAATGATGGGCTTCTACTGACTCAAAATGTACAATATTAGAATCAAAGAAATAGGAAAATAAGAGAAGCCATGGAAAAGTTGATGAATTGTCTGAACAAACACTTGAACTGTTTGATCTTATGATGGAAGCTAATGATGGCTTATCAAAAGCTAGTCTCATTTCTAAAAGTGAAAATGATACAGATTTACCGCTTATTAATGCTTTCATTCATTCATTCATCTTCTGAACTGCTTTATCCTCCTGGGTCGTGGGGGGTGCTGGAGCCTATCCCAGCAGTCACTGGGTGGAAGGCAGGAAACGCCCTGGACAGGCTGCCAGTCCATCACAGGGCAGACAGACAGACATACATATTCACACACACACATTCTCACACACACTTTCAGGAAAAAGGTATGAATCTATCACTGGACCCCTCTTGTCACTAGAGTGGTACTCTCAAGGGTACATCTCAGTACCTTAAGTCAGGGATCATAATTGTACCAAAATCCATTGAAATTATATTTTGTAAGTTGTATTAACTCAACACACATAGGCTTTTTATTTTATTGCTCTGTTTTAAAACATTAGGTAATGAAAAGGTACCAATATGTACTTTTCAGCTAGGAAAACTTATTTAAGGTGCACAAACAGACCTTAAAATCACTGCTGTATCTTTGAGGGAACATTTACATTGTTTGTACCTTGATAAACGAAAAATGTACCTGCACAGAACCTTTATTTCTAACAGTGTAGGGGCAATTTAGTGTCTCCAATTAGTCTGACTGTCTTTGGATTGTGGGGGGCAACTGGGGCAAAAGGAGGAAACCCACAAAGGCACGAGGAGAACATGCAAACTCCACACAGAAAGGACACTGGTCGCCTGAGCGGGGAATCAAACCCAGGCCCTTCTTGCTGCTGGAAAAGTGTTCTTAACTTTTAATGGAAGTAAATGAATATGAATGAATAAATGTTTTTCAAGTAACTTTGGGCCATTTCTGTTGGTCTGTTTATCATGAAATTTTGACACTTGACACATCATGAAGGGCAACTGGTCTTTTTAAATTGTGTCAAAAAAATGAAAAACATTTTGCATAAATGTGACAACATTCAGCAACAGGTCAATAGCTTCTATTAAAGTGTGCTTCAAGCTAACATTTTGCATAACATCATATGAGAACAAAACCTCATGTCTCCATTTTTGTTTTTTGTCTTTCCATTTTTTGATATAATTTGAAATCAGTAGCTGCTCTTTACATTGTGCCAACATTTGATGATGCATGGCCCAATAGAAATGCTCCAAAGTTATTTTGAATAAATAATTTCTATATTAACTTCCATTAAATGGATAGATAGATAGATAGATAGATAGATAGACAGACAGACAGGCAGGCAGACAGATAGGCGGGCGGACGGACTTATAGACAGGCAGACAGGCATACAGGCAGACAGATAGGCGGGCGGATGGACTTATAGACAGGCGGACAGGCAGACAGATAGACAGATAGATAGATAGATAGATAGATAGATAGATAGATAGATAGATAGATAGATAGGCAGGTAGGCAGGCAGACAGATAGGTGGGCGGGTGGACGGACGGACGGACTGATAGGCAGACAGGCAGACAGATGGATAGATAGATAGATAGATGGATGGATGGATGGATGGATGGATGGATGCATGCTTCATTGATCCCGAAGGAAATGTATCAATGTTTACATTTTTCTTTCTCCTGTAAAGTTATCATTTCTTTTTAAACGATAAGTTTTTTTTATAGTCTAAATATATGTAAATGTGTCATTTTTAGATATAGAAATATATGCCAACATATAGTCATATGCAAAAGTGTAGGTACATACAGTCATATGCACAAGTGTAGGCCCCCCATCAAATGTTTTGTTGGCCTTCTTAGTGAAAAGTTAACATATCCTCTTAATTGCTCTTGAAAGATAGAATGCAATGTGGAAAAAACATCAGAAGACAAAGAACGAGAACATGCTAGCTCATTGATCTAGTACTGTTTAATGCTAAATTTATCATATTGAGAAAAAAATGAAAACTGTCATTTTGAAAAAAATTAATGTCGCCTGTGCAAAGTTAAGTTTCTACGTTGTAGTTTTTTCTAACATGTTACATTTAGCAAATAACTAAAAATTTTGCAATAAAAGTAGCAGAAAAAATGCTATATTTAAGTGTATATCGCTGCTGTTGGGACAAAACCTTATATCTCCATTTTTGCCATTTTTAACCTTTTAAATTTTTGACATTGTTTGAAAATCCCTGTAACCCTTTACATTATGTGTTAATTTCATGATGAATGGACCAAAGGAAAAGGCCCAAAATTACTTGGTAAGAAGTCTGGTTCCATTGACTTACATTGAAAGTAAAGTCGATTTTTTCCTTCTCCTGTAAAGTTACCATTTTGGAGATACGAGATTTTGTTCCCATAGCAGTGATTTATCTACATAACTGTAAAAATTCTATAACTTTTAGATGTTCTTTCTCTCAAACGGACTAAACGGTGGAGGTGCGGTACAAACGTGGCTTTGGACTGGTTGATAAGACTCCTCTAAAGAGACTTTGGTTCCACTAAACATTCTGTTTATATTGACCCGATCTAGCTCATGCTAGCATGGTGTAGCTTTCTGTTGCCTTGTGTCTGTCTGAGTGCTCTGAAACCTGAATTCCAAGAAATGGTTTGTGTTTTTTATGGGTAGAAGTAGCCAGAACACGGCTATCGATCCAGTGACCCGCGAGGCAGCTGCAGCATGTTTTTCATCCCTTGGACATTTACTCCTTAAGTGCTAGCGCCTGTTAGCCTAGCGCTTCTCTCAAAATAGCCGCAAAGGCTTGATTACTTTCCTCTACGCTGCTTTGCTGTGTCTTGCGGATTGTGAAACTTCCCGAGCAATATGTTCCTTGACCTTTCTGCCTTCAGAGGACTGTGTTTCTTGCAGTACTTTAACTTGGTGGTTGGATTTATTTAGAAGTAAACTCCAGCGCTGCCCCCTTCACCCCCCATAAAGAGTTTCAGTCAAATGCTTTGATTTTGAAGAGAGGGAGATGGAAAGGTTAGGAAATGAAAGAGTGAGGTCTGGCAGTCCCAAAATCTTTCTTTTATACGACGTTTCTGACAAAGCCATTTTAATATATGCGACTTCTCTTTGTGTATGTGCGTGCGTATGTAAGTGATGCTGTACTCGAAGCTTTCTTTCTTGATTGGTGATGCTTATCGGGATCGGTCATCCATTTCCATTTCAAATTGAGCCTATCTTCCCCCATCAGAGCCATTTATATTCCAATAGCTTGACTGGTACTGTGGTTACAGTGCTGTGCGAATGTGTATGTGTTTCTTCATTAGTATTCAGGGCAGGTCCAGAAGAATACAGGGTTCACATCTCTCCTTCATTTCTGTCTGCGCCTCACGTTGGCGTGGTTACGGTCGAAAAGCACTCCGTTAACTCAAGCAAAAGGGAAGAAGCTTCATTAATTCAATGTTTTGTCTCAAATTGAACATTTTTACCATTTTTTAACCCCCCTATCCTCGTCATTACTGTGTGTGTACCAAGCGGCTGTGTGTAGAAAAGACCTTGATTTTGGTCAGGCCCGAGCAATAGGAAAATTTTGTACATTGATGCCGATGCCAATTTTAAGGATCAGTAAATTCTGATAACAAATAATAATATAAACTGATAGAACTCCACTAGACGTCACACTGTGCTGACCGATGGAATCAATGAGCACCTTCAGCCTGCTAACCTTAAGTGATCGTGAGTTATAAGACAAGTCCATCAGGTGCACTGATGCAAAAGCCTGACAAAACAGCAGGACAGCACATATTATTGGCATCAAGCACATCAACCAAGAGATGACCAGCATAAGACCAACTGAACCCTTTCACAGCCAGCCTGATCAAAAACACAATCAGCTTAGCATTCAACAGATATCACTCCAAAAACATGATTATGGAAAACAACATGCCAGTTTATACAAACCTTTTACCATGAGCTGAATGACAATAACAACCAACATAATAAAAATTACATACAATACTAATAAACTGCTAATGTGAAAATACTATAGCATATAATTATAAAACCCTTTTGGGGATACTTAACAAAACAGGTCTTATAATGTTAAACAGACATATTGAAACATTTTAACAAGACATTAAAAGTCAACATATTTTAAGATTTAATTTTTTAAACATTAGTTTCAAAATTAGCATCTTAACTGAATTTGGAGACTATGTTATGTTAGCTAAACTGTATTTACTATATCTGCCATCAGAAGTTTCAAAAGGAGAAAATGTGGTCAATCGTTGGTCAATCAAGATGTTAATTTTGAATAGCAGTGGTTACTTGGTTGGTCAGAGGCACCCAGAGATCAAAACTTACAGAGAATCTAAGAGTAATGTATTTCAAAATGGTCATGTCTTCTTTTTTGCTTGTGGACATTGGTGGGGCGCTGCCCCACTGCCCATAATGGATAAAATGCCTCTGATCAATTTCCTTCACATAAATGTATTTGTGTTATAATGTGTTATCATCATGCTAGTACTTGTGTTTAAGTGCATTTTACATGTTTTTGTTATTTTGGCGATGATAGTGTGTTGTGTTTGTCTGTTCAGCCTGTACTGCCACTAGTTTGATCTTTGGCAATGCCCCAGCCATCTGTGGCTGGGAGTCCAGGATATTAGCATCAGCGTATTTGACCTCACTCTCTGGTGGATAGAATAGGTAGTCCCTCATCCCTCTGTATGATGCTAACCAATGTGGGTGTCTGTTAGATGTAACAGAATTGGCAGCATTCTCGTCCAAGCATGTGGATCTGCGGAATGATATTGCATTGCATTAGCAGCAGTTGTTATGCTAGGAAGTGTCTTGGAGGAAGCATGAACTAGCATTTGCCCTCACGGTCGTGTGAGGGGGGAGACTTGGTCATGACTTGGCCAGTGGGTGGAATGCTCCTACAAATACTTGTTATTTTTATTTTTTTTGAGTAACATATAATATAACTTTACAATATAACCTTAATGTGATGTTAATATAATTCATATAACCTAATCATAATAATATTGACCTCTACCAAGTGGTTTATCAGTCAGGTTTGAAATTCCAGGGTACTGAGAAACCTGTGTTTTGAACATACTTGTGTGATTTGACTGTGTTACTGCTGAGCTTATAGAACTTTTCCTTGACCAGTCATTGTTACAGATGTCTTAGTGTGTCCATTAAGGCCGGTCGAACGGTTCCGTGACCTGCGTCCGGATGAAGTGGCTGACCTGTTCACCACCACCCAGATAGTGGCCAACATCGTGGAGAAGCACTTCAAGGCATCGTCATTGACCATTGCCATACAGGTGAGCAGTCTGCATGGGTTGCTAGACAAAAAGTGTGGGATTGTATGATATTTAAGTGAATGTAGTCAATCTTTTTGAGTCTGTCCAGAAAGGAAGATTGCTATTCGCTTACTGTTTGTTTTCTTTGACTATTCATTCAAAATGTTCTGGGAAAATAGCAAATGACTGTAGTTAACTGACAGATTTTGAACACTGTAAAAATAGAATTTATATATATATATTAATAAAGAAAATATATTAATAAAGAAAAATATTCAATTAAATATGGTTTTCTCCAAACATATTGAAACAGCTAATTCTTTTGTTTTTGCTATACACTGAAGACATTTCGATTTGAAATCAAAAGATTAATGTGAGATCAGAATATAGATCAGAATTTCAGCTTTTGTTTCCTGCAATTTAAGTCTAGATGTGCTAAACAACTTAGAACATGGCACCTTTGGTGCAAATGTATAAGGAACAGACCATCTTAAAGTAAATTAAGGTAAATAAAATGTTTATTTTGAGGGGTTTCTCCCTACAGTCTCCTCTTCTGGTCCTCTTTTTTCCCCTGATAAAGTATTTTGTTGTGTTTGCAGTGTCTTTCAGGTCATTGTCTTGCTGTAATGAATTTCCAAGTGACTAGGAGGCATTTCTCTATAAACTGGCACACAGAATGTTTCAGTAGGCTTCTGAATTCATTCTACTGACACCATCATGAGTTATATCATCAGTAAAGATTATTGAGCCTGTTCCAGAAGTAACCCGCTTTGTACGTTTTTTTTGGAGCACTACAATAACCTTTGTCCTGTTTCAGAAGCAGTCGTGTAAGCCCAAGCCATGACACTACCTCCACCATGCTTTACTGATTAACATTTTTTGTTTTAGATCATTAGCAGATCCTTTCTTTCTCCATGCTTTGTCCTTTAGAGGTTAATCTTGGTCTCATCTGTCCATAAAGCTTGGTTCCAGAACTTTTGTGGCTCATCTCTGTATTTCTTTGCACATTACAATCTGGCCCTCTGATTCTTACTGCTGATCAGTTGTTTGCATCTTGTAGTATAGCTTTTATATTTCTGAACGTCTTTTCAATCGGTGGATTGTGATACCTCCACCCCTGCCCTGTGGATGTTGATGGTGATGCCACTGACTGTTGTTTTTGGGTTTTTCATCAGCTGCTGCTGTTTTCCTTGGTCGACCCGTTTGATGTCTGAAAAAGAAGAAACCAGTGGTTTCTTTCTTTTTCAGGACACTCCAAATTGTTCTGTCTAGGCCCAAAGCTTGTGCAGTGGCTCTGATCGATTTTCCCCCTTTACTCAGCTTCAAAATAGCTTGCTTTTCTTCTATTGGCAGCTCCCTGGTCTTCATGTTAGTCTGTGCTTTTTAACAAAAAATGCATTTTTCATTGGCAAAACCCAGGGCTTAAACCAAGAGCAGACATTCAGAGCTATTAACTGTATAAACCAGAGGTTCTTAACCCCTGTATTCACCTTTTTTAGGGTTGAAGATATTTTGTGACCCCTTTTCCTCTACTCGCCCCTGCGATCTGTCCCACACATACCAATATACACATTATATTACAGAGGAATAATCAAATAATAAGTCTAGTCAGTTAGTGGGATAACTGGGCTTGCAGTTCTTAGCTAGCACCACTGATTTTTGGCTTTACATCAAAAAGTGCTTCAAGTATAGCACTCACTCAGCCCTTTAGTTCAATAAAGACCCTCCTTCAGCGACAAGCTCACCCAATAGAAAGTCATAGTCCTACGTAAAGTTGTGGTCACATCGGACTACCACCACTATACTTTCCTTGTGGGGGTGGAGCAAAAGTCAACCGGGTATAGCAGTCCCTATATAAGGTGGTTGATAGGGATAAGTGAGCAATAAGCGGCGATATGTTGACTAAAGAGCGTTTCTCCATTTAGAGTTTATCAGAAGACCCTCACCCTTTTATTTTATGTTGGCTGAGTCTTCCAAGGTTCGCAAATTCATAGTTTTTTTTGCACAAAGCAAAATGTAACACGGAAACAACTGTTTTATGAGGTATATATCTTTGTATCACCAATCTTGCGGTCCCTCTGGAACCACATCGGGAGCCCCATATTTTTGCTCACTTGAAATAGGAAAAAGTGTCATAAATATCAGCTGAAATTTTGATCTGTCGTCTCATATTCATCATTTGATCTCAAACCCAATGTTTTCAGTGTGTAGCAAAAGCAAAAGAATTGGCCTTGCTGTTCTTATACTATAAGAGACTGTACATTACACATTACAGAAAGAACAAAGTAGAACATAAACAACAAAAACAAACTGCTAGCTTTATCCAGTAACAGCACTCAAACTTAAAATCAATGTTATTTTCTGGCACCAATACTGATATTTCTCTGTGGACGATATCTCACCCAGCACTGTACTCAGCCTCTTCTGTGAGCTATTGTAAACAATGATGGCTGATGTTCTGCACCAGCATCATTTCAGACCTTAATTCTTTTTATTGTCTTGATTATTGTTATTATTTTTTAAAATCCACAATCTAGAATCCACCTTAAAGGCCTACGGATCTCTAACTGTGCCACAGTTACCATGGAAACGCGTACGCATCAGTAACTTTGGCAATGAATGCTAATATGACAGCATATAAAGGCCAGGTAGCGGCATCGCGTTTGGACTCCCCATTGTTCTTTAACAACTGCCTTTATTGTCCTTTAAGCGCTTTTCTTAACGTGATCTGTAAGCCTCAAATGCATTGAGAACCAACGGAAGAACACCACCTGCTGGAATTATGTATGAACAAATCAGGGAGAGGGAGAAAGACGTTTTTGTACCTTTACTTTGCATAACCTTTGATATGTATGCTAATTCCAAGCGGTTCTCTCCTGCTGTGCCTGTACGGCCTAACAAAAGAAAATCATTTCACTTATCTGACGAAAGGGAATAATCAATATTCCTTCACTCAGAGGCAGTGAGACGAGATGGGAGATTAGATGTGTCTGCTTTCGGGAGATTGTCCCAGGCATCACTGTAGACACGGCGCCCAATAAAAAAGGTGCCGTGCCGGAGGGCTTTCATTTTCTTGTAGAAATAAAGAGCTGTGGAAAATTAAAAAGATCCAAAGTGTTTATTGCGTAACCCTTTGGGAACTTTGAGTTTCTGATACAGCTCTTATGTAGAGGGAGGAGATAAGGTCTAAAATTTACAAATGTTCTGATGGTGTATTTATTGCTGTCTTTATTATTCAGTCTTCATTTTTTATTTCCAGTCAAAACAATCATTAAGTATAGCTTATTCATTTTTCAGCAACAGGAAAAATGCAGAAAACATACTGACTGACCACTTCATTAAATACACCTCCGTGTTTCTACACTCATTGTCCATTTTATCAGCTCTACTTACCATATAGGTACATGTTGTGCTTCCACAACTGTAATTCATCTGTTTCTCTACTTTGTTAGCCTCCTTTTGCCCTGTTTTTCACAAGTCAGGACCCCCACAGGACCACCACAGAGCAGGTATTATTTGGAAGGTGGTTTATTCTCAGCACTGCTGTGGCACTAGCGTGATGGTAGCGTGTTAGTGTGTGTTGTGCTGGTACGAGTGGATCAGACACAGCAGTGCTGCTGGAGTTTTTCAACACTATGTCCACTTACTGTCCACTCCTACCTTGTTGCTCCACCTTGTAGATGTAAAGTCAGAGAAAGTAGCTCATCTGTTGCTGCACAGTTTGTGTTGGTCATCTTCTAGTTCTTCATCAGTGGTCACAGGACGCTGTTGGCTGGAGGACTATGGCTGGTGGGCTATTCTTAGTCCAGCAGTGACACTGAGGTGTTTAAAAACTCCAGCCCTGCTGTGTCTGATCCACTCATACCAGCACAACACACACTAACATGCTACCATCACGCTAGTGCCACAGCAGTGCTGAGAATGATCCACTACCTAAATAATACCTGCTCTGTGGTGGTCCTCTGAGGGTCCTGACCATTGAAGAACAGGGTAAAAGGGGGCTAACAAAGTATACAGAGAAACAGATGGACCACAGTCTGTAATTGTAGAACTACAAAGTGCACCTATATGGTAAGTACAGTGGATCCTGAGTGTAGAAACAAGATGTACTTAATGAAGTGGCCTGTCTGTGTATAGTTAACATATATTAAGCCTAGCTTAATATAATCTAATATCATTGTGAGTCCACACTCACAATCCAAGTAATCCCAAACACATTCAGTGATGTTGAGGTCTGGACTCTGGAGTGATCAGTCCATTGTTTGGAGCACACCAGCAGCTTCTCTGTTTGATTTGAAAGTGTTCTTCTTTTTTGTTTATTCCCTTTTCTCAGTAATGACTTCTTCTTTTCAGATCTGAAGGAAGATTGGAGCTCGATTTTTTCCCCTGTCTCTCAAAGATGAAAGTTTTCAGTTCTGTTTTTTTCTGACGGTGACAGGTTCAGCACTTTGTGGCTGAGGTGTTGTTGCTCCTGGACCCTTCTATTACACGATAATGGCACTTACAGTTGACTGGGGCAGATCTAGCAGGGCAGAAATTTCACAAACTGACTTGTGGCAATAGTGACATCCTATGAAAGTGGCACATTTAAAGTCACTGAGCTTTTCAGTATGACCCATTCTACTGCCAGTGTTTGTCTATGGAGATTGCATGGCTTTGTACTTGATTTTATACAGCTTTTAGCAATGGAAGTGGCTGAAACTTGGTAATTAGGAGTAGTGTCCACATACTTTTGCCGTATTTCTGAAAGTTGCACTTTCACAGCCTTTCAAGAACTAATATTCTTTTTTCTTCCTTGATTGCCAAGGACAAGGACATTAGCGAAAACAGGTACAGGAAAGAAAACACACTTTGAGATTCATGGGGCGACACAGCAGCGCCTCGATTCATCTGAAATTAAAATGCTGCTGAATTATTGACCGAGATATTCCCTAATTCCCAACCGTTTCTAATTATCTGCTTCTGTTCCCAATAGGACGGACCCGAGGCCGGACAGACGGTGAAGGTAAGGACTTAATAAGGCACTTCCTTTAAATTTATCATGAGGCCTCGGTGACACTTATCTTGTATTAAATAATAATTGTATTTCATTTGCGGGCCCCAAACTCTTGGAGCATGTCAATTATTAATAGATCGACTTTAAAATGCTTTGTCTATATCTTTGTGGTGAAGGCTAGGCTGTCATACTCTGAGACACGAGGGCCTTTGGGTAGACCTGAGGCTCTGCTGCATTTAAAGTCAGTGCGTTATGTCCACATTTGGGCGTAATAAATGGACTTTAAAGAAGGAAAAAGCTGCCTATTATAATGTGTGAATGTTTTGTGACGATTGGGCCAGTAGAAACTTTGAAAACCAAAGTAACAGGCACCTATAAAGTCACTGTTTCAGAGAATTGGTTGTGAATAAAATGTGTCACATCAACACAAGTTTGCCTTCTGGCAATAAATGTATTGATGTAATATCTTTTATTTATGTGACAACGAAGTGCATATTTGAAGAAAGTAAATGTAAAGGGGAACTCCACCCATTTTTAAAAATTTCTACAGTCACAGAAATGTACAGTTGTGTGCAATAGTCTGGGGACCCCTGTTCAAATTACACATTTTGTTGATTTTAATAAGTGAAACATAAGTACTGTTGCAGATCTTTTTCTGTGCCAATGAAGAGAGTCTGGAGACCAGATGCAGTGATGTAGTTGTTTATTCAATGACATGTTGTGACATCAGCTATGGCCCAGTCTGTGTTCGAACACTGCTCTGTCCATCATGCACTTAATAATCTTAATATATCTGCAGAAAATCAGATTTTGTCAGTAATCCGATCAACGCATTTAAATGCACTTGAGTAATCAGGTAATGGGAAATGCTTTGCAACCAGCCAATAAACTCACAGAAGAAGATGTGATGTAATCGTAATGTAAAACAATTAATGTTTGTTTTTTTTTAAAACATTGCGCTACTTTACCTGAAAATATGAACATACATTATCTTGAAGATGAAGAATACTTCATTTAATTGAGAATGTAGTTGGTTTCAGTGTCACTCCAAAAGTGTTTTGCTATCATCTCAGGGCAACGCTGCTTGCTTATTTCAGGTACCGCTGCCTGTTTTTATACATGTGCAGGCTGAAAAATCTGAAAGAAATCAGAGTAAGAGTTTACATACACTGAGACATCTGATTACTGAGCCAAAATCCAGCTCTCTTTATTGGATTTTGTAATCAAACTTCTAGATTGGACTATGGTGTTTACATGACCATTTGAATAATTGGATAACTGCAGAAACCCGATTATGATCAGATTATTGAGTGCATGTGAACACACTCAGTGTGAAGGGCAGATGAGATCACATTATGCAGAAACATTTTTCGGACAGTGATGATATTCTGAAAAATAACAGGAGTTGTGCCTCGACAGGCCTGGAAACGCATTTGTCAGACTGTCGTAGACCTAAAAATACACAGACTCAGCTTATAATAGCTTATGTTACTTGAAACATGGAAATTCCCAAAAAAAAAAATCCACAGTACACGTCCTCTATGGTTCTACACATTATAATGCACAATTACTGTTTAATTGTGAATTTTACATGTCTGAATTTTACATATTGGAAAAGATAAAACAAAATGTGGCCTGTGCAAAAGTTAGGGCACATTTTACATGTTATGTTTTTTTTTCAGTTAAACTCAGAAAAAAAAATGCTGTAATTAAGTTTGTTTCCTGTGTGAAATGTTTCATTGTAGAGTAACTTACCAACTCAGATTTGGTATGGGTGATGGTGGTGATGGGAACCAGAGGTTGTGAAACATCACCATTTTATTTTATCTGTTGTCCAAAAAAAACAAACCTACACATATCTTCAGAATTTTTATACTGTATGTAATGTTGATAAGAGTAAATAGGGGTAAATCTGAAAAATAAGGGACTGTTTTGCCTTACAACATCCTGCATGTACCTCTCCACCATGAATGTATTAAAGGGAAAATCTGATGTCAAAACTATTATGAAACAATGTCCCAGGCATCAGGCAGCGTAGTCATAACCATTTCTTATAATAGCAATTCTGGGATGTTGCTATTAAAAAGCTTCAGACGTTTGGTTCCTATCACCACCACTGTGTACAATTCTGACTCTGTAACAGCTCATTTCACATCAAACCAGTCTGAATGACTTTGTCTGCATTAACCATTTAGTTGTGCAGAATGTAAAAATAATAAGCAAACAAACAAAAAAATTAGATTTCATTTCAATCCACTACTTTCTTCACTGTTTTCTCCACTTATAAACTGCTGCCCGCAGTAGGCCTGGGTTTCTCAGCTGTGTTCATTTAGGTCTCAATGTCTGCAGGTTTCCTTTTCAGGCTGGTACAACCCCCATGATTTCACTAATTAGGCCTGTTTCTTCATTAAGGAGGTCATTAGAAGCTCATTAGTGAAAATCAGGTAGTCTTGTGCAAGCTTGGAATGAATGACTATGGGACATGGTTAGCATCACTATTCTAATCTAGCATGCAGGCCTCGATATTCCAGAGGAGATTGATTAGCTTGATCTGTTGTGTTAGATTAGGATTGTAGTCTAGTAGTTTTTCGTTTTTAGGTTTCTAGATCTAATTTTGAGCTGATTTATGTATTCATATTGCATATACCTTCTATTTTGATGTCATTGCAAGATTAATTTCAAAGTGTGCAGACTAGTTTTCTTAACTGCCTTTGTCAAAGTGCCTATATTGCAGTGACCATAGTGATTGTTTCATAACCTTCAGTCCATGGTCAGCAATGAAGCTGTTGCAAGTGCACTGGCCTTTCCACATACCCCACACTTTTTATGCTAATTTCCTTATTGAATACATTAATAGTGTTGTCTCTAATGTGCACATACTCATTTTTTATTGCATATGGAATGCCGTATTAATTATACATTTATAGCAGTTGCAGTGAGCACTGGCTGTAGCCTGAAGTGCTGAGTAATATTGAAATGTTAATGGTGTAATTTGAGGGGAGGTTGTAAAGCTAAGGGACTCTGAGGCAGCCCCACAATCCCGATGACTCTAATCAGTCCCGCGGCCATCGGATCCACCATCTCCAACTCGCCGCCTAAGTATCTGGTTTTACATCAAAAGCATAACATTTAATTTCTTACTGAACAGAAGCCATATATCTGCTTTGCATTTTTCTCTGAAGCTACACCATTCCACATCACTTTAAACTCAAAGTTGAGGCTAAATCCAGGTCGCATCCTGTTAAACCTTAGAGGTTCATATTCAAATGTAATTAAGTATTTACATATTGATGTACAGTACTGCAAAATTCAGAGACCACCCTTCATTTATTTTATTTCCAGTCAAAACAGCCATTAAGCAAGTTCATTTCTCAGAGATGTGAAAAAAAACAAGAAATATATTTTACCAGAAGCCTTAAGCAAATAAAATAAAACATTAAAATATTTTATTATTCAGTATTTAGTGTGTCCAGCTTTTGCTTTTATTTCAGCTTCTGTTCTTTTCTGGACATTTGCTCTGTTTTTCTAAAGATTTTTTTCAGTTGTATTTCCTGGTTCTCACGCTCCAAATAATCCCAAAGACTTTCAATGATGTTGAGCATTTACTGATGATGTTTGAACTTTTGGAAACACTTTTTTTTTCTTATTACTTTTTTCCTTTGGCTTTCTACTTACTTATGCAACTAAAAAAAAATGTATCTGTCTTATATATCATCAGAAATCTCCTGAAAATGCATAACTTGTACTTAATGGCCATTTTGACCAGAGTGAGTTATGCAGTAAATTTCATTTACATTTGATTTACATTCTGTACATTCTTCTCTGTTTTTCTGTTTGTTTTGATGTGAGGAAATAGCAAATATTGGCAAAAATGTAAATTTTTCTTTACACAAAGTATGAATACAAATAGAAGGAGAAAGCTTGTGAAGTTGACTTGACAATGTCATTGCTGTGATATACAGTACAAGGTGGTTGTTAAGATGTTGCTAGGCCTTTACTATAGTATCCTAGTAAGTAGTTTCTAAGATGTCGATTGGTCATTATGTTATCCCAAGTGGTTGCTAAGGTGTTGCTATGATGTGTATGTGAGTCTCTAAGTTATGTGAATCTAGCTTCAAAACTGCATCCTGGTTTATCACAAAATAAGATAAAGAACAGTTATTTTGTCAAGCCAGTTTATCAACAATAACTTTTCATGAAATTCAAATTCCGCTCCTAAAAAGATTCAGATTTAGGATCCACATCTCTGGCAGCATTTATGTGTTTGGTTCAATAAATGTGAAATTATTATATCAAATTGTGTCTTTGCAAACATTTGAATACCCCCAGTCAAATTGCATATTTTGTTGATTTTGTAAGGGTGCTTTCATATCTATATGGATTTGTATTTTTTTTTTTTATTTGGACTTTTCAGTTTGGTCTGAACCAAAATAGCAGGTGTGAAAGATGCCTCAGGTCACGGTCAAGACCAAAGGATCATAATTTGGTCCGACCAAAAGAGGTGGTCTCGGTCCAGATCAAAGTGAAGCATGGTTTGGTTCTTTTGCAGCATCAAAACACTTTTTTGGATGGTTCGAATTTTTGGACTAATTACAGGACGTTGAGGCAGGCTATCTTCAACCGTTGAACAGTAGAAGAAAAAAAATAACGACAAGAGAAGTAAAAATGAGCCTTTGTAGCAAACGGTGAGAGGGGACAAAATATTTTATTGTACTTTGGTCCAACAAAAAAGACAAAAGTCATTTTGAAAAAATGCATAAAAATACCAAAACTTATACCTTATTTTCTGAGAAGATGAGAGAGGATTTCATTTTTCTCCATTCAAATAGAAGGCTAACCACCAAATTGACAACATGCTGGTGCCAGATGCTCTACAAAACGATCAATGTCAAGTACAGGGAGAAACAGCCCACATAGGTGATGATGACAGGATGCAAGTGTGCCATGAAAACGTCTTTTGTGTTCTTGCTAAATTGCAATGTGAAACCAAAACTGAGCAGATCAAATGTATACAATGCAACGAAAACAGGAACCATGCTTCAGCCCTTGGTCTGGACTTTCAGGTGTGAAAATGCCGTAAGGGAACACAAGTTAACACATCCTCTACAGAGAACAAACTATGCCACAGACCACATGTACGTTTTCTTTTCTGTACAATGTTAAATACAGCAAATGAACGGTACTTGTACAGTAAAGTGTGCAGAAGTGTGTTCTCTGTAGAGGATCGGTACTTATATTCATTTAGAACATCATCAAAATATGTCATTTTACTAGGGGTGCCCAAACTTTTGCATATGATAGTATAACCTCTGAGGGTTCATTTCTTTGGTAAACTTGTCCTTTTACTGTAATAGTCAGCAGCGCGTCCGTTTTGCCCGATTTTGAAGCCGTTTGCTTGCTGTGTTTTTACCTTTCAGTCTTGGTCCCCATAAGACGCAAGTATTTCCTCAAAGCCTTTAATATCGAGAGGTCCTCTCAAATAAGCAGCAGTGTCCTCTTCAGATAAGAGGCTGGTCCTTGAGATAATGAGAGAGAATGCTGTGATGGCTCATGTCTAACAAGCCCATTTGAGTTGTTATCAGTCCATCACTATGATTGGCCGGAGCTGCGTCATCTTTAAAGTGAGCCACCATGTTTACCCTGAGATACGCGCGGGCCGTTTTGATGTTGGAGTTGGGTATTCTCGGCGGGAGGGCTGCTTGTGTGGAACGGAAAGGTTGTCGTCTGCTTTTATCTGAGCCTCACAGTCACTCGTTCGACCTCGTTTACTCGATGAGTTGTCATTGAGAAAGGCTGAGGTAAGTAATTGCAATCTCACTTGGATGCAGAGATACTTAGAACTGACTAGTGATTCTAAGGCTTTTAGCTTTGCTTCTGAAGAAGAGTGCTTTGGTTAGTTCTTGATTGGGCCCTCATAAAAGAGACCTTCGATAAAGGCTCCTATCGGTACCTTATGAATTGCTCTTTTTTATATTTGTAGGAAAGTAGGTATAAAAGTTTCATGTAACTAATACCAGGCAGTGAACAACATGAGTGGTGAAGCAGGTGCACACAATATAGGTGCACTTTGTAGTTCTGCAGTTACAGACTGTAGTCCATCTGTTTCTCTCCATACTTTTAGCCCCATTTCACTGTTCTTCAACGGTCAGGACCACCACAGTGCAGGTATTATTTGGGTGGTGGATCATTCTCAGCACTGCAGTGACACTGACTTGAGGGTGACGTGTTAGTGTGTGTTGTGCTGGAGTTTTTAAACACTGTGTCCACTTATTGTCCACTCTGTTAAACATACCTACCTTGTTGTAGATGTAAAGTCAGCGACAACTAGCAACCAACAGGGATAACTTAGCAAAAGCCTAGCAACACTTTAGCAACCACCTGGGATAACATAGTGATGGCCTTGCAATACCTTAGTAACCAACTGGGATAACATAGCGATGGCCTTGCAATACCTAGGCAACCAGTTTGATGCCATCGCAAAGACCTGGCAACATCTCAGCAACTACCTAGAATTAAATAGCAACACCTTAGCAGTTATATGGGATTTCTTAAGAACGGCTTTGGCAAGTCAATTCAAAGTTCATTCAAAAACATTCCCCTTCTAGTTATGATTTCAGTTTAAAAAAAAGTACTATACTTGTGCAGAGTCTTGTTTTCAGGTTTACCAGTTTTGCCTTGTTGGTCATTTCTTGGCACCAAAACAAACAACAAAAATCAGTGCAGACTGGGCCTTGTTGTTGCAGGGTATCACTCCACTGTAGATGTAATTCTTTTTGTAACTAACTATGTAATTATTATGTAATTACATATAAATAAGAGTTTCCATTAGCTGGTAAATGCTGACTTTAATTTAGCAAATTAAAATCCTGCCAGACACAAAGATCAATCATGGCCATATTCCTAACAATAATCTTTTGCAATAAAAAGTTTTAATGTATGTTTTAATATAAAACATTGTGCTGGAGAAACATTCTGTGGATATTTTATGTTCATTGATACATGTCACATATTGCAAGAGTAGGCCCCCAAACATATGTGTTGAAAATTAACACATTAATAAAAAGTTAATACATTACTTACAGTAAGTAGATGTATTGTTAATATGTTACTTCCATTATGCAAAACCTAACCTTCCCCAACCATACCCAAAACCTAACCCTAACCCTGGCCCTAATCCTAACCCTAACCTTCCCAATCTCAACCCAAATCCTAATCCTAACCCTCATATGTTTTTAACATATTACTGAGAGTCTGCTGAGTGTTTGTTTCATCTAAAACAAACCACTCAAAATGAAGTGTCACCAAGCAAACTCCAGACTTCGAAGGGTTAACAGGTTGGGGTGTGGGTGCGAATGCTCCCGTAACATAGTTAATGTACATAGTTAACAAAATCTCCAGAATCCAGTCAGCTCTTTAAATCCGCAGGCCGACCTGAGAGAAAACGCGTAAAGAAAGAAAAACACTATGAAAGGGGGACAGACATGAATGTAAATATTCACTGCTGGTTAATGGATGGGTTTGGGAGCGCTTGGTTCTTGTGTGTCCTTCTTTTCCTTTTTCTTTTCCGCCACCGCTGTTAATGTTGCTTTCACTTCCCCCTCGTCTCATCTCCTGCGTGTTCATTAGCCCTGCAGTGCATGCTGGTAGCATCAATCCTCCCCAGCAGAGAAAAACAACCCTGCGGCCATACCATTAACAGCAAGGCGCGAGTTCCGCCGCACCGAACCCCACGTCCTCAATCACCGCTTCTAGTGGTTACGGCATCCTAAAATGGAGTTTTGGACTTATTTCTTCGGCCTGGAAGTTCTGTGCTGCAAGTTGGACTGAGTTGAGGGTGCCACTGTTATGACTGGGAACTATGACGATATGTTATCATTATCATGATTAATTACGTCATGGTACGCTTTGCGGTTATCATGCAATGTATCATGGCTGTACGCTGTGATGCCTTGAACTTACAACAACTTTATTTCTACATGAATAAAATGTATTACATCAATGCATTTTTTTGTATTTCAAAATACATTTTACTCGGTTTTAGCAGTGACTGTGTTAATATAATGTATTCATGCAGAAATGTGTGCGCATTGCAATCATAAATCATAAAAAAAACAGATTTAGACCAGTTATAAAGAACATACAAGGTCAATCAGTGTTTAGAAACTGCATAGTAACATGTAGCTGATTGGATGTTAGCCCATAAGCCTGCAGTAACAATTTTAATAACAATTTTACAGCATGTAGTATTTCAGTATTATTATGTTTGTCTTAATTTCAGATTCCTTTCTTTTTTTCAAACTTGCTTTCAGTTTTCCAAAGAAATCAGGGTTCAGTCTTAGAAGTTGGTTGCATTTTCTTTTTCCGAGGATCCCAGCAATCCCAAATACATTCAGTGATGTTGAGGTCTGGACTCTGTGATGGCCAGTCTATTGTTTCCTTTTCTCAGTGATGGCTCAACACAGTTTTAAACTTTGAAGTTTATTGAAGTTTAGAGAATAATGTATTGATGTAAAATCTTTCATAAAAAAAAGAATATAAAGAGGGTCGAGTGCATAAGAACTGCATATACAACACAGTAACAAGTAGCTGTTTGAATGTCAGCCCATTAAGCCTTTATTTTTCACCAATAATATCATTTATTCAGTATTTACTGTGTCCACTCTTTGCCTTTATTACAACTTCTATTCTTTTCAGGAGACTTGCTTTCAGTTTTCAGTTCAGTCTTATAAGTTGGTGGCATTTTCTGCTTCTCCAAGTAGTTCTAAACCCATTCAGTGATGTTGAGGTCTGGACACTGGGGTGGACAGTCTACTGTTCTGACAACACCAGCAGGTTCTTTGTTTGACCAACAGGTTTTCTTCTTTTTTGTCTATTTCCTTTTCTTAATAATGGCTTATTAACAGCTCCACATCCTTGCAGATTCATAGTGTTGAGTTGTCTTCTCACAGTGGAAGGATGGACAGAAACGCCTGTGGATTTTTTCAGACCTGAAGCCGAGTGGAGCTTGATTTTCTCTTAAAGCTGAAAGTTTAACCCCATAACAATCCAGGTTTATTTCATACAAAGGCTTATTATTCAGTAACTACAGGGACTTCAATGCAAACTAATGGAGATATTCTTAGGTTATAGAAGTAAGTTACAAAACATTGGATTGTTAAGGGGTTAAGTGCTGTTTATCTGACGGTGACAGATTTGGTGGTCTACCTGGTCTTGCACGATTGTTTGAAGTCCCATTTTCTTATCTTTTTGGTGCACTCTTGAAAATTAACACCCATTTTTTTAACAAGATGTGCATACATGAAGAACCTTTTTTAAAGTTTAAAGAACCTCCACATCATAAAGGCTGTATACCATGAAAGATTTTTCCATCCAAGCCAGGAGCCATTTAGGGACCTTTATTTTTAAGAGCTCAGCCTTGCTGTTGGTTTGGAACTGTGGGTAGTAAGGAGTTAAGCAATTTTAACCACATAGTTCACACTCTGCAAGCCAACTCCAGGACCAGCTGCCACCTTCCAGCCCAGTTCCTGAATCATGTTTAAAAATAAGCAGTGTAAATTATTAAAGGATGTGGATAGGATGTTTTTAGAAAGGCGCTAATCTGTGGATCTGTGGCCTGTCCCTAATCAGAAATGGGGTGAAATAGAGAACTCCCTTTTTAATCTTTATTTTTATTGCCAACTTAATGACGGGCAATTTTTCAGCCACTCTGAGTTCGAGATGAGATGATATAGATTGTCAATACAAACAAGGTCAAATTGAAATAGATTTCAGATAGGATTTTACGCTCGAGTGGACAAACTGTGGACTGGCCGAGGACGCGCATCCATTTGTGGCGCGGCCTGCAGAGGTCTGATGTGATTTCTTATGATTTGGTTCGATCGTCGTGCCTTAATAGGCCTGTAACACGTAGATAGGTGGCGGTGGACCTCGCTGAAAGCTTTAATGGAGAGGACTTGCTCTCTGTGCTCCTTAACCAAGTGGAGTAATCTCCATATTTTATAAACTCGTTTTCAACATGGAGTTACTCTAAATTAGAATCCTGCCCGGTCCTTTTATGAAAACAGATTATCTTGTGCATGTTGCACACCTGCTATGTTAGTGCGCTGGCCCCATTTGTCACCAGCGTTATTGCAATCAGGTGCTTGGAGTTAAAGGAAAAAAAAGAAGCCCTATGATTGAATAAAAGAGGCGCACTCTATGGAAGCGAATGCATTTTTACTAACTCCCCCAGCCTAGAGCTACACAAGGACGGAAGAGCGATCTAAGTATTCATATGGCGAAATTGGGTTTCTAGTTGGGGGGAGGGACTCAAGAATTTAGCCATTTGTCTTCCTTAGGAGGGTCATTTATCTTGCTTCTAGAGCATGATGGTCTGGAGTACATTAAAAAACTCCTGAATATATACATCATTGCCAGCATAACTCAGTTGTGCGTATATAGAGTAGTCAGATCAATGGCTTTTTCTTCATAATGGATCCATAACCAGTTTATCTTTATGTGTGGAGAAAGTCATTGATGCGTATGTGGGCCCTGGTTAGTGTTGGATTTTTTTTGTTCCTCTCCGAGTGACACATTATACTCTGCTCCGTGTAGATTGCCCGGAGATTTTGATTGTCTTAGGAGCGCTACTTGTCACGCGCCGGGCGCCTATTGAACCACCTAGCGTACTTCACTCGAGCGCAGTCCAATTAACATTATTAACTCCCCCAATCCTGTTTGTTTATAGTCTATGAAGAATAAATTGTTTCCTGATGCTCCTTTAGCTAAACCCCCTCGGAGACGAAGGATTGTAGTCAGCAAAGGCTTAATGTCTGAGCTTCAAAACTAATTGATATCTACAGTGCTGTCTCTGTGGTGTTGGACCGAGGGTTCCTCAGCTTAGTCTTGTGCACCACCTTATTCACTTTAGATTTAATCATCCGGCATGCCTTTGGAATGGTGTCGAATGAAACTGTATGGAAAACCTTATACTGCGTTTACTTTATGATGGTACACAGACAACAGCATACTGTGTGCTCTATTAAGAGCCTGGCTAATTCCTGTTTCTCTCATTATATCGAAAACATGATAGCAAGACACCAACGGTGAATGGAGGTGAAAGGAGCTAAAAGGCTGAAAGCAAAAAATGGAATACTTCTAGCCGTTTATGTGAGAGCTTCCTTTAATTCTGGAAGTAGAAGGATGTATTCCATTAAAAAAGTCAAAGCAAGCTTACAGTATCTTTCTGTTTTTCTACAGCAAAAAGGATTTTGGGCAGTAGGACGCTAGAATTACTGCTACTTAATGCTGATGGTTTGGCAGGCCGATCACCTCATTTGCTGAGTAATGTTCACTCTCATTGATGTCAAGAATGTGGGGTCCAAAATATGACAGCGGTGTTGAAATATTGTGCTGTTCTATGTCTCGAAAACGAGTGCATTTTTTGTACAAAAATGATTGATGATGACAAATAATAATACACATGTCTTTGAGCTGTGGAGGGAAATCAGAGTACCCGGACAAAACCAACATAGACACGGGGAGAACATGCAAACTCCACACAGAAAGGACGCTGGTTGCCGGGCTGGGGAATTGAACCCCTGCTAAGAGGCAAAAGTGCTACCCACTGCGCCACCCCGAATAATAACATTAATATGACAATAGAAGTTTATTAAGAAGCACATTTTCAAAGCTCAACATGACTTTACAGAGTATCAAAAAAAAACTATAATTTTTTTAACAGAAACTCCATAAAAGCCTATTAATTCTAGCATCAGTTCCAGTGTTTTTTTGTCAGTTTTTTTGATGCAGTTGAATGGCTGCCTTCAGATCGATGCATCATAAAACATAAATGCATTTTTACAGTCTTAATGTACATATGTAACACTGATAACTATCTCAGGGTGCAGTCTAAATACATATGAATTTTAAATATTATTTTTACTAGGAATGCACTGATATGGGAATTCTGGGCCTATACTGATAAACCTGACACTTTTATTGTATATGTCTGCAAATACTGATCCATAAACATAAAATTAGTAGAATTAGAGACTAAATTCACCTGGATTGGCATTACAGAGAAATATAGTACTGTGCCAAATTCAGAGACAACTCTTTATGTAATTTCCAGTTAAAACAGTCATTAAATACAAGTTATTCATTTTTCAGTAGGTATCTCTGAGGAGATCAGATCTAAGAATAATTTAGACAACTTGCATAAGGAAGGGAAAAGTCAATGAAAAATAAGTGAAAATGAGGACTGGAGTTCAGAAAATGCTTAAAAGATCTAGAGAAAATGGAACTCAACAATACAAGTTGTGGCTTGGATGGAAAAAGCTTTCATTGGTATCCCCGGCTTATATACTAAACTATAGCTAGTTATATGACATACAGCACAGGTGACACAGGTTAAAATTCAGGTGAACTGGTGTGTTGATTGGTGGATTGCAGAAGTCCATGGGTCATGTGATTTCCCAGAGAGTTCTGGGAAATGGAGTCTTTACAAATGTCAGAGCCGGGAGGATGGTGTGGTAGCACCAAAGGATAAGAAAATGAGAGTTCTAACAACTGTGAAAGACCAGGTAGAGCACCAAGACTGTCCCCATCAGATAAACAGCAAAAATAATGCTTTTGTCTTTGAGAGAGAGGAGAAAATCAAGCTCCACTCAGGTGCAGGTATTTCTGTCCATCCTTCCACTGTGAGAAGACAACTCAACACGAAGGATCTGAAAGGATGTGAACAAAAGTAAAAAGAACCCCAGTCAAGAATTCAACATCGCCAATGTGTTTGAGATTACTTGGATTGTGAGGAGCAGCAAATGCAACCAACTTCTAAGACTGAACTTTGGAGGTGTGGAAAAATGTCTCAACAGATTTCTTTGAAAAACTGAAAGCAAGTCACCTGAAAAGAACTGGGGCTGTAATGAAGGTAGAGGGTGGACACACTAAATACTAACAAATAGTATGTTTTATTTAGTTGTTGAGACTTCTGGGTAACTTTCTATTAAGTATGTTTTCAGATTTTTTTAAGACTGAAAAATGAATAACTTTGTTTCAGTACTGTATAATATTTGTCTGTAGGGTTGCAAATGCAATGTCATATCAGCCTAGCATATCAGCCTAGCATCACCTAGACTTTGTTTTTCTGGAACACAATAAATGAGTCATCGGATGTCGGCTGGAAATATCAGTCAAATCTAAACATCTCTCCTACACTGACCATTTATTTTAAGCAATAATCTGCTGATACTGATACAATCCCGATATCATTGTGCCTCCCTGTTTTGTTTACCATGACATGCAGCATTACCACTGTGTTTATACGAAAACTGAGAACAAGGATCTAAGTTAATTAGCCTGTGATTAGTGTGCTTGATTGAAGCTATGTGTGACTGGCGGAATCTCACCAGAGGCAATGTAAATATTAGCTGTGCGGTGATCAAATAGGCTCTTTTACCTCTCGCACCCATTCCTGTGTGTTTGTGCAAAGAGCAATTCGGAGCATATGCTAACCAGCATGAAGTAAAATGGTCCTATCAAACCATAAAGCAAGATGAATCTCTTAGTAAATTAGCCGCATTCAGAGCTGCGTTGCGGCGCACTAGCAGACGACTCCGGGAAAGATCCCTCTTCCTCTAATTAGTAGTTCCGGCTGCAAGCCTCTGTTGCTTTTACCCCCTGTCTTAATAGGAGCACAGCTGTTCGTGACAAAATGCATTTGTCTGCCTGTCTGACTGGATTTAACCTAAACAATATAAATAGGAGAGTGGCCATTTTGCTCATTTGTCCTTAGTCAAAACCTAATTAATAGCATCTGTTTTAATTATGAACTCTGCAAACCTCTTATTTTCAGGAGCAATTGGTTTCATGCTGCAGGATTTTGGTCAGGCCTGATGGACTTTATTCAAAGTTTATTGCTTTGTTTTCTTTTACGAAGGACAATTCTTGGAAAAACAGTGAGACGACGCACACGATCAGAGACTGACATTGAGATGCATCTTCAAACATGCAGGAAATGTTCAGCTGTTAAAAGGATATGTAAATTGGACAGCGGTGGATGTAAAACGCTTGACCTTTCAGCGTCTCGGATTTTTGTCGGGGCTGTGTTGATAAAATTAGAAATAGGATATCACGAGGAAATCTGCAAACGTTTAATATTGGGTCACATTCTTTCAGCACGCGTCCGGGTAAGGTGGCACACGGCTGATAGACAGTGCTTACTGTGCCTCAAACAATGGTGACGCACAACGTGAGCCAGTCGAGATAAGATACAGATAATATCAGCGGACTGTGGAGCAATGGAAGAAGGTCACCTGGTCTGATCCCATTTTCCTCTACATGACGAGGATGGCTGGGTATGCGTGCAGCATTTACCTGGAGAAGTGATGCCACCAAGATTCACTGTGGGAACAAGCCGGTGGATGAAGCGTGAAGCTCTGGGCAGTGTTCTGCTGGGAAACTCTGGGTCCAGGCTTTCATATGTGCCACCTACATAAAAGATTGTTCCGGACCAGGTACACCTTCATGGTGATGGTATTCCATGATTGCAGTGGCCTCTTTTAGCAGGATTATGCCTGCCACACTGCACACATTGTTTGGGAATGGTTTAAGGAGCAAGACAAGGAGTTCAAAGTGTAGCACTGGCCTGTTTTGGCTCTACCTCACAGCTTACAAGACTTAAAGGATCTTCAGCAGCCTTGTTGGTGCCAGATACCACTGGGCACCTTCACAGGTGTTGTAAAGTCAATGCCTCGGTGAGTCAGAGCTGTTTTGGTGAGAGGAGCAGCAGGATATTAGGTCATAATAATTTTGCTCGTCAGTGTATATTGATACTAGTAGAATGACTTGCTATCTAAGAACACATTAGCACGTACGGTAAGAGAAGGCAGTATAGTGTTGCACATTAGGTGGCATGTTGCTAGTGATCACGCCCCTGACCATTCTAAACTTCAATTGCTAATTAAAACACACTAAATGAATAAATTAAGTTATTTAGTATGTACATATTTGTTTACATTTTGTCCCCCTTCCCCCAGATTAAAGCCATCATCGCTGATGTAGTTGGTGTCATTAAATATTTTTGATAAAATATTCAAAAGTCACACACTATTAGGTCAGTTTAACATCCATAGTGTGTAATTTTTTGGAATATTTTGTCAATAAAAGTTCCTTAATAAATTTATTCCTTAATATTTCGTCTGTTCTTCAAAAATCTTTGCCATGGTATTTTTTGATACATTTTGTCAACAAGACTATTTTATTTCTTGACATTCTGTGGATTCATCTAAAAATGCTTGTGTCAATTTATCAATTTTAAAACTTCTATTTTTTTTTAATATATCTGACTTCTAATCTTTGTCAAAGGGTCAATTCACTTACTACAGTACTACAGGAGATTGATGATTTTTCATCTCTTCTACTGTTAACAAAAGTGTCATTTCTGCGAACATTTTATCACTTGATAAGCTTCTTCCTACATAGCTCAGTTTGTCCCACAACAGTTACTGTTTAGATTTTGCTTCAGGCATCAGTTTTCATAGCCAGTGGTCAGCTGTCAACTTGCTACAAGCACTGACTTGTTGTTCCTGTGATAGTATAAGCTACAATTACTCTAAAATGCTGTATTTTTTTTCAGCTCAGAAAAGATGTGACAGATTTTGAAATATTAAATTCATGTGTTCTAAATCAGATTGTAAGCAAACTACTGTAGCTGGTGAGCTAGAAAGAGCCTGAAGATTTTAGTGAGTTAGCTAACATACACTAGCTAGTTTCTCTATAACATGTCTAACAGCAACACAATAGAAACAACATTTAAAATTTGCTAGCTAGCTGGTGTAAGATATCGAGCAAATTATGTATCGTTTCTACTGTTTTACTTTCATTCATTCATTCATTCATTCATTCATTTTCTCAGAAAAACTCCAAAAAAATTTGGAAAAGAAAATTTGTTGTAATTTAAGCTAGCTAGAAAATTTTAAGCATTGTTTCTACTGTATTATTGTTAGGCATGTGTAGAGAGGTGAATGAATGAATGAATGAATGAATGGGGTCATGCATTCAGGTGCCTCTTTGCTGAGTCAGTTGAAGAAAAATGCATTTAAATAGTATTAAATTTCATCTGTTTTACTGTATATTGACACTGTCCAAAGTTTTAGATAAATACACCAGTAGAAATGCTCCTAAAACACATGCAATAAAACCTTTAAAATAAAATAAAACCTACATTAAAAGTTAAGAATATTTTTAGCTTCTCTTGTAAAGCTGCCATTTTTGAGATACTTTTCTTTGGACTTTTCTAAGTATATGGTACGTGATCAGGTATCATGACTGAAATATTCGTGTACTGTTCTTTATTTATGTTATTACGCTGAAGATGAAGATAAAAACAGGACACATTCTCCTTGTAGAAAACCATTGATGCCAGTATGGGTCATTTTGACCCCTGTTATGTGTTTGTGAAGGTGCTTTGGCTCATGCATTCTGGGATTAAACTTATTACCATTTAAAACATAAAAATAGTAAAATAATGAAACATGGCACTGTTTCACAACTTTTTCCCCCTAAAATAGCGCAATACCATGTTGTTTAATTGATAGTCTCGAGCGTTTCCTAAGTACCTTCTAATATGTCTTCTTGATAAAAAGATGCTGTGGTATTTTTCTTCAAAGTTTCCTCAAGGTAGGCAAATTTAATAATGCAGCCATTATGCAAATGGTCTCATTAAATAGAAAATGCATGGCAACAAAGCAGATGCCTCCAAACATGTTATGTTGTTTGTAACATTTATAAACACTTATTCTCAGAGCCTGCACTGTTTATCATACCAGTCTAATGAAAAATGAATAAAATGAATAAAAACAAAAAAACCCTGCGATTAGATTATTATGCCCTAGATGAGTGCAGGATGGCGTGAAGTCTGGTTGTTGAGTAGCTTTGATGATGCTTTGTGATATTATTTGTGGATTTTTTGTTTTGATTTATGTTGAGCTGACGACCCACCCCCTGATGATAATTAAAACAAAGCAGTCAGGGTGGGCTGTCTCCGAACGCGCTGTTTGTTCAAACTGTACCTGTCTTGTTCAGAGACAACAAACGCGTCACCATGCCATGTCTCTACTGCTGTGTTTTGACTGGGTGTTCAGATATAGTCAACAGCGCCTCGACATTAGTCACTGAGTTTAATTCTGTTTTGCAGAGACATTCGTTGACATTTCTCATGTTATTTTAATAGCAGATTATCACATGGCAAAGGTGGGTAGAGTAGTCCAACCTATACTCTACTAAAGACACTTTATGAGAAGGCTACCCTCATAGGGACTTCATAACACGCATAAGCACTGTGACTATATGGCAGTACTTGAGTATTTGCGAATAGCTGATGCCAGTAATTCAAGATGATATAAGCTGTTCTGTTACTTAAATGATGCTGTGTTGACAGAAGGGTACTTACACCAAAGTTACGACCATTTGTTTAATCTATGACACTGTTATGAAGCATTATTCCCAAGTAATAGAACTTTTAATTCAGAGGCCTTGTTAGGAACACTTTTTATCAGTTCTATACATTTCTATTTGAATAAAAGCACAAATGTACAGTTTCTATTAAGTAGTGGCTGCAGTAATGATAAGCTTATGTCTTCATTCACACAGGTCTTCTTAATAGAAACAGTTAATATAATAATTTAACACTAATAACTCACAGTACTTTTTCTTTTGATGCTTAAGTACACAGGGAACTTTTTAATCAATAGTAATACAGGATTTTGTACATATGTACATGCATGGAAATAATCACTGAAGTTCAAGGGTCTTTCCGTAGAACTGATATATAGTGTTCTTAATATCTTTATGTACAGAATGTGGGGGCTGGACCTCCCATAAGGGTAAAGGAACCCCCTATAAGTGAGACAAATTGAACTTGGTGGGTCGAGGTCCGGGTGTGCTTCTGAATCTGCCGAGTTTTAGACTGTTCTTTATGCAATGTTTAATGTAACATGAGCCTACGTGTGTTTTTATGCAGCAGCCAACATATGGCCAGAATGTTACACTTTTGTACGGTAAAGTGAACTGTGATTTGGTTTTACTTCTTATGAGACCCACCTGCCTGCTCATGACTAAATCATTTTTAACTACCTATTATATATACTTAACTGACAAAAAGGTAGGCTAATAGACCTGCTTGCCTTGTCTTCTTGTCTGCTTCTAAAGACCACCACATTTCCTGGATAGTGTAGCATAATAGATACAGTTCAAAGAGCAGCTATACTACAATATGTCGCAGTGAGATGACCAATAAACATCAAGTTTCTTTTTTTTGTACTCTGTGCATATAAATTATAGGAATAAAACTTAATTTACCCCCATTTTGTATTTGCTAACAAACCTCCCAAACTGGCTGTTTTTCATGTTAAAAGATATAAGGTGAAAAAGACAAAGCTGTAATGTTGAGGGAAGAGACGATTAGCTTTTATTTTTTTTATCTAAAAGACTCTCTCGGTGTAAATTTCAGTCCACATGTGATCCACTGTAGCCTTTTTGTGGTCTAATTCTGGGTTTTATTTAACGTAGTGATGGCAAAATAATGAACGGCATGCCATGCATCAGTGCTGAATGCCGGCACCGATAAATGCAACTTCAATTACAACAATAGTTTTGAAGCTTTTGGAAAGTGTACTGGTATCTGGTGTACGATGGCCTTAAGTGTAGAAATTATTTAACCCTCCTGTTATCTTTAAACTTACTAAAAGCATTACCCCTGCAAGGGTAAACCTCACAAACATATATTGTAAAAATTAGGGGTGCGGGAAAAAATCGATTCTTCGATGCATCGTGATGCAGGCGTGAACGATTCTGAATCGATTCATAAATGTCAAAAATCGATTTTCTAAATATTTAATTTATAACGTAATGTTCATGGAACGCAAAAGGCAGAACTGGAAGTGGGTAAATGCAGCGCCCGGACAGTCTCTTGCGGCACATACAAAACAAAACAAAACAAAAACAAAACTGGATGAGCGAGAAATCCGACCGGCTAAAAAATATAAATGGGCTAAAAATATAAACGAGAGCGCAGATTTACTTCGCTCTGCTTTAAGCTTCAGCTATAGCCGCTTTCCTTCCATCTCCACCGGAAAACTTTTCTTTAAAACTAGAAGAGTTTCTTGTAAAATGTCTCAGCATCCGGCTGTTTTGCGAGGCTGAAGTCGCTTCTCGTTCTAATTTTCCCGCTGCTCCGCCATTTAAGGTGGAACGGGAAAATTCGTAAGAGAAGCGAGTTCATTTTCGCAACGTTTTAGAGAAAGACAGTCTCTCGTTGCAGATTTAACCAACTGTGCTGCTTATAAATGCAAATAAGTCCTCCAAATGTTCGTCTTAATCTCTGTTTTTTGTTCGCTACTGGTGAGGCCAGACTTTGGGGCTATGTGACCTGCTGTCTGCTGTCTGTTCTCAGTTGTTGAGAACCAGGGCTTTCGCGCTATGCTGCGCACTTTGGAACCGAGATTCAGCATCCAGTCTCAAAAATACACCCCCCCCAACACACACACACTCTCTACAACGAGACCAAAACCGAAGTTATAAAATGACTAAAGAAAACGGGAAGGATGGCTATAACCTGCTGCATGGACACCCATTGCCACTGGATCTTATTTCAGGGCAGCAGCGCATTTGATCGCAGATGAGTGGCAGCAGCGTCTCTGAATGAGAGCCTCCTAGTTCACTTGCCACATCACTTCCATTTGATTTATTAATAAACATATTTTAGATATTTAAAGCAAAGTATTTGTAATGATCCATAATGCATTTACATTATGGATCATTACAAATACTTTGCTTTAAAACTACCAAGTCCTCAGACAGTAGGAAGATGGAAATCCTGTATAGAGAAAAAAGATGCATCGAGATGCATCGATAATCGTTTTATAATCGCATCGCAGCCCTCTGGATCGGAATCGAATCGAATCATGAGGTGCCTAAAGATTCCCACCCCTAGTAAAAATACTATGCATCAATACACAGGTCAAAGTTTCCACCAGGGGACCCCCAAAGACCTTTGCCATCATTCGAACCCTGTCTAGAATCTTTTCTTCACATTCACTCTGGGTCGTTTGTTCCTTTTTCTGGACATTCTTAGGACAACTGCACCACAATAGATGTCTGGATTCGTTTGTGTTTGCTTGTCTGGTCAGTGTGCTCTGGCCTTTACAGAATTGTGGAGCAGTGGCGCTTCTTAGTGCATCCAGCATCTACACTCTTAAAAGTAAAGGATACCAAAAGGTTGCTTGGAGCGAACCACTTTTCCATGAAGAGCCATTCAGTATGCAGAACATGCCCATCAGCTTGTATTACAAGTGCATTTTGAGTCAGCAGGTTCTTTCACTTAGCACTGTGTTGAAAATATTTTCTGTGGCAATCGACTGTATGTTACAGACACAGCAAAGATCAGCCTGAATCAACACAACAGAATAAAAGAGAATTAGGAACCCTGGGTCAATAGCCAAAGTGGAACTCTGTAGAAAGTAGGTTAGGTTGCACTGCAAACAATAGTGTCTTTTCAAATGAAATGATCTTAAATCTAGTCAATCTATCTAATATTTCCCATTTTGAGATCTTTGTGCACTTTGTTTTTGGTCATTTTATCAAGAAATATTATCTCACTATACTGGCAGATAAGTTTGCTGGTTTCCTGCACATTTCTCAAAACAAGCAAAATTATCTGCAAATATAATGAGATAATTTTGCTCAATAAAACAACTCAAAACAAGCAAAAATGTCTATAAATGAGGTAAATAATCTTAAATTTAGCTTACAGCAATGACAACAGGAGCAATATTAGATTTGTTGACTACATTTAAGATTATTTTACTTGACAAGATACCATTTTTTGCAGTGTGTATAGTTGATTATATTATCATTTGAAAAAAGTACAAATGCATCACTATGGTTAAAATATGGAAACTAAGCCAAGCTTTGAATGCACTGTTGTGATGGCATAAAAAACACTTACATACAGTATTTCCACCTCTTCAGCAGCAGATTAGCCTCGCCCATTATTGTTAAGGTTATAAGGAGTGTTTCAGCCCAGACTGCTTTTTCAATGGGACACAATACAGGGCAGCCAATCAGAACAGAGTCTGTTTACATACTGTCCTATGCAAGGGTTTGGACAGTCAAATTACATGTTCTGTTGATTTTCAAGGAGAAAGTAAGTTACCACATCCTGCACATTTCAATGCATGGCTACTAATTATTTGCTAAATTTAACACACTGGGGAAATACTCATTAATTTTGAAGCTATAAGGAGTGTTTTAGCTTGACCTGCTTTTTAAATGATTCATGCCAATCAGAACTGAGATCATTTCCATATCAGTCAGCCTGTTAATTCTAAGGGAGAAAGAAAGGTTGTGTAAAAATGAATTCTGTCTGGTTTTGCTGCATAAACCCACTCATAACTGAGCTTCAAGGGAAAATATATGAAAGACAAGACAAATGTAGTATAAAGGCTCTTTAAAGGGAACTTGAGCAGTATAATGTTTTCATATAATGCAATAAATACAGCACCTCAGGTTTTGTTTAATTAAAAAAAGAGCCAGTTGTGCTGGGACTGGAATAACTTTGCTAATGTGCACCCAAGGAGAGCGGAGTTTCACAAATCTGACTGTACAGATGGTCGAGTTTGTGACAGCATATTGCGGCGGGGAACTGCGAAGGACGTCTGACAAAGTCAATTTAAGTTTTAAAAGAGTTAAAAAAGAAAAAAAGCTTAAGTCTCTGAGGTTTACACATGTACGCTTGGTGGAATTTACTGTAGCCCTCTGGTGATTTAGAAATAAATAATATTTTGTGGCGGAAAACAGCACAGCCTGCCGCCAGATTGTGAATTAATTAAGTACTGTATGTGTGAGGATAGTGTGTTTGGTAGAGCATACCGGTGTGAACAGAATGCCCGGCTGACTGTCTCCTCGCTTCTGCTTCCCCGCACGGCCCACTAAACCTGTTTTGATTAAAGCTCTCCCCGTTTGTTTTCTCGTGTCTTGCAGCATGTCCACGTCCACGTGTTGCCGAGGAGAGCCGGCGACTTTGAGAGGAACGACAGCATCTACGACGAGGTAACGACTTGATATATTGTCGAGAAGCTGTGGCAGGTTGCATGCACCGTTCACATCAAGACCTAGTAAATACACATGGGGGACACTGCTGTGATGGCGCGCTCATAAACATTGCCGGCGTACCAGATTGTGCATCCTCAGGCAAACTGTAAATACAGTAGTATAACAAGGCCCAGAGCTGCTGTTGCTTCTCTTTATCACGTCAAGAAGCATCAAGGATTTCATGATTTTGCTATCTTTGGAAACAGATCTCATAATGGCCTAGTGCTTGGAAAAATTACATGATTCAGATATGTGCACATGGGCTACATTAATAGAATTTTGCCTTTTATGTTAAACGCTTTTGGCAATAATTATGTTCTAGTGTGATTTGTTCATGTGGAACTGATCCAGCATATTTAAAGGGGAATTAGGCAGATTTTTCAAAACTTCTGCATAATTAAATGGATAAAATATAAACAAAGCCATTCAGAGTGGTTTGATGTCCAAAGCTCCATTAGGGAGAAACTTATAATTCAGAATTGTTCACAGAGGTGGTGATAGGAACCAGACGTCTGAAGAGTTTAATACCTCTAGAAGATAACTCACATAAAGATATTATGTGAAATGGTTATGGATATGCTGCCTAATGCCTGAGACATCGTTTTAGAGTAGCTTTATGAAGGTTAAACCTAGAATGTATTTGTTTTTAAGTCCCATTAATGATGGAAAAGTACATACAGAGCATTTTAAGGCAAAATAGTCCCCTTAAGGAATCTTTTCAAATGTATTTTTTGGTTATTTTATTTTTATCAACATTACATACAAACACATCGCTGTTGCCGAAACAAAACCTTGTATCTCCATTTTTGTCGTTTTTCAGTTTTTGACATCATTTGGAAGTGCCTGTTTCCCTTTACATTGTATGTGAAGTTCATGATGAATGGACCAAAAGAAATGGCACAAAATGGCTTGGAAAAAAGTCTGGTTCCATTGACTTACATTAAAAGTAAAGTATGTTTTTTCCTTCCCCTGTAAATCATCTTTTGGAGGTATGAGGTTTTGTTCCGACAACAGCGATATGCAAGAGTTTGAATGGTGATTTTTCAAGTGAAAACTTAAAGGGGAACTCCACTGATTTTTTAAAAAAAATTTGCATAATTCTGATGGTGCAATGTAAACAAAGTCATTCCGAGTGGTTGATGTAAAATGGCTCATTTTAGAGAAAGCTATAGACTTCTTTACAGTGGTGGTGATAGGAAGCAGGAGTCACAATGTCTACACCAGAAGTATAGCCATTTTACTCACTATCAATTTTACTTACTCTAATTTTTTGGGGGACTTTTTTTTCCTTACAACACCCTACATGTACCCCTCCACTATGAATGGATTAAAATAAACGTATTAACAAGACGTTTTAGGCCAACATAAAACTATGGAAAAAAGTCTCGGCATCGGGCAGCGTCTTCATAATAACTTTCTGTGAGGGAGCTTTTAGAGGTGGATGTTTGGTTCCTATCACAACCACTGTGAACAATTCCCACTCTAAATTTCTCCAGAATGGAGCATTTCACATCAAACCACTCTGAATGACTGGGATTACATCTTAACCCTTTAAATATGTAGAAATTTTGAAAAATCGACAGTTCCCTTTTAAAAGGAAACTAAAAAGAAATAGCACAATTTCTCTTTATTTGCCGAGTTTATCATATTGTGGGGGGAAAAACACATAAAATATAAAATGTGCTTTTTCACAGACCTCATTTTATGTTTTATTTTCTTTCCAATATGTTAAATTCAGCAAACAAGCAGTAATTGTGCATTAAAATGTAACGAATGTGTTCACCTATTTCAGAAAATCAACAAAACGTCATGTGACAAGGGGCGCCCAAACTTTTGCATAGAACTGTTCTGTGCAAAAACTCAGTAGACATGTGTAGGTTCATTGGTCATTTTAGAAAGTAAACAAAATGGCTATATTTGCATTATAGACACCATGACCCCTTTTTCCTATCACCACTTTAAGAAGTCAGAGTCAATAAGTTTCTTTACAGTGAACCATCAAACCACTCTACGATCAAACTATGCAGAAATGTTGAGAAATCGTTGGCTTTTCACCTTAAAGCACTGTTTCTTCCAGGTTGCCGCACACTGCAACTTTGTTGGTTAAAAAAGAAGGCAAATGTACTACAATGACAAATGCATCATGGATATAGAAATACCTGCAAGGCCTTTCGGTCCCACAAGATATGATTAGCTGCTGAACCACAGTATTCTGACACCAAATAATTCAGTTTGCTATTTCCATATGTATTACTGTGACATTTTAAATGTGTAATCAGCGATGCCATACTGAATGAATACCAACCACTATGGTCTTTTCTAATAACCACTTCTAATAAAAGCAGCCTTGGTTTATTAATACCCCGGAGTGCTTCAGGGAGAAATGGAGCACCTCGGCACTGCTAGCCTTACCGCTGTAATACAAATATGCTTGTTTTTAATTTGCATGTGATCAAAAGGGCTATTGTGAGAACAGTTCTGTCATAAACACACACACACATGCATATATATATATATATATATACTCTTATGTGTGCTAGTTAGAAAATGAGAAGCATTTTTCTCAGAAATGGTCACGCTTCGCTATAAATAATCACTGCTAAACGGCAGAGCGCTAAACGTTTTATAACCTGAGCAAAGGACGTTTACTCCCTCATAAAGACTATTTAAGAAACAATGGATGAGTTCAGCTTCCCGGTGCCTCTGAGGATTACCTTGGGATGCGCTGAATGGCTGCCATACTGCCGTTTGTTTCTCCTTTTTTCCAGATATTGTAAGTGACATGTGTAGGTGTTCTGAATGTTCCGTTTCAAGGCCTGAAGAGTTATGCAGTGAGTGCTTCGTAAGCGTAGCAAGTTATTCAGGATCATTTAGGTCTGTGTTGGTCTGTATGATGAGCCAAAGCAATCACTGAGCTAATAAACAACTATGTACTATGCCTGTTGTGCTAATTTTAGGAGCAAATAGGAGGCATTCTGTCCAAAAAAAAACGTATGCACGTTGTTTGCATACATATCTATGCATGCACTTGGAAGCGTTTCTCTCCCACGTGCATATGCATTTGAGGGAAGATCATGCAAAAGTGGGAGGTGTCTGCAAAAATGGGTGGGGATACTGGAACTGTGGCTGATTATGTATTCCACTTGGTTTGCCAAAGTTAGGGAAACTAGCAGCTGCTAGGTTTGTGTGTCAGTTTGTGGTTGGCGTTATGTCCATATAAGGAACGCTGGGTCTAAGCTGTTAGCTGTTCACCTTTATGGGAAAAATGAACGTGCCGTCTTCCAAAACTGCTGCTATCATGTCCCGTAGTAAACAAAAGAGTTCCAAAGCCAAAGCACTTCTCCTACATACAGTTTCCCCCTGATCTCCTGAATAATAAGGTTGTTAAGGAGTGGGCATATAAATAGTGCTACATCAAACTGCCAACTTCACTACTACACTTAGAAAAGCTTGTTGGTTTGTGTGGGATATTTTGTTAACGTTGCCAGGCATGTAAAGTTAATGCAGTATGCGACAGTGTAAGCTTGCATGCTTCAGTATTCATATTCGACTCCTTGAAAACCTCATAATTCAGAGGATCCAGTGATCCAGTGGGAAAAATAATGCACACAGGACAAAACATATCAGGTTTGGAACATTTACATTTATGGCATTTGGCAGACACTCTTATCCAGAGCAACATTTTACACAGATAGGCAAGGGTAGTGTTAGGAGTCTAGCCCAAGGACTCTTATTGGTATAGTGTAGGGTCCTTACCAAGGCAGGGGACTGAACCCCAGTCTACAGCGTAGAAGGCAGAAGTGTTACATTTACTCTATAGTGTCTTTCCCTATAGAGAAGAAAGGCTTAGACCATATTAGTCCCTAGTGGTTCCTGTAGTTCCATCAGAGCTTTATATTTAAGCAAGGGAACATGTGTAGCTCAATTAGCATGCATTCATATTAGCTATAGCCCTAGTCAATGGAATTTGAACTTCATTGAACTGTTTTTTGTAACTTAAACAGTGTATCTATATCAAACGATTATGCAAATAGATACATTTTTATTCTTCGAAAACGTTCTTGTAAGAAAAGCATGATAATCCAGAAAAAAAATGTTCTGAAATATTTTCTTAACTTTACGACAGCCTCACTTGGCAAGGTAATGTCTAATGAGTTCTACAAAATGTTGTTATGAAAATGAACCAAGAGCTATTTTCCTATTGGCTGTTTCCTCCACCATTACTTTTTATTCTTATTTGCTAAAATTTTTTGGTTCAAATATTTGAAAACCTCCTAATTTTTTTTCCAAGAAATGCATTTAAAAACATTCTTACAGACTTCATAGGGCTGCTTTCCTGAACGAGAATTAAGCCTATTCATGGACTGTGTTTCCCTTTCAGTGGAAAATCTCCACGCAAAATCCTGAGTAGTCCAGGACGAGGCTTAATCCCCTGTCCAGGAAAGGGACCTTGGTGTTCATCTTAAAGTCCTTTTCAGAATTTTTTTCCCAGAAAAGCTTTTGAATTACTGTCTCTCCATTTGTTTGCGTGTTGTGTCCATCTGTCTCTCTCTCTCTCTTCTCTCACTCCACTGGCTATTGTCTCTCGCTCTTGCTTTGTCACACTCTTCTCTTTCCCCCTTTGTTTCTCTGTCTTCCCCCTCTCGTCCTTCTCTTTCCCCGGATCGAAGGCCTTGTCTCCGCTGAAGCTGATCCCGCCACCGTGAGGGTGTTTATCCTGAAAGCGCTAGGCATGGGCCTCGCGAGTCCGATTTTATTTGTCACTTTATTTAGACGACGTGACGCTCGGCGGCAGACTCACGCAGTGTGGTCATAAAGTGCCTGACAGCGTCTCTCTGAAAGATCTCCAGCGCGGCTTTTTGCGTTCCCTCCCGCTCTGATGTAGCAGATGGCAGTTCCAATTTTCTTTGCAGTGTCACCTTGCCAGAAGACAAAAAAATCACAACTATCGTCGCACATCGTGCTTGTTTTGTGCGTTTCTGTTCTTTTGTCTCATTCTTTAACGCCCGAACTTGTCAGGAGATATAATGGAAGAGGAAAGAGCACAGTTTTAGTCTTCCACGTGCATTCGGTTAATAATCCAGGAAAAAAGATTTCATCAAAGGATGCCACTGTTGCGAAAAAGTGTGGAACGGGCCTACAGACAATGACAGCAATTAACGCTTTGTATTCGTCCCTTGTTACTTCTGTCTCGTCGGGGTTTCTTCTCCCTAATGCATTAACTGGCTATTAGCCAATATGGGCACTCAGGTGTTTAAAAGAAAGCTTGTTCTGTGAGAGAATAGCAATACAAGGCCCCATTGTTGAGGTGCATTGTCAGCTTTAGCCTTGCTAGGAGCTTTCTAAAGGACCTCTCATTACCGCCACAGAGGTCAGTGGATAAAGCACAGTCAGCTTCCCTTAACACCTCTTTATTGGCTGTAAATGTGGAAAAATGAGGGAAGAAATGTACTCCTCAAAAGTGCACTGCATAACAGGGCCTTTTCATGTCAGCGGCGCGAGAACAAGACGTTAACGGTTAAACAGTCCACTTCAGAATTAGCCCTGCCGTAATAGGCCTACTAGAGGGGTAATCAATTTTGATTCCCTCTAACTAATGAGCTAACCAACGTTCAATAACATCTCCTGGCTAAAAAAAAAAAAGATAAATGTTATCAATGAACGCCTGCAGAAGCAATTGGCAGTCACCTTATTGTGATAGGTGAGAGAAAGTTCACACACGAAGCAAACTACAGTGTCTAAGGCCTTCTGCTCAAGACACAAGCCAAGCAAAAGCATAACATTTCAATGTTCAGTGTTCAGTGGTTTTACATATTGGTATTGTGAAGAATTGTGGTATGTATTCATGTTTTGTTGCTTTCTCTTTACTAAACCTTGTCAAATATTTAGAACAAACTGTCCGCTCCCACGTCTATACAGTCCTACACTGCAAAAAAACAAAAAATCATCACAATTGTGATGTCATAACCATTTACACAGTTGCATATAACTGCCCATTCAGCTTAGAGCAGTTCAGCTTCCTTTGCACACTGAAGTTTTAGGGAGTGTTGTCTCTGCAGACTGTCTGTAGCACAGCTATTAAAGTGGAAGTTGAGGATAAAATGGTTCAATGTTCTTGCAAATGGAAGCAAAGGGATCACTGCAGCCTTCCGAAGTATCCAGACATTGGAAAGGAGTGGCTGAAGTTGGATTTTTCCCAAGTCTAAGCTTAAAAATGTGTTGTCCCTTTCAGCTCTGACTGCTTTTCTGAATGATGCACAATACAGGCCAGCCAAAGAGAATACAGGTCATTTGAATATACAGTCATATCATCGCTGTCCAAAGAAAAACAAGTATCTCCAAAATGATAACTTTACAGGAGGCGACGAAAATGTGTAACCTTTAATGTAAGTTAATGTAAAGATATTTTATTCTAATTGATTTTGGGGCATTTCTATTGGTCCAATCATCATGGAATTTTCACACAATGTAAGGGACAGCTGTCGTGTTCAAATGATTTAGAAAAATAAAAATAGCCACAAAATGGATATACATATTTTGTTTGGACAACGATGATATGCAAATGTGCAAGTTTGGGAACTCCTCACCTAATTATATGTTTTGTTGATTTTCGAAAATAAAATAAGTGCACAACCTCTACAGAGAACACACTCTAGAGAGGCATAGTCAATGTTTATTTGCTCACTAACATGTTAAGGAAAAAATACATGTACTGTGGCATGTACAGAGGATATGGCATATTTACTATGATGTTTTATTTTTTCCCAATGTTAAATTCAGCAGATAATTAGAAATCGCCATGTCTGTGTTCCCAGCAGAGGAAGTGTTCACTTATTTTTACCTAGAAAATCAACAAAACTTAATTTAGCTGGGAGTGTTCAAACTAACCTTTGCTAACAACTGTATCAGTCTTATAGGCATCGGTCTACACTTTAGGTGTAGATGTGTAAACACTGTAAATTTTAGTACCCCGAGGTGCAAGTTTTGTAAATGTTCCCTCAAAGGTACAACATGGCTTTTTAATGTACTTTGAGTGAGTTTTACCTGTGCACCATGTTAACTTTCCTAGAAGAAACACATAATTTATAGCTTTTCATATCTTAACTTTTTTGATGAAAAAAAAAAATAATAAAAGTGTATGGGGTCAGTGTAATCTAATTGCTTGAACATGTTGATGTAATAACACAGTCTGCCTTGGTACTTGGAACACTATCTAAGGTTTAATTAATCAAGGGTTTAATTCAATCAAAGGTCTAATTGAAATTTAGTTCAAAATTATTTGTGGCTGGCCTAAATTTTTGAGTTAATTCAACATCAGTAAGTTAACAGAGCAACATTCTATGCAGACTTATTTTCCAATGTTCAAAGAACTTCAAATTTTCAGTTGGCTATCTTACTTTATAAAGTTAGAACTACAAATCTATTTTTACAGTGTACTAAATATTTTGGACCAACTGTCTAAGCATTCAACCCATCATTGGACGTTCTCTCCCCACACGATACCACAGCCTTCCAGAGGTCAAAACTGTAGTTATGGAATAACAGAAATTTGGACCATGCTTGAAACCCATCTTCCAATCTAACACCCTATAAATTCCCATCTCCTACCCTTCATTTGCCATTAATAAGTTCTCACAATCCCCACCAGGACCCCATCTACTGTTCATCAGTCCTTTGTCCGTCCTACCATCCAAAAATGGCCGTAGCTCCAAACAAAAGCCACCCGGAACTCCAGCCCAAGTTCTGAGAGTTCCCTGAATCAGTTTCCCCACATACTATGGCCAGATGCTGAAGGCACGGTCCAAACTGGCAAAATGTAAGTTAGGAGAACTTCTGACTAGACTACGAAGTATGAGTTGGGTGAACTCTAGTGTCTTTAACTTGAGCTAACTCAAGAAAGCCATGAAGTATGTTGCCTTATCACTTTAAGTGTCACTTTTTCCAGGAAAATGTCAATATCTTGGCCCTTCACAATGACTAAAAACTACCAAAAATCATTATGACTTTCCACACAGCTTCCAGTGGCAGCACACCAGTTCTGGTGGTTTAAACTGGGTAATTGGTGTTGCACAAAACTCAGCGTCCCTGGAGAAGGGTATGATAGGCAGAGGAAACTTTAGAACAAAGTGCTGAGGCATTTCTCTGCCAGCATCAGCTGAGAATAGGCCTCTCTGATAATATCTCTCATTTCCTATGCCGGGTCACGGCACCCTGAAAGAGTCTCCGCGGGCCTGTAGAGTGCATTTCACTTATTTTGTTCTCTGATTATGTCCTTTCATTTCTCTATTTGTCTGTCCAATCAATAAATGCTCCCCAACCTCGCCTCAGTTACCAAGAGGTCCAGCTATTGCCACTGTGAAATCTAGCCTTTCTCTCTCTCTATCTGTCTCTCTCTCTCTCTCTCAAACCCTGATGCCATTTGATAGCTTTGTTCATTAGATCTTTATCAATGGCTCTGGCCACAAGCTGTGAAGATACTGAGCTGGGAAGTGATCATATTCCGAGGACACACTCAGTTGTTTTCGGAGCATGATTTATCTCCAGACTCCCTCTCCTCTCCGTGACAGCGTTATTAGAGAACGTAAAGGGGGAGAGGGCAATGTAATGAGAAATATCAATGTATCCTCATGTTCCTCCCTTCGCTGACAGTATACGATCCATCTCCCTGACACTCACCTAGTTAACATTTTTATCAGCGGGACAGAATTTTTAGCCCTCACCTCGCGGCGAGGCTGGGGGCCTCCACTAATAGTTTAGATAAAGATGAAGAATCTGTGACGTCCAGCTTCTTTGGATAAATGATGAATGATGAGGAGGGAAGTTTTGTGCCTTTATTTGTTGCATTGTAACTTTTTTCACTGTGTGGCTAAGAGCAATGGCTTTTTCACCCAAATGGGAGGACTTTGCTAGACACATTAATGCTCCAAAATGCTCCAAATCAATGCTTTGATATTTTAATATTACTTAAAAATTATATTTAACATGGTCATCTTTGTTGTTGTTTAATAACCTAACATTTCAAGTGGAATGCTCCTGCCATTTTTCCATTTTTCTTCAAAAACTGCTGCATACTTTTGGAATAATAACAAAACCCACTCATTTTATTCCCTTGTGATGTCAGCACTCATCAGCTCTCAAACTTTATAGCTTCTAAAACCCTCTTAAACTGACAAGTCCAAGCTTTTATTATGCACATCTATAACTTGTCCATATATAAAGTGTCCAGTAAATGACAGATGTATTTTGCCAAAATTCCACCCATTTGATTCAAACTGGGTGGTCCTAATCTTGAGTAATGCTTCAAGAGTAACACTGACCAATCACAAGGTTAATGTAGCTTGTCCCAAACAGCTTTAACAAAACTATGTGTTTCCCATGGTTTCCCTCTGTTAGATTTAGAGAAACATATCAAGCGAAAGCTAACAACCAAGCGAAAGCTAGCCTAGGAAGAACAACCAAGCTGTCAAGCTAGCTCATCTGTCTGCTGGTCGTCCATTTGTTCATCCATTCATCCATTCATCCGTCCAACTGGCCATGCCAGCAGTCTGTTTGTGCATTCCTTGGATGTACATCCACCAGTAAAGTGTATTCAAACCACACCTTCTTTAAGATGTCGCCATATAACGGCTGAACAATGTTGGGAGCCATGAACACAGTATGGTCTACAACTCTTCCAGAATATGCAGAGCCTGTTTACACATTTCTCGTCACTATATTGTTGTGTTTAGGTCCGCTAGCAGGCTCGTTTTCAGTTTCTGTATACTATTCTAAAAATAATGCAAGAATAATTATCCTTCGAATGTAATAAACCTAAGGGTTGAACCACCTTTGGGCTAAAAGATTATCCACACTTTGCTCACATTTTACAATCCATCTATACTGTCAGCGAAGGGAGAAACGTGAAGATACTTTGATACAGAGCTTCTCAGTCTTGGTCCTGGAGTATCACTGCCCTGCATATTTTTGAGGTTCCCCTGCCCCCCATACATGTGATTCAGCCAATGAAGTAATTAACAAGCTCTAACAAGGTGAGCTGGGTGTGTTAGAACAGGGAAAACAGTACTTGCAATAATATACTGATGCTTTTAACAATAGCTTGAAAAAATGAAAGTCTAATTATTATTGAGGCAAAATCAAAAGTTAAAATTAAAAGTGAATTTCACTGGTTTTTCACCAGAGGTTGTGCATAATAAAAAAAAAGAGTCATTCCTAGTGATTTAATGTGAAACGGTTCATTGTAGAGTCAGAGTTTCTTTGCAGTGGTGTGATAGGAACAAGGGGTCATGATAGCTCTTTAACTGACTATCCAGAATGTACATATCTACTGAATTTTTATATGTAATGCTAATAATGGTAAAATAGTGTTTTAAGAATAAGAATATTTAAATTCTTCATTTCATCAAGCATGTAGTTGGTTTCAGGGTCGCTCCAATAGTGTTTGCTGCGTCTCGCGGCAACACTGATTGCTTATTTCCGGTATCGCCATCTCTTTTCACACATGTGCAGACTGAGAAATCCGAAAGGAATCAGAGTAAGAGTTTACATGCACTGAGAAATCTGATCACTGAGCTAAAATCCAGCTCTCTTTCTCAGATTTCTTAATCGGATTTCTAGACCTTACTCCGATCTAAGAAATCAGAGTATGCTGACCATCTGAATAATCAGATAAATGCAGAAATGCGATTATGATCAGATTATTGAGTGCATGTGAATGCACTCAGTGTCTCAGACATCAGGCAGTGGATTTTCTCTGTGAGGTAGTTTTAGTAGCATTAAACCTTTTAGACGTCTGGTTCCTATCACCACCACGGTGAACAGCTCTGACTGTGGTTTTCACACCAAACCACCTTTGCTTATATCTCGACCATTTAATTATGCAGAAAAATGAAAAATAAGTGGAATATTACTCTCAGTAAACTCTGAGGTTTCGACAGTTCCTGATCATAACTTTAAGTACGGTTTCACAGTGCAGTTTTCACAGCAGGTACAGTAGAAATGAAATTTCACAGTGCATGGTGTGGAGCTGAGGGAAAGCAGATGAAGCCTGCTGCAGTACAGTAAATGCCTCTGTCACTTCCAGAGCTTACCTTATTTTCTGCATGGTGAACTTTTCTTCTTCCGGAGCTCCCGCCTTGGAGAAACTCTTATCCTGTCTTTCTGACTGTTTCGACTCGAAACAAATGGAATACAGTGATGATCGATATTCATGAGGGTTGGACTGCCTTGGTCCTTTGTCCTTCAGTGTATTTGTGTCCTTGCTGATTTAGTAAAAGGATGCAAAAATGCATCTTTTTGCAAAGCTGTTTTGACTGAAGATGTGTCGCTGGCCCAAGCTCAGACATTTGGTGACATTGCCGCGACTCGGATTATTGATTTCTGCCTTTTCACCTCCTTTTTTGTGCATATCAGTCTCTCTTTGGTTCCTTTTTTCTATCTGTTCTTTTCCTGCTATCAAAGCTTTTCTCATTCACAGACCTTGACCTCAGGAACAGTCAGACTGTGTTTTGACACGGATCCTCTATTGAACATATTCAGCAGAGACTAAGATGCTAGTTTTTCGAGTGCCACCTGCACTTGTTTAGCAAAATGAATGGAAAGGTCACTAAATTGTCAGTGATTTGTGAACATCTTGGCAAGTGAGATTATCTTAAATGTAATCAAATAGATAATATTTCTCGTTGTGGGACTGTTGCTTGTTCTGTTTATGTTTGTTATCACTTTATTTGAAGGCTACTTAAATAAGGTCTTCATAATGCATTGAGAAGCACTGAATAATGTATTTTTAAAGCAATACTTGAGTATTTATGAGCAGCTTATTCCATTTATGCTAAGTAAATGATATTGCATCGTCCTAAGGGGCCTTATACAAAAGTGAAGGACATTTGTTCTGTTTATAGCACTGTTATGAAGCAAGTAATGGAATTTGCAAGGTAGCCACCTGGTTAACACCACCAAATACTTGTATAGAATAAATAATATTTATTCTACATATTTCCACCTAATAAGGTGACCTGTGTGGTTGCAGACTTGAGCAGTTTACTCTGTGTTCATGTCTGCAGCCATACAGAGCTCCTTAATAGAAATGGTTTATCAAAATGGGCAGTCGCCCAACCCATGGGCACCAACAACGGCCGTGAGAGAGGGCAGGAAGACGGTGCCTGAGTCTCACATGCTAAGAGCTGAGAGTGACAGCGGTAGGAGGATGTCAGCCACACGAGAGGGTGGGAGAACGACGGCAGCCACGAGAGGCATGAAGGCGGCGCCTGAACTCTGCCTGCCGGTCCTCGCCTCCTGTTCCGCATTGAGGCCGCTAGATTGTGACTCATATTCGATCCTGTTCTCCAAGCTGGGGAGTGGGGGCGGTGACAGGGAGGCGGAGCAGCGTTTCTCCTGCCTCCAGTGTCCTTCCTGAGCCCAGGGTAGCAAACATTGTGCTACAGTACTCTTTTTAAAGATTGAGCTGAGCACTGTAGCATGGCCCTACCCTGGGTTCAGGAAAGGCAGATGTCCTCCTCCTGCTGTCACTCGCAGCTCTTAGCATGTGAGACTGAGGCACCACCTTCCTGCCCTCTCTCACGGCTGTCGTTGGTGCCCATAGGTTGCCACAAGCATTTACTTTCGATACTTTTGAACTTTTGTACCTCGTACAGACAAGGAACTGTCATATACACCAACCTGCTGCTTCACTAAAACCACCTCCTTGTTTCTACGCTCATTGTCCATTTCATCAGCTCCACTTACCATATAGGTTCACTTTGTAGTTCTACACTTACAGACTGTAGTCCATCTGTTTTTCTGCATACTTTGTTAGCCCCCTTTCACCCTTTTCTTTGATGGTCAGGACCCCCACAGAGCAGGTATGCAGAGAAACAGATGGACTACGGTCTGTAAGTGTAGAACTACAAAGTGCACCTATATGGTAAACATAAATGGTTTTGCTCTTCACAACAGCGTTATAAATAGAGCAAGTGTCCATCGCTTTAGTTTAAGGCTTCTTATGCAAATGCAGTATAATTTATTTCATAAAACATCTTGTGTCGTCTTGTGGTTACTGGCATAAGCACTTCATAAATATCCAAGTATTGCAAAGTATAAGTATGTTATTCAATGCTTATGCATGTGTTGTGACATCCCAACATTGGTAGCCTTCAAATAAAGTGTTATTAAATTTTTTTATGCTCACTCATCTTATTTGTAGATATGTTTACTCGTTTTAAGTCATTTTATTTAATGAAATCTTATCGCATTGGCAGATTTTAGCAGAATTTGACTTGGTGCTTTATGTCTTGTCGCACTGGTAAAATTATCTGCCAATGGAATAAAGTACTTTCACTAGATGAAATGGTGAGAAGTTTCTAGAAATAGATTTAAAAATCTTCTAATTTTCTGACAACAATCTCATAAAGGGAAAATATTACACATACTAACTAGATTTGAGATAATTTAGCATGTCAAGATGTCATTAGTTGCATCGAGCACTGAATTTATGCAGACTGGGAGATGGTACACAGCCTATGGGAAATTGCCCAGGATAAACCTGGATGCTTGAGCGTGTGCATGTGTTTAATTTATTAAGTGATCTGAGAGCTAGATAGGTGCAGGAATGTTACCAATGAGTCCATTTGCATATGATTTAAATGCAGTTGCATAAGCAAGACTCGCTGGGTGAACCTGTGTCTGGTATGTGCATGTTTGTTTAATGTTTGAGAGTCAGTGCGGTTCTTTTTATAAATAGGTAAATAGAAATCCTATCTAATTCTGGTGGGATATGTCACTGACATTTGTGGTGATCTTAATATGATGGTTTGGCCAAAAATCCAATTTACACAGTTTTTCCCATAGTCAGTCAGTGAAGACGTGTTTGGTGTCTGAAGTTTGCTTTTTTAGTTTTCCTCTGGAGCTACAAAGCTAATATAGCAAACAAGTAATGGAAGCTTAGAGGCGTTAGCAAATTTTTCAGTATTCAGTGTGTGATGTCATTACATAGCAGTAGAAAGATGGGGCTTTTCCCATTCTTGCTTGACATAGCGCTTCAGCTGCTCAGTAGTCCAGGGTCTCTGTTCTATATTGTTCTTCATAATATGCCACACTTTTTGAATATGAGACAGTTCTAGGTTCTAGGACAGTTCGGGCTAGTCTAGCACCTGCACACTCTTACTTAAGCCATGCTGTTGTAACACATGCAGAATGTGGCCTGGTATTGCCTTCTTGAAACAAGCAGGGACATTGCTGGAAAATATGATGTCATCTAGAAGACAACATATGTTCCTCCAAAATGTGTATGTACCCCTCAGCATTAATAGTGCCTTCACAGATGTGCAAGTTACCCACTAACACGCTTCTATACCATGATAGACCCTGGCCTTTGACCTTTGTGTTGATAACAATCAGGATAGTCCTTTGCCTCTTTGGCCCAGAGAACTTGACATCCATTATTTCCAAAAACAAGCTGAAGGGTGGACCCATCAGAATACAGAACATGTTTCTACTTTGCATCAATCTTTCTCAGCCCAGAGAAGTCGGCGGTGTTTCTGGATGTTGTTAATATATGGTTTCTGCTTTGTGTAGTAGAATGTTAACTTGCATTTGTACATATAGCGCCCTGTTTACTGTATAGGGTTTTCCCACGTATTCCCAAGCCCATGTGCTTTACTATATTTTAGTTTATAATGTTATTAAAGCAGTGTGTTGGTTTTTAAAACAGTGCCTTCTGAGGAATTGAAGATCACAGGCATTCAATATTGTTTTTTGGCCTTGTCCTTTATGCACAAAGACTTCTACGGATTTCCTGAATCTTTTGATGATGTTAGGCACGGTAGATGATGAAATCATGAACTTTCTTTCCACCACGCATTCAGAAACATTATTATTTGCTTATTTGCTATTTGCTTATATAGCTTTTAGCAAAGCAGCGACAGAACCTTTCATGAATGCTCCTTTTATATCCAATCATGATAGCATCACCTGTTTACCTGTTGAATATTCCAAAACAGGAACTTGTGATCATTCCACAAACTTCGTAGTCTTAAATTACCCCTTTCTTAACTTTTTAGAGTGTTTCAGGCATCAAATTTTGAATTAGAATATATTTACAAAAATCAATAAAGTCAATCTGGGAAAATATCGCTGCTTTCTGTTTTTATCTGCATGTTACTGTCCCAGCTTCTTGGAATTGGGTTTGTACATGTTCCTTTTTAAAGATGTATAAGGCATCCTGACAGTGTCAGCTACTGCCATTCGTGATGTTCAGAACAGTCTGGGTCTTTTTTAAGTGTTATTTTTAAATCAGGTTAGCTGGCTCATTGAGAGTGATAGGCAGCAATAGAGACAGGCTCAGTGGATGATAGCAGCTAACCTTTTGCTCAAATCATTTCTCATTTACTTCAGATACGTGCCATGCCAGCGGTCTGGCCTGGGGAAGAGCGTGTTACGTGTCCAGCGACGGACGCTCCCCGCGGTACCGGCTGTGCTGGTGTAATTTGATTCTAAAAATTCTTTTGCGCCGAGCAGGAAAATCACAGCCCTCTCTTTCCTTTCAACCCTCTAGTGGTTTGCTTTCTTTCTCCTTACATGAGCACAGTTAGCTTTTTAGTGTGATCGTATCATGGACACTGCAGACACACCAGATGCTTGTGGGTGGTGTCTGGTGGGGGCTGTCATGGCTTTGTGGGATCAGTTCTAGTTCTTAATTTCTACAGGGAATCATGATAGCATAGTTTTATTCAGGAAACCTTAACACCATGTAGTTGTTTCACAAGTTCATTGTGCGCTAAAACGTGCACAGGAATCTCTGAAGATTAGCTTTGTGTCCCATTTGGCAGTGGATCTGGAATAGGAAATCAGGGGCAGCCGGGATTTTGCGGAATTGTTACAAACATGCTGAGAGTATATATAGACTGAGTGACTGTACAGTTATAGAAATGCCCATATACCCTTGTGGCTCAATTACAGAGAGAGTATGCAAATCAGACTCTGCCACACTGACTATGAAGGGTTGTGTTGTTTTAGTAAGTCAGGTTTAAAGGTAAACTCCAGGATTTTTGAGCTTAACCTACAAATACATAAATATATATAGAGAAAACTAGATTGCTGAATATGTCACTGTATATGCAGCCATATTGTCCTACCAAATGAATTTTAAACTATGTTTTCATGCAAGAGTACTCAGTTTGTGGGCTATGGCTAGACATTTAATGTGTAAGTTTTTTTTTAATTAATATCCTATTCTACACTGTAAAAAGGAGGTTTCTTTAAGGGTTCTGCAGTAAAAGGAATTGTTCTATTTAGAACCATGAGTTCTACATAGAACCTTTAAATGGCTCTTAGCATAGTGAAAGTTCTTCAGATTGATGAATAATGTGTTGTATATGGCTTGTATAGAACCTTTGTGAAAATGGTTCTATATAGCACCAGAAAGTGTTCTTCTGTTGTTAACCAAGACATTATTGTAAATAGCTCTATATAGAACTCTTGGTTATAAATAGAACCTTTTTCTTTTATTAAAGAACCTTTGAAGAACCATCTTTTTAGGAGTCTGATCTACTTTTTCATAGGCATGGTTGTCTCTGGATATCTAAAAAGGATTGTGCAGTTTGAATTTAAAATCTTATAGATTTAAACAGGTTTTGGAATGAGTGTGCAACTTTGAACTACAGTGAATTTAGGAAGGTCGTAGATGGTAGACAGATGGTGGCAAACCAGATATTTTCAAAGAAGCAACGATGAAAAATTGTGCAACGTTCTGCAGAATGTGTTGTTTAATTGAACATAGTGGAGCTGTCTCAGCTTTTGCCATTGACTGTCACAGTGAAATAAACCACATTTTTATTTTTGGGGAGCCATGGATGCCAGACATCTCACTGTTGAAATAAACAGTCTAAGCTGCCAAAGCTCTCCTTTGATAATCATCCATTTCGCTGATAATGTCACCATGCCAACATTTGCTTGACTATATTGCATCGTTGGTTGTGTACCAAGTCATAGAACAACAAGTTTTCAACAGCAGCATCTAAACGCAATGTTAGAATTGGCAGTTATCATTCTCCTCCAAGCGTATTGAGCTGATGTATTTAAAGGGGAACTCCACCGATTTTGCAAAACTACTTAGTCATTCAATGGTTTAGATGTAAACAGAATCATTCAGAGCAGTTTGGTGTGAAATGCGGCCTTCTAGAGAAATTTACTGAGTCAGAATTGTTCAGTACTATAGTACTAGAAACCAGACGTCTGAAGGATTCAATGGCTCTAAAAGCTACATCCCATTAAGTTATTACACAAATAGTTATAAATGTGTTGCTTGATACCTGATACATTGTTTTGTGATAGTTTTGTTATAAAGTTTTGGCCTAAAATGTATTTTTAATATAAACCATTACTCCAGGATTACCTCCGTATTTCCTGTCAAAACCGCATTCTGAATTAAGGTCAATGCGCGCGAGCTAACATGCTTTTGTAGTTACTAGCCTGTAGCTGTAGCCAACACTGGTGTTATGTCTGATTCAGTTCACCCTTAAACTCATGTTCCTTTTGACAAATCAGGTCCACGATCGTGAGTATTCACTGAACACAAACACTGAAACTATGGAAAGCGAAAAGGTTTAAAAAAAAGGTTTGTACGACAGCTGCATTCACCCAATCAGTGACGAACGGTACAAAAAGTGTTTATCAGTACGATATATATATATTACAGAATCTCAATTATGCCATGTTATCTTGGGTGAAATTATATTGAGGATTGGGTGAAAACATGAGACCATTCAATCTTTTTAGAAGCTTTTCACTTGTTCCAGTGTTGCTTGGTGTTGTTATCTGTTCAGTGAATTGAAGGTGGAACTGAATCAGACACAACACCGTTGCTGAAGCATAAGAACTCAGGGCAAATGGAAATTGACGGTGTCAACAACAAACTACTTGTTACTCTGCTTACCAGTTTATGGGGTAGGACAGTGAGGTACAACTGTGATCTATCACAGCTCCTCTGATGAATAACGTCACTCACAAAAGCTCTGCATTTTGTTGTCACCGCGGTGCACGACGCAACGCCGCCAACCCAAACAACACAAAAGTCATGCAGGGCGGAGAGGTTCATTCAGGGCATTGTAATTAATGTAATTGTAATTGAAAAGTAGTCATTTTTCTAATTTAGCACTATTTTACCATTATCTGTGTGACTTATAAAAACTTATAAGACACGTCAGTTCACTGGTAATTTTCGATAGCAGATAAAATGGTGATATTTATAGTGTAGACATACAGACGTCTGGTTCTCAGTACTAAAATGGTGAACAATTTTGACTGTAAATTTTTCTAGAAAGGCGCATTTCACACCAAACCACTCTGAATGATCTTGTTTACATCAAAACTGAATGATTAAGTAATTTTGCAAAATCGGTGGAGTTTCCCTTTAACAGCCATTCCAAAAGGTACAGTGGATAGCTTGGTATCAGCATGTGATGGACCTAAATAGCTGGTGAACTAGATTAATTAGACTAAATTTGGGAGAACATTGGGTACAACACACTCTCAGAAAAAAAGGTAATAAATGGTCACTGGGGCAGTACCACTCTTGTCACTGGGGTGGTTCCCTCAAGGATACATCTCAATGCCTTTAGTCAGGGAACATAATTGTACTATAATCCATTGAAATTATATTTTGTAAATTGCACTCCACACACCCCGTCTCATCTCCAGGCTTTTTACTGTATTGTTCTCTTTTCAAACATTCGGTTATGAAAATGTACAAATATGTACTTTTCACCTGGGAAAACTTATTTAAGGTACACAGTTGGACCTTAAAACCACTGTTATACCTTTGAGGGCACATTTACATTGTTTGTACCTTGATGAATGAAAAATGTACCTGCACAGAACCTGTATTTCTAACAGTGCACCAAAAATATTTCTAGTCCTGAAAAGCACTGTTGTCAAAATTTTTCCTTGTACTTTCTAACCGTTACAGATTTGTTTGAGTCTTAGAGAGTAGAGTAATGAGTAGTGAGATTACATTTTCAATAAAGTAATAAAGAAAGTAATCCCACTACAGTTTATGAGGTTTTAGTCATTTATAACACATTCATTTTTTGAGTAACTGGCTACAGATGTAGCAGATAGAGAATAGGTTGAAAAAGTGTGGAGTATTTCCTTAAAATGTGTACTTACTTTTGTTGATACACCCCTGTAATCCCAATGTTTTGGATTAATTACCCTTTGAGGACCAAGCGCATAACAGAAATTGCCTACTAAAGGCAATGAATTGGTAATGGAGTAAACCTCTGTGAAAAGCTTTAGGCGGAGGTCTACGATTAGAGTCTCTGAGAAAAGGTGATTTGGATTAATGCATTCAAATGAGGCTGGAAGCGTCTGAGCTTGGGCCAGTGGTGGAGAATTGCCTCTGAAGAACACCTGGCGAGGGGGGTTGAGGGGTAGTGGAGGGGGTGATAATCACATGACTTTTGACATCTCTTCTGCCGAGTGCAGCATTTCTCTTGAAGACAAAGTCCAACGTTCATGGGCGTTTTGCGCAGCCCCCCTCTCCCAGGTCACCGACGGGGGCCTAGCGGAAGCGTGAGCGGATTTCCAAAACCCATCACCGAAAGAGGGAGAAAAAGAAACGGCAAGAAAGATGACACACAAGGTCTTTTTTTTACATTTAAGGAGATAATGATTCTCCGTGCCCGGCCTGTTGGAGAAATTACTGCCGCTCTACTTTTCCTCCTGAAACGGTATAATTAAAGGTGATTAAGTGTTTAAACCTCCTTGGCAGGAGAGCCGGAGCCTCTCTCTCTCTCTCTCTCTCTCTCTCTCTCTCTCTTCCGCAGACTTTAAAGTTATACGCCGAAGCAGAGCTGGCGAGGTGCTCGAGTCGTTATCTTCACTCGGCCCAGTAATCTAACTGCGGCGCCCATTCATATGCAGATGACCTGCAATTAGGATCTCATAAGCACACAGGCCTTATCTCACCTACTGGCACTTTATTTTTTGGAGGGGGATGGGTGGGAGAGACGGAGAGAGAGAGAGAGGGGTCTTCTCTCAGCCTTGCAATTTTAGCAAAGTTGAAAAACCCAATATAATTGTGCTAAGGCAGACGTTTCTGTCTGCTTGTCAAAGTTTAAGATTTGATTAAAGATTTTTGGATGATCCTCGAGACCTGGTGCCAAAGAACCTACACTTTAATTCCTAAATATTGAGCAGCCTAATGTACTTTGTGTGCAAATTTGAAGAGAGGACGTTTAGACGTTTAACTTGGTCTGCTTCCAGCTCTTCTCGGACTAAAGGTGTCCGTGAGTGGCTTAAGCAAAAAAAAAAAAGGTAAATTTACTTGTAGTCAATCAGCCGAGACATGGTGGCTGAAGTTTGCTTCTGTAGATAATATAGGTACCACGTTATAGAAGTAGCAGTAGTGCAGCCTCTGAATACATTAAAGTAACTATCTTGTAGATGTTCTGTTGATACATTACTTACAATAAGTAGATGTGTTGTTAATATGTTACTTCCATTACACAAAACCTAACTTTACCCAAAACCTAACCCTCACCCTGGCCCTAATCCTAACCTTAACCTCAACCCAAGACATAATCCTAACCTTCATATGTTTTTGACATGGTACTGAGAGTTGTTGAGTATTTGTTTCATCTAAAAAGGACCACCCAAAAGAAAGCGTCACCAACTTTAGCTTGGAAACCACAAACCTAAGTCATCACACTCTTGCCTAAAACTGTATCAAATTGTTAAGGTTTACTGTCACTGTATGAGACATATACCGTACAAAGTCAGAGACCACCCTTCATTTATTTAATTTCCAGTCAAAACACTCATCATGTACAAGCTGTTCGTTTTTGTAGCATTAGGAAAAAAAAAGAAAACAGAAAAAATACACAGAAACCTCAACAACTAAATATCCTTTTTCAGTATTAGAGTGTCCACTCTTAGCCTTTATTACAGCTTCCATTCTTTTCAGGAGACTTGTTTTTAGTCAAAGAAATCTGCAGGGATGTTTTTCCGCACCTCCCAAGTTCAAGTTCAGTTGTAGAAGTTGGTTGCATTTTCTGCTCACAATCCCAATAATCCCAATTCAATGAGTTTAAGGTCTAGTCTTTGAGGTGGTCAGTATATAGTTCAATTTATTGAACTTCATACATAAAACACCACAGAGCAGCCATTACTCACATTAAAATCACTGAGGATTAAGCTACTATGAAAACCAAGAGTTCAGTTAGATTGTGGTCCTTGTTAAGTTATTCTGAGAGCAGATTTTTGTTTGATTTGCTGTTTTTTTTCTCTTTTTTGATCCTTTTTCCTTTTCTCAATAAGGATTTCTTGACAGCTACACATCCTTTCAGACTCATAGCATTGAGTTCTCTTCTCACAGTAGAAGGATGGACAGAAACAGCTGTGGATCTGAAGCAAGAGTGGAGCTTGATGTTCTTGTCAAAGATGAAACCTTGTACTGATGAAAGTACTGTTTATCTGATCGTAACAGATTTGGTGGTCTAGCATGTCTTGTATGGTTGTTAGGAGTTTCATTTTCTGTGTATCGTTTAATACTAATATTTTTTTAAACTCTATTTTTGGAAAATATTTGCTTTTACTTTCCCCTCCCTTATGTAAGTGGAACATCTTATATCTAATCTCAGAAGTATCTCCTGAAAAACGAATTACTTCTACTTTATGGCTGTTTTGCAATGAATTAAATACATGATGAGTGTTTTTTGCCTTTTGCACAGTACTTTACCTTGCATACTAAAACAGTGGCAGCAGCCATCTTGAAGCCTGAATGTTTCTAGATAACAGTAACATGATTGAACAGTGTCATCGTCTATTTAAGATTTTTTAATAGGTCAAGTATAAGTATAGTGTTAACTTCATTAGCCTCATAGCTCTGGTGTGAAACTAAAGAAGCAAACATCTCTTGGCTGATCGACTACATTTGGGATTAAGGAGAAAACTGTGTAAATTTGTTGTAACCCCCTCCCCCATTCTAGGCAAAGGGCCTCAGCTCCATTTCCTTCCCTGCTGAGCGCAACCTCCGTCCAGGCCTAACAGGGTCCGACACCTGCCCTGACATGCCTCCAGTGCCAGCGTGGGCTCTGTCAGTACCAGCCCGCCCACCATGGCTGACACCCCGGCGTGGCTCGTGTTAATCTGGGCCACGACCACTGCCAGTCAGCCCCCTGTGCCCTCCCGCCGGCTTCGCCGCATGGCGGTGCCAGCGCCTCTTCCTGTCCAAGGCCAGCACAGAACAGCCCCAGCTGTTGGGTTCTCAGCAGGGGAGCAGACATGGAGCTGGAGTCAGTCCCTCTCGCTCGCTCTAGCTCTAGCTCTATCCAAGCCTCTATCTCTGGCCAGGCACTTTCTCTTTCTGTGCCCAGTGGCTCACTCAAGTGCCCGTTTTTGGTTGTTTTTCCACCATAACTCTGTTTTGATTAATGCTCAACACCTGTCTCTGTTTTGTACTGGTGCGTACGTGGGTGCTTTTTCCTTCCCTGGCTGCTCCGAGCGTTAGATAAGAAGCAAAAGGGGCCATTGATCGACTGTTCGCGTTTGGAACGGCACCGTTGTTCGAAACATGAAAGAAGATTGTTGCTGCTGCACAAGACCCCAGAGTGCAGTTCACCGTTTTGGCAGACCAGCTCGACTTTTGCCTCATTTTGCTGTAATCAGTTTCTGCCTTTGGCTGAAGTGGCTTCACAAAGTGAATATCATTTCCATAACATTTGCAAATGAGTATGAGATGTACAGGTTCGCTCGATTAATATGCATCCAACGTGCCGTGCCTCTCCGGGAACGCTGAGTGACTGGTTAAATCCGTCACTGTGAAAAAGAAGAAAGTGCTGAGTGCTTTTTTAAAAAGATCGGTTTGATTACAGTTTGATTTTTTAAAAAAAGTTTTTCAAGGATTTGTGGCCACCACATTTGGTCGTAAGCAAAAGTTTGAACACTCTCAGTCAAATTACATGTTTTGTTGATTTTCAAAGTGAAAATAAGTTAACACAGCCTCTATGGAGAACAAATCTAAATGGGAATTCCACTAATTTTTCAAACTTTCTGTGTAATTCAATGTTTGAAATGTAAACAAAGTCATTCAGAGTGGTTTGATGTAAAGTTGTTCATGGTAGAGAAACTTACCAGTTTCTCTCCAGAGGTGGAGACAGAGCCCAGAGGTCACAATGTCTATGACGCAAATAGACATTTTATTACTATCCACAACCACCAGTGAACCTAGACATGCCAGTTCTGAGTTTTAATTTTTAATGTTGATGGTAAAATAGTAATAAATCTGGAAAAAAAAACCTTTTCTTTTGGGGCTATTTTGCCTCACAACACCCTGCATGTACCTCTCCACCATGAATAGATTTTAAAAATGAATTCTAAAAAAGGTTTTAGGCCAACATCGTAAAGTAAAATGAATGTAAGACAGTGTCTTGGGTATTAGGCAGTGTATTCACAACCTTTTTGGTAGCTTTAAGAGGATTCAGACATCTAGTTCCTACCACTCACCACCACTGTGAACAATTCTGACTTGGTACATTTTTAAAATGGAGCATTTCACATGAAAGCACTCTAAATGACTATTTACATCTCAGCGAGTTTTACAGAAAATTTGAAAAATCGTTGGAATTAGATCTGCACAATTTCTGTCATTTGCCAAGATGAACATTTTCAGAAAAACAAAATGAATCACTAAATATAAAAAGTGCCTTAACCTTTGGCTATATTTTATATATAATTTTCTTAAATATGTTAAATTTAGCAAACAAAAACCAGTAATTGTGAATTAAAATGTGCAGACGTTTGTTCTCTGTAGAGGATGTGTTCACTTATTTCCATCTAGAAAATCAAGAAAACATGTAATTTGACAAAACATTTCCATACGACCTAAGATGTCTAAAATTATCGGAACTTTAGAAGGAAAAAAAAAACAGTAGTCAACAAAATCAATAAAGACCTGTGGTTCTTTCCCCAGGCTGGGGAAAACAGCATTCTGTGGACCTGTATGTTACATATTTATGTCATTGGCATTAAAGCCTGTCAACATGGTTTCGAATGTTTATATTTTTGTTTTAATAGTGAAAATATGCCATGGAAAAGGCATTCACCAGTGTTATATTTAAGAAATATATATGAATGAGCACAATTTAATAGTAGACAAATACTCCAAAGATTCTGAGCTGCTGTCTGCTCATAACAGTTTGGGCGTGTCAGAATGCAAATGATTGACAGTGGCATCTCCCAGGCAACATAAACAACCCAGCCCCCGTGGCCCTGGTGAATGACATAGCCAGTCAGTGTCGCTCAGCCCATGTTTGAGCCCACCCCACCCCACAGAAAAATAGACCCCTTGTGGAGAATAAGCTGTCTAATGGTCATTTTGATGATCCCTTTTTGCAGATAATGTTGGAGAACTCAAGGTAGATCACAAACATGTTGTGTCCGATTTTTGAAACCGCAGCAGCGCTAATGTTATATCTGTAAACTATAGCTAGCTAGCTAACCTGCTAAGGTCACACAAGCTCCTGTTATGAGTCGGCATTGTCTGGTCAGAAATTTCTTGTGTGCTTTATTGTGCACCTTGCCTGTGCTACAATTATTGGGAAACACCATGAGCCTTGATGTTGGGGGAGTAGCTAATGTACTAGCTTTTTATTCCTACAGTCAAGGCAGACTTCTGGCTATCATGGTCTCATGAATGAAATTAATTGCTTATAGTAGGAACAAGTGCAACAAGTGGCTAATGCAAGTAGGATGCAGCATCTAGCTACACTACAAACAATGGTGTAATAACCTTCATAGCAAGCACTGTTAAATTTAGAAAAGCTTAAATAACCTACTTGCTGCGAGTTTTGGCTGGGACTTTGCTGAGACAGTAGTCACTTTGTGTGAGGGAACGCAAGTAGCTGACGTATACATATTGCTAACTCTGACTGGCACGTTGGCAGTTCTGACGTCACCTGCACTAAATTTAGTCCCACCCGACTCAACAATGGAAACAGCAGAAAAAGTCATTTAAAACATCTCTCAACAAAAAAGACCAACATTAATCTTTCTCTGCAAGTTCATTAAGAACACCACAATAACTATAGATAATGAAACAGGAATGGAACATCACTAAAAATGTCCATGTCCCATATTCAGTGTAACGATTAAAGCCAGGTGAAAAACGTGAAGAAACCACATGTAACATGCCGTCAACTCTAAGTCCAATCATGTCTGTATTATAACTGCACTGAGGGGGATTCCCAATGATTGTATGACCTATTTGCATAATGCACGCTGGATATTGCAGTGAGAGAACATTGATGGCCAAAAACACAAAACGGATACAAAATCATGAATTGTGTAAAAGCCGATGAGGCTCAGTGATGCAATGCTGATTACATAAGATGACAGATGGCAGCTGGTTTTAGGCTGTAACGCCTCTTTAAACAGAATTTTCTGTATTTCACACCACTCTTGGAGGATGTATGATGTGGTGTGTTAGACTGACGGGCATATTGATCATGTGATTGCAGCACAGTGCAAGCCTGCTCCCTTCACCCGTAAAGCCCTACGCATTTGCATGCTAATTAGTTACTATCAGATCTCACGTCGTTATCGCGAGCGGACAGAATAAATCAGCTTTTAGAGAAAGAATTTTAAGGAATGAGGAGAAGGAGAAAAGGTCTCACAGGTTGGGGAAAGTCCTTTGTCTTTGGAGGGGGGTGTGGGTGGGGGTGATTGAGATGGTGCGTGAGATGGTGGAGGGGCGCTCAAGGTGATGTCACTCAGACACTGAAAGATAAAGCAAAGTCATTATTTGACTCCACAAAGTCTTGAGGTCAGTGAATTGTGTTTAGTTGTTCCAAAACACTTTAAACAGCCCATATCTGACATTTCCAGGTCCACTAATGATATTTGTCCGGCTTTATGTACAAAATTCACTTTATGATTCATTTTACATCATCATTTTTCAACAACAACCATCTGTTTAGGTCTTAGAATTAGATTTGTCTTTAAAACTCATACACACAGTGTGGCCAAAAGTATGTAGACACCTGACCATCACACATATATGAGGTTGTGGACATCCCATTCAGAAACCATGGGCGTTAATATATAATCAGCCCCCCTTTGCAGCTATAACGTCCTCCACACTTCTGTGGAGGCTTTCCACAAGATTGAGTGTGTCTTTGGGAATCTGTGCTCAGATTCAAACAGGCATTTGTAAAGTCAGGCAGTGATGTTGGTCAAGAAGGCCTGGCTCACAAGTGATGTTCCAGTTCAATCTGCAGGCCACTAGAGCTCCTCTACAGCAAATACACCGAACATCGCCACAAAGTTGAAAGCATATCATTCTCTTAAATATCTTTGTGTGATGCAGCATTAACATTAGCCTTAAATGAAACTAAGCTCAAGCCCTGAAACAGCCCCAGCCCATTATTCCTCCTCCTCCAAACTTTGCTGTTGGCGCTATGCATTCCAGTAGGTTGCGTTTTACTCATGTCTGCCACACCCAGAATCATCTATCAGACTTTCCACTGAAAGAACTGAACCTGTTCTGTGGCAAGAAGAGCTGGTAGCATGAACCAGCTCTTCTCTTCTAGTTAGCAGTGCCTTTTAACATTCAACAGTTGTTAGATTGATGTTTATTGAATGGTGGATTAAGAATCAAATTGCATTGTAAAGATAGAACCAATCAGAGAACAGCCATCATCCAACAGAACGGTTCTGCGGCCTTGAGCGTGGTGAGCTAACCGTGACCATATAACACATTGTTCCGTATGAGCAGATGGCCCATAAACACACGAATCCACTCAAAATCAAAGGCATTACACTGACTCAGTGAAGTCTTCGGATAGTCCTTTGGAAAGCTAGTCTGATGCTGTTGGCATAGCTTCACTGAGGTTTGTTTCTGCTGGGAAAAAGCAGAAGGATTGTAGTGACAGTGTCTGTAATCAGTGGGGAAAAAAAGAGTAAGCAGTATGTAATTGACCCATTTCGTTAAACAGTTTGAGAGCAGTATGAGTTGTAGTAGGCAATCTTGGCATATCTGAACGGCTGGCCTAAAGCACACTCGCACACACTGAGCACCGGCCACGCTTCCGCAGCGAAAGCCAGCGATCACGGCGGGAGCTTTTTGTTTTCCTTTCAAATATTCATGCTTTGTTAGAGGCTTAGCTAAATGCATGAATAAATCCGAATATCGTACGAGTTGGAGGTTTAACTTCATACGGAAGAGCCCAGAAGATGAGTTAGTGTACAATATTAATGCTGGGCTGGAGAGAAACTTTGTGTTTTTCTTTTCTTTTTTCTTTTCTGGAGAGGCGGATGGTAATGTCTGAACATGAATCTCCAGGCCCCTTCAAGGCATTCCTCAATTTCTCCATCTGTCAAAAAAAAAGATATCCTCGATATATAGATGTTCCTCACTAGAGGAAATAATATTCTGTCATGATAATATTCAAATGAACTCATTGAATTAATTATTGATTCCTCTATCATGGTAAAAATGTACCATTTTAAACCACACTGTTTACTTCTCAGTCCATAGTATGTATATCGCTGCTGTTGGAACAAAACCTTGTATCCCCATTTTTGTCATTTTTCATTTTTTTACATAATTTTAAATTACCCATTGTCCTTTACATGGTGTGTAAATTTCATGATGTTTGGACTAAAAGAAATGACCCAAAATGACTCGGAAGAAAGTCTGGTTTTGGAGATATGAAGTTTTGTTCTCACAACAGCAATATGGAAAGTAAACTTCAAAACAGGCTGTTTTGAAACAATTCTCTTTGTGATGTCACAAAAACCAAAGCATTTACAGAAATACACCTATTCAGTTTAGCCCCGCCCCATTCACACTGAAGTTATAAGGAGTGTTTCAGCCCAGTTTGCTTTCTGAAACTCTTCCACTTCTTTTCTCACTTGCCGGCTGCCCCTTTCACTCTCCCACTCTCCTATCGCCTCCTTCACTCTTTCTCACTCTCCTGCTTGCCCCTTCACTCTCTTCACTCTCCCACTTTTTGCTTCAATCTGTTTCACTCTCCCTCTGCCTTCTTCATTGCCTATCACTCTCCAACGGTCTCGTTCACTCTATCTCTCTCTCTCCTCCAATCTCCCTTACTTTCCCTCTATCTCATTCACTCTCTCTCACTCTCCTATTGCCTAATTCACTTTTTCTCGCTCTTCTGCTTTCTCCTTCACTCTCTTTTACTCTCCCACTTTTTCCTTCAATCACTCTCACTCTCCATCTGCCTTGTTCCTGTCTTTCTCACTCTCCTGCTGTCTCCTTCACTCTCTCTCGCTCTCTCGCTGTCTCTTTCACTCACTCACTCTCACTCTCCTTCAATCTCTCCCACTCTCCCCTCTGCCTCTTCACTTTCTCACTCTCTTGCTTGCTCCTTCACTCTCTTCCACTCTCCTGCTTTTTCCTTTACTCTCTATCACCCTCCAACTGTCTTCTTCACTCTCTCTCACTATACTTCAAGCCCCCTCACTCTCCCTCTGCCTTGTTCACTTTGTCTCACTCTCCTGCTGTCTCCTTCACTCTCTCTCACTTTCTCAGTCTTCTTCACCATCTCTCACTCTCCTACTGTCTCCTTCACTCGCTTTCTCTCTCTCCTTCAATCTCTATGACTCTCCCTCTGCCTCATTTAATCTCTCTTACTCTCCTGCTGTCTCCTTCACTCTCGCTCTCTCCTGCACCCTCTCACTCTTACACTTTCTTCTTCACTCTCTTTCACTCTCTCTCCTGCTGTCTCTTCCACTCTCCCCTGCCTCCTTTACTCCCTCACTCTCCTGCTGTCTCCTTCACTCTGTCATTCTACTGCTGTCTCCTTCACTCGCTGTCACTCTCCTGCCATCTCTTTCACCCCTCTCACTCTCCCTCTGCCTCCTTTATTCTCTCTCACTCTCCTGCTGTCTCCTGCACTCTCTCTCTCTCCTGCTATCTCCTTCACCCTCTCTCACTACTCCACTTTCCCTGTCACACTCTCTCACTTTCTCTGATGCTGTCTCTTTCACTCTCTCTCACTCTCCTTTAATCTCCCCCACTCTCCCTCTGCCTCCTGCAATCTCTCTCCCTCTCCCTCTGCCTCCTTCACTTTCTCACTCTCCTGCTGTCTTCTTCACTCTCTGTCATTCTCCTGCTGCCTCCTTCACTGCTCTCACTTTCCCTCTGCCTCCTCCACTCTCTCTCACTCTCCCACTGTCTCCCTCACTCTTTGTCACTCTCTTTCTTTCACTCTGTCTTCCTCTCCTGCTGTCTCCTTCACTCTCACTCTCTCATTGCTTCTTTCACTCTTTCAATCTCCTTCGATCTCTTCCACTCTCCCTCTGCTTTCTTCAGTCTCTCCCCCTCTCACTCTGCCTCCTGAACTCTCTCTCACTCTCCTTCTGTCTCCACCCTATCTCACTCTCACTCATGCACTCTCCCTCTCACTCTCCTGCTGTCTCCTTTACTCTATCTTGCACTTCCCTTCTCCAAGCTGTGTCCATGTAGTGGTCAAAATAAAAGCACATTATTTTTTTTAAACAGATTCTTCACATGTTTTTAAACAATCTCAGTGCACTATGGCAGGTGTTCATATACCTCCATATATCTTAGCACATCACCAAAGTATAACCTATGTATGGGAAACACTGGAATGGATGGATTATTTGCACAGTAGTGAATGTAGGCAATGAAAACAATACATCTATGGCTGTTGGCTATTGTTATGGTCAATGTTGTATTGATTAAATTATTCCACAATCTATTCTGCTGCATCTCCGCCTACAGACTGATGCAGTTCTTCACCTCTGGTAATTACAGTTTATAAATGACATGCTCTTGATAAGGCAATTACTCCTTACACTGAAATATTACCAAGGTGAAGATTTCCTTTCATTTTCTTTTTCCGCGAAAACCTTTTAGCCGACTCACTTTTGATGTAAAAATGGCGACGAAGCTCATTTATAGCTCTAAAAGCTTGAACAAAGAGTGCCAGGCATGTTACCTTTTTTATGCCAGAGAATGAGGGCAAAGAGTGAACACGGATCGTTAAAACCGCCCCCTCAGAGAAAGGTGAGCGTAGAGGACATAAGTAGCTCATCGGTGAATGAGCCTGACACCATCCAGCCACCCACACACACACACACACACACACACATACACACACACACTCTTACACACTCGCCTCCTCTCAGCGCCTGCCGGGGCAATTATGCGCAATTATCGGTCAGGGAGGAGCATTGCGGAACTGGTGTGGCGAGTCTCCTCCTCTGTTTGAAATGCCTGAGCAGCTTCTCTCCAGCTATCCAAAACTCCATTATTGGAACATCAATTAATGAACGCTGCTGCTCGCTAATTGAAAGCAAGGATTACAGAAAGCGTGCCGTTGTTGGAGGGCTGTAATGGAAGTAATACGGTAATTAGGCACAATGAGATGGTTTGTCGAGACGGTGCCATATTGTTTTAAGTCGTGTGTGGGAGGAAAAAACAGTAAACAAAGTTTTGCCCATTGAGCTTTTCACTACTGAATGTGTTGTATGACTGAAAATTAAACAGTAAAAGCATTGAGAGGCAGTGCAGTCCAGATCTACTGGTATAATTATTGTAGACCACGGCTTTAAGTGGACTTTTGATATATGAAATGTAAAATGGTGCAAACAACATTTCACAGGATTTGAATACTGGACCTGAGCGCTCGTTCTCAAAATCACCTCAAAAACAATAATATTTATAGTACTATGCAAAAGTCAGATTCATTTATTTAATTGCCTGTCAAAGCAGCCTGTAAATACTAAACAACAAAAAAAAAACTGAAAACATAAACTCACGCAGAAGCCTCAACAACTAAATATATTATCAGTATTTAGTGTGTCCACTCTAGTTTTATTACAGCCTCCATTCTGTTCAGGAGATTTCTACAGGAAAAAGTTCAGTCTTAGACGTTTTGTGCTTCTCATGAGGAAAACCTGCAGCAAACCAAGTTTTGCGTCTTGAGACTGAGTCCAGATTTACTGGTAAAACTGCAGTAACCCGTGACTGTGAGTGACCTTTTGCTTGTATAATATTTCAAAATAAAACACAATATGATAAATGTATCATCATCAATAATTGCAATAAGCAATTCTTCTACTAAGCAAAAGTAGTTCATTTACAGGAAGCTATGGTTGCCAGGCAACATAATTATAACTTGGTGCTTCTTCATTGGTGATGAAGATTTTTAGCTTTATTACACTTCTATAATCTGAGAATTACACTTTTAATACACTTCTATAACCTAAGAATAGCTCAGCCAGTTTGCATAGAAGTGCCTATAGTTACTGCATAATACACCTTTGTATGTAATAAGACTGAGATTTTAAGAGGTTTATACAGAATTCAATTAATGTATGTAGTCATATATGCGCATATCCAGTATTTTACAATGGCTTTGAAATTGGCTCAGCCAGTGAAATGTAAACAATATTCAGAGTAGTTTGAAATGAAATGGTTCATTATAGAGAAACTCACTGAGTCTGATTTTCTTTAGAATGGTGGTGATAGGAACCAAGAGTCATAATGTTTATAACACAAACATAGCCATATAGTTTTTAACCTAAATGACCAGTAAACCTACAAGTGTCTTCTGAGTTTTATATGTAATGTTGATGATGGTAAAATAGTGGTAAATCTGGAAAAGAATGTTTTCTTTGGGGACTTTTTTGCTTCACAACACCCTGCATGTACCTCTTCCCCCCCAAAAAAAGTGCATTTTAGGCCAAAACAAACTAAAATGCAGACTCTAGATGTCTGGTTCCTATCACCATCACTGTGAACAATTCTGACTCAGTAAATTACTCTAGAATGGAACATTTTGCATCAAACCACACTGAGTGATGTTGTTTACATCTTAACAGTTTACTTAGGCAGAAATGTTGGACAATCGGTGGAACTGCACTTTAAAGCCTGTCAGTTGTAAATCATTCTAAGTTGGCCTGAATGCTTGTTTGAGCTGTTACTACTGAAAATGCTGCATAACTGAAAACAGTCACTCATGTTTAACAATGTTTTGATATGATGGTCAGCTCATGTAGATCGTGCCTGCTGGCCGTTGTGATGTGTCTCTTTCTTTGGTACTGTTTCAGGACACTTGAGTGACAGCATGATTAATGTTACATAAAGCTCTACGCTGAGGCTCTGTGTGACCCGTACTGCTGTGACATGTTCGACATGTTGTAGAATGAGAGGTGAAGCTTATGTACAAGCTTACCTGCCATTTGCATCATAATAATGCATGTCACAACACACCTCACCACAGGCACTGGACACCTATGATCGCCTTAATCAGATAGTCTCTATGTGTTTGCAGATATCTGTGCAAGTTACAATGGCAACAGACAAAAAGGACTGTCATATATGGATCATTCTACCCAATTAGTTCAAGCTGCAGTTCTACAGTAAAAACAGTGATTTTAAACAGATATTTACAATGACTATGTTATGATCTATTTAAACCCAAGGCATTAATTGAGATAGTAATAAGCTACAAATATACAGAAGCATCATTTATATTGTACTTTTATTGGGAGATGTCTGTCCCAAACTCTAAACCCTAAATTTCAGCTTGTGAAAATTTACATTTTACATTTCTTTTTTTATTTTAAGATCCTTTTGATTTCTTTTAAAGAGATGCTGATTTAGAGTGATTAATGTAAATTAATTTTTCAGAATAATATAATAATAATGTTTAAAAAAGGCTATTTTCATGTCACTACCGAAACTTCTTTTAGTCTGTAGGCGGAGCCTTATTTTAGGCACACCCCTGCAGTTTAGAACAGGAAGTGAGACTGCATCCTTGCCCATCATGGCGAGCAGTTAGATCCCATTGTTTTGAAGTAAATGTCCCAAAATCTGAAAATCAGTGTGGAACATTAAGAATTGTCACTACCGAAACACATTTTCTGTAGTTAAATAAACTTTTTTTGTGTTTAAATGAAACATATTATGATTTTATGTGTGTACAACTGTTCAAAGCTGTGTTTGCTAGTCATGTACTGGCAAGCATTTTTTTTTCTTCAAAATTAGCTAAAATTGTCACTACCGAAACATTTGGTAAACGTTCTATAGTGTTATGATTTTTTTTTTGTGACAAAATGGAAGATTAATCATTTATTTTAATTAAATAATCATAATTAAGGTATAGGCTCACTGAAATCAAAAGGATTTTAGTCAAAATCCAAGTCAGTTAAACGTTTGAAATGGGTTTTCCACTCTGACACTGAACCAGTTAGGCAGGATGATCTGTATTGCTTTTGACCAAGATATCAGTAACTTACCTGCCGGAAAAACACTATATACCAACCATCCAAACCACAGCATATGCTGATCACCTGGAAAACCAGCATATGCAGTGGTTTGGATGCTGTTATGTTGGTCAACCAGCATGACCAGACCAACATAAATAAGCTTAGACCAACATGCTGTTTCTTCTTCAGCAGTTTTGAAGAACAACAACAAAAATCTTTGCATTTATTTTAATGTTATGCGATGTTTTACTTGCAAAAACATGCTTACTGCAGAGATAAATAGTTTTAAGCGATGTTTTTGGCCGTCTGAGACCTTTGTACAGTACTTTTTGTGCTGTTCCAGCTGGGATAGTGGGCAGAATAACAAAAAAAAAATACTAAGCTAAAGTAGGATAAGACCCCTTACAAAAGAAACATATGTTCACCCAAGAGACTTGCTGTCGCTATTTTTCTATTTTATCTTTCCACAATGTGGGGAGAGAGATTGAAAGTTCTAAGGAGGACGTTTATTATAATCTGGCAGGTTTCTAAAGATCCAAATATATGGATATGTGCTGCTTTTGCATACTTCTGATCTACAGGACAATAATAGCTGCCTAACGTCTAGCACGTTCACCTCAACTGTAGTGCTTGTATCATTATAAATCTTTAGAAAGCTATATATTGTGATAATGATGGTGATAATGATGATGATTATGATGGTGGTGCACTACAGGAGTTGTGCTGAAATGACCTATTTTATCAGCCATTGTTGTTTTTTTTTGCGAGGAACATTGTGATTATGTGTACTATTGTTAGTAATTACAGTTTCAGTTCCACTTTAATGGCAGAGATAACTGGATATTATGTTGCTGTCTTAAGTTTTTTGTAACTGTTTCTAAATAATCAGTGGTTCAATGGAAAACCAAATTTTCCTCACTTTTGTGAAATAATAGTTTGATATAGTATGTGATACAGTATACTGTTGAAGTTTCAAAACATATTCATTTTCCAGTCCTTACAGTCAGTTTATAGAAACATACAGAAATAACTATAAAGGGAAAGTTTGTAAACAAACTCTAAGTTGGCTTGACAGAGCCATTGCTGTAGAATCCCAAGTTGTTGCTGAAGTGTTGCTAAGCTGTTGCTGTGGTATCCCAGGTGGTTGCTAAGGTGTTGCTAGGCCATTGATATCCTATCCTGCATGGTTCTGAAGTAGTTGCTAGGCCATCGATATGCTACTCTAGGTGGTTTCTAGGGTGTTACTAGGCTATAGTTAGTATCCCAGGTAGTTGCTAAATAATTGATAGGCCATTGCTGTGATATCCCAGGTGGTTGCTAAGGTGTTGCTAGACCATTGAAATGCTATTCTAGGTGGTTCCTGAGGTGTTGCTAGGATTGCTTTGGCATCCCAGGTGGTTGCTAGATAGTTACTAGGCTGTTGCTGTGGTATCCCAGGTGGTTGATAAGGTGTTGTTTGGCTGTTGCTAAGCTATCCCAGTTGGTTGCCAAGGTGTTACTAGTATGTATGTGTACATGCGTGCTAGTAAGTAGGTGAAATTGTATGTAATGCCTATGGGGGGCAGTTTGAGAGATGTCCAACGTGACATTGTGGCAGTTGGATTTGAAATTTCTGCAAGCTTATTTCATATGAGGAAATATTGTGTTTCAACAAAAGCTTGTATGTGCAATTGTTCCCAAAAGCATGAGCACAGTATTCTCAAATAGGCTCTACAATCCTGCAAAGTTTCATGGCTCTAACTCGAACACTGTGACCTGTGAAAACTGTCCAGAAATAGGGTAGAATAATAATAATGTTATAAATTGGTTTTATTGAAAGAAAAAAGAAGTCATGAAAATATAAAGTATGACTGTTTTTGGTACATAAACCCTTAAAAATTTCAGAAGTGCACTTCAGGGGATAAAATAGAATGTGAGGAAAATGCCTTAAATCTATATTTTGTAGAACTTAGCTGAACTTGTACTTATGTTCAAGGCCTGGATTTAATATCAGCTAATTACAAACAGCAGCAGGCATGCTTTATTTATTATTTATCTGTGTTTTCATCTATTTCTGTGTATGCATGGATGTATGCATGTATGTATTTATGTACGTATCTCTATGTCTTTGCAGTTCTTTTATCTTTTATTGCAGGTTTAACACCAAAAGAACTTCTTACATGATTTATAACTTTGAGTTGGGGAAAAAAGTGAAAACGTGCTCCTTGTTAAACAGATCTGAAAAGCCCCTTTGGAAAGAACTACACTGCTATTCATTTTGCAAACATGAAAACATGATCTTATACTCTGCCTGATGCTCTAAGGGTTGATCGTCCATAAAAATTTACTACTGCTGTTAATGCCTTTAGCGCTCTATGGTGCGCTCTTTCATTGAGGAGATACTAATCACATTTGCTGGGTGTGCTTGCCCACAATACATTGCACAAACAGTCAGAGCCGAGTTGAGCCAAACAAAGTTGTCATCTACACACTTAAAAAATGGTTCTTCCAGGGTTCTTTAGTAAAGAAAATGCTTCTATATAGAACCATGAACACTCAAAGAACCCTTTGTGTGATTAAAGGGTTCTTTGCATCATGAGAGGGTTCTTCAGTTTGATAAAGAATGTGCTCCTATATAGAACCTTTTTGAAAAATGATTCTATATAAGCACCAAAAAGATACTTGTATTGTTACAAGCTTGACGTCAAAACAATAGCAGAAAACTTTTAATGCTATTAAGAGCTCTTTTCAAAAAAAGTTCTATATAGAACCATCTACAGCACATTCTCCATCAATCTGTCGCTGTCGTGATGCGAAGAACCCTTTAATCATGCAGAAGCTTCTTTGAGTGTTCATGATTCTATATAGAAATACTTTCTATACTAAGTGAAGTAGCAATTTCACCATCTGACAAGCAATATACACTGTCTGTATATACAGAAACGTAATGTTACTGTGTAGAAATGATTTTATATTTTATTCAGACTTGGGCTCTGTGCCCTTGTATTGTTCTGCTGGTGATTAAAAATGCAACCCACATTTATTTTGTTTGGGATGTTTATTCTCTCAAAAAACTAGCCACTGTGACATGAAACCTATATTACTGGCAAAATTACGTACATAAAATGAATATATAGTGGAACAACGTCAGTGCCAATTAATGCATATATGTTTAGGGGAATAAACTACTGTTCATTCAGTACATTTTCTCACATTGAAATTGTCAACAAATGATTAACTAACCATTAATAGTAGCTCACCCATGTTGGCTAGCTGGCTACCATTAACACTACAATGAGCAAGTAGCCAGGTTTGCGCAGAATAAAATAGATAAAAATAGTTCCTTTTGAACCACTTTATACTATTAAGGACCACCACTGTCCACAAAAGTCCTTGTGTTACCTTGAACTTTATAACATTGCAAAATAAGGTCACCCGAACCCCCTCGTGGTGTGCTGAGCCAGTTCTCTACAGCTTGCTAAAACCATATGTATAGTTTGCTTCACTGATGACCGCTTTATTTGGCAGTTTGTCTCAGCTCGGCTCTGTTCACACAACACGCCATGGGTATTCATGTGGGTGCATTTACTATCTCCCCTATGTCGTTAGACAATGAACGGATAGTAGCACTTTATTATGGTGTGTGCTTATAGGGATACATGAGATGTCCATAAGCCCTACATGACAACAGGGCCTGAGAAAATGTACATTACAGTACATTACATTACAATTACAGTCTCATCGTACAAGCAGCTGTAGAAATCCTAAGACGTGCAGAAATGAATTTGATTTTACTTAAGGATTAGAGAAAATGTCATAAGTGTTTTTGGAGTGTTATGGAATTGCCATAAGCCATTTAATACAACCAGAAGAGAGATGTGTTTGGTTCCATTTGTTTTTGATCTTTTCATTTAATAATTATAAAAAGAAGCAAAGTAAATGATTGATCAGCATTGGCTTTTTCTTCACTGCCTGAAGCTATTTTGTGGATGATTCTCATGTGGAGTTCTGATGGTTTGCTCTTGTTTCAAGTGAGACTTGAACACTTTAATTAAAATAGAAATGAAGTCTCCTTCAAAGCACAGCAGTTCTTTATGAAAATAATGATGTCTCGTATAATTCAGCCATCATGTAATTCAGTAGTGCTTATTTTGTTGAAACCTGTTCTGTCTACCTGATCTGTCTGGAAACATTCACAAAACCCTTTAGCATTAGTTTTCAGATGATAGCATTCCTTGAATATGTTACACTACTTAACTGTAATCATTGGCTCATTTTTGCATAGAGAAATAGAAGTCATTTTCTTCGAGCCAATCAAATTGCCAAAGGACCATATAAAAGTGATTTGCAGATTCAATTCCCATTTTCTGTCATTTATGAGTGCCATCTATCAGAATATACCAGCACTTTTCAACCTAATCTTTATCTGCCATATCTGTGATATATGGACAATACCTGTCAACAATAATTTTGAAGCACTTCCTTGTACTTAGAAAAGAACAGAAAACCTGTTGACTTGAAATACACTTATAATAGGAACCATTGGGCAGTTGCTAAATTCTGTCATGCAAAACACACAATATACATTATAATGCTGTTGTTATGTGCTTATTACACCTTAACAAGCATATTATAATGCTCTTTTAATGTATTTAGTATGTCTTAATAAGCCAGTAGTTGATGGTGAACTTAATACTACATTAATAAGTTGTAATAACAGCATTTATAATGCTCTTATCAAACCTTAACAAGCCTGTAGCCAGTAGTCAAACATTAACTAGCTGTTTATTACTTCATTATTACGCTATAACTAGGGTGAATGTAGTGAATTTTTTTTCCAGATGTTTTATTTTTTTATAGATTTTTATTTGTGTATTATGTGTTTGAATTAATCTTATGCACTGTGTCTTAAGTCTTATTATTATGTCTGTATTAACCCTTTTCAAATCAAGAACTAGTGACTAACTTTTTAAGCCAATAATAACAAGCCAGTAGTTGGTAATTAACTGTGAACTCATTACTACATTATTAACCAATAGCTAGAATAAATGAAGCATTTTCCAGAACAGGTTTGATGCTCTTATTAAGCTTTAGCCAGCCAGTAGTTAGTGATTAACTAGTTGCCCATTACTATTTTATTAAGCATTTATTACTGTGAATTAAGCATTTTCCAGAACACTTGTAATGCTCTTAATTAATCAAGTTAAAACCAGGAGTGGGTGACACTGGGTCTCACATTAAAAGTGCTCTGAAAAATGTGTAATTTACCCTAAGTACTGCTTAATAATGTAGTAATAAGCAGCCAGTCAGTTACCAACTACTTACTTGTTTAGGCTTAATGAGATCATTATAAGTGCTCTGGGAATTCTTTTTTTACACTGCTTTCTGATGTAGTAGTAAGCAGATAGTTAATTACCCACTTCATTACAAGGGCTGTGAAAAATGCTTAATTTATCCTAGTTACTGCTTAATAATATGGTAATAGTCAGCCAGTTAATTACTCACTACTTTTAAGTTAAGGCTTAATAAGAGCTTTGCAAGTGTTCTTGAAAATGTTCAATTTATCGTAGTTACTACTTAATCATTTTGAAATGAGCAGCCAGTTAATTATGAACTACTTGCTTGTTAAGGCATAATAAGCACATTACAAGTGCATTATAATGCCCCCTATATTTAAGTTTTATTTCGTTTAGCTGTGTTGCTCCATTGTTTAAAAGTTGATGAGAACAGCTTTGGTATCCTAAGATATATTTGACCTCCTGGGACTTACTGTTCTGTTTCATATTCACTCTATATAGTCACATATTTCAAATGATTATTTCAGCAGCTGCCCAATGGCTTTTATTATAAGTGAGTTTTGAAGCAGTGAGACTTTCTGTTCAATGAAAAACTCTGGAGTAATCCTTTACCTCCACAGTGGAATTGTACCATATCCAGACATCAAGGTGGCTGGGCCCAAGACCATGAAATCTAAAACCATACTAGGTGCTTTAATTACTACTCAATTAATAAGATAAGCTTACAAAGTTTTTCAGATGGCTTCACGCCGCTCCTGTAAATCTTGCAGTGAGTTGTTTGCTCGTGATGTTTAATTTAGAAATGTCAGTCTCTTTCATATTTATGAGTGGTGGTCTATGTGAGGCGGGCCGGAGTAGGACAGAGTGTGCTATTCTGAGTGCACAGACAGGTGACCTTTCTGACTGCTTCACTCAGCACAGCCCAACCTGCTTTAATGTGGATGGATGGGAATTCTGAGTGGGAAGGAGGCACTCTCCCAGTGTGCTCGGCGCAAGTGCTTAGTCTGTAGAGTCGGGATTATGTGTTAAGGCTGCACCATGTATCATTTGGTGACTGTTATCACAGTATTAGGTTTGCAATATTGAAATCGCCAAAGATGATGATGCAAATTAGCCCTTTAGCAAAGCACATCATTGATTCTTTTGACTGAGTATCCTGACCAGTCTGCTATCTAGGAGCTGTATCCTAGATTTTTCCACTTTGTGTGGTTTTATGTACCAAAAACAGTATATTTATATATTTAATGTATACAGGACCATGACCGACCCTTAATTTCTCAGAATTAAGGCTGTTTTTTTACTGTGGCATTAAGACTAATATATGTAAATTGGCTCTGCTCTGATTGGCTGCCGAAAAAGCAGAGGCTGAAACATTGCTTTAGTTGGACTACACTGCTATAGGCTAAATAGGTGGAAAGGTAGGCTAAATAATGTGTTGATTTTTGTGACATCTCAACAACAATACATTCAAAACAGACCGTTGAGCTGTAATCTAGCCAGGTTTCAACAAACAGCTGCAACTCTGTGCCAGGGCTCTTTATCGAAAGAGTCCCTGTAAACTGCAACATATAAGGCAAAATAAAAGTTGAAGTTGGTCACAAGCTTTAGATAAAACACATGAAATGTCTTCAGTTGTCTTTGTTAATAACAGCCAAAAAATATTAATATCTACCAGCGTTATCTTAGTACTAACATACTATTGGAAACCCCATAGGATAGAATAGCTAAATTTAGCAATATCATAGAGGTGAGTTGTTTATTCATTTCCTCACCAAGTTTTGGCATTTTTGCCCAAACTGAGGGTCAATCTCTTATACTTACAGCTTACTATGGGTGAAAGGCATAACTAATTTATGTCAAAAGAGTAAGTCATTTTTTGTCTTTGTATTATAAATATTCACATGGTTCAATAAATGGAAATGGATTTGACCAAAGTGATGCAAGCCAATTTTAATTATGTGACATCAATGGTCCACTCATGTATTTTTAATGCATTTCATATTCAGAACACATTGTGCCATGTTGCATGTATGTTGCCTTGTGAGGCCAGTTGCATTGTTGTAATGATAATACACATCTGTGAGCATCTTGTTAAACTTTTGGTGCTGGATTGCAGTGCTAACAAGGATACTCCCCTCTAAAACTCACCCCAAATTCCTCTAGTCTGCACTCTTTCACTGTGCAGAGTACAATGAATAACACAAGCTAGCTAGCAAACCAATTTCAGTATCTTAAGAATCAGTTTTTTTCCATGCCAAGAGCTAATATTTATTTTAACTGCTTGATGCACAGCTACATGCCTAATTGGAGGTTTTTTTTTTGGGGGGGGGCATTTTTTAGCCATGCTTGCTTACATTACATCCATGGGCTAGTGACAGACTCGTTGTCCATACCCATTGTCTCGAATGGTTTACAAATGTCATACTTAATTTGTTCTCACTATTGTAAACATAGTCTGTAGCATCATAATAGCAGTATGGTATCTTGTCCAGGTTGTGCAGCCCTAGTGCTTAATGTTTTCAGCATTTTAATATTTGTCCCTTTGTTTATGCTGATAGGAACACTTCTCAGGAACAATAGAAGAGGTCAGCCTTTTGGCCATTGTACCTTGCTTCCAGTTCCCACAATGCATCTGATGTTAAATGTCAGTTTTGGTTGTTTCAACATGTTTTGTTTTTGCTTCATTTCCTTTTGTTGGCAATACGCAGCGGGAGACTGATCATAAATCATATTTTGCACATGAGCAAGCGTTGAGGATTTGTGTTTTTTTTCCGTTTTCTTCCTTTTATTGACAGCTTCGTGGCCCTGCAGTTGTTTTATCAGTGGGGTGATTAAAGTCCTTCTGCTTCGCCTTCAAAAAATCCACTTGCCTCTACTCTATTGATTAAACGGCAAGGAAGAGAGAGAGAGAGAGAGAGAGGGAGGAAAAAAAGTGTGTGTGTTATATATATCTATGTCCATGTGCATCCAGATTTCCATGGATATTCACTGATCCCTTCCCAGAGTTCCTCATCTGTCTGGACATCTGGTGTTTATCCTGCGTTTCCATCATAATGCCTATTCAGGCATGTAATTGCTAAATTAACACCCAACTCAAATGTCAATCCTGATAGTGATGCTTAGTTTTTTCCCATAATCATCATAACAAGTGGCAATCTTGGGATTTGGGCTCTATTAGTGACAAATCTAAGGTAATTCCTGTGTTGATTGGCAAGGGCACAACTGTTTTGGGTAAGTGTTTCAGTCTGAACAAGCTCTCAAAAATAATCACCTTACGCATCTGGAAAGCCTGATCACACATGCGTACAGCAGTGGTCTGTTTGTGGTTAGCGCTGTCCTTTCCACAGCCTGCAAATGCCGCTGAAAAAAAGGTTAATGGAGGCACTGGAATGACTCACGACAGTGCAATTTAGCAATGCCTTCTATTCCCTGTGGGCCTAACAGCACTACATATTCATGCCATGAAACCAGCATTTCACCTGTAGACTACATGCTCTAAATAAGAGTATTCTGTGTGAGTGCCCTGGAGTTAGTCCATGGGGACCGGAGAGGCGAAGCATAAGCATTGCATTCGAATTGCGTGGAATGGAAAAGCAGTGTCTGACCACTTTATTAGGTACACTCCCTTGCTATGTGCATCATATTCTTTATCAGGTCCACTTACCATGCGAGTGCACTTTCTAGTTCTACAATTACAGATTGCAATCCTTCCGTTTCTCTGCATCATTTGTTAGTGGTCAGGAGCTGCACAGGATCACCAGGTATTACTTGTATGATTTTTAGAGTCTAAAGTAAACCTTATAGGAATTCTCCAGCATTTTTCAACTTTATCTTTGTCTGCTGCCACTGCTCTAGTTGCTATAGAAGCTTCTCACTCCTGGCTCAGCCTTAGCTGTACTAAAACCATTTTAGTTGCTTAAGAACCTTATTTTGTTACTTTACCTTAGTTGCTCTAGATACTTCTGGCTCTGCCCTCACTGCTATGGAACCTTCTGAATCTACATGGTTGTTCTAGAACAGCTCAACAATTTGCCACACCTGCTCCAGCTAATCAACCTCTTCCCAAGTACCCGATTGGCTGGATCATGGATGTATTAAAGTTAAGTAAGGGGCAGGGCAGTTTATGGGATACAGGTTGGACCTAAACTCTGCAGGAAGGTAACTCTCCAGGACCAGGGTTGGAAACCACTCCCGTAGAACCTTCCTTGCTTTCTGCTAGATTCTCTACAACAGGCGTGTCCAATCTGATCTCCGACTCCAAACAAGCTGGAGCACACCTGACTTCACTTGTGTAATCACTTGGTCTTAGTCTTCAAATGTTTCAGCAGGTGATCTCCTGCTTTGTTGGAGTGAAAACCTGCAGCCACAACAGCCCTTTGCAGATAGGATCGGACACTCCTGCTCCACAACCTTCTAACTTTGGCTTAGTTGCTCTAGAATTTCCTGGATTCACCCCAGTTGCTCAAGAAGCTTTTGCTCTAGAATATTCAGGAAATTGACCTACTTTCCTAATTGATTTAGAACCTTCTGGCTCTGCACTAGTTGTTCTAGAACATCATCACTCTGCTCTAGAGGTTCTAGAACCTGTATTGTTGAAGTGTAACAGTTGTAGTTTCAAATTTGTGTTATATAGTCACATACTTCCAAGGTTCATTCCTGGAATCAAGCAACTGCCCGGTGGTTTCTATTGTAAGTGAGTGTCAATTCACCAACTTTTTTTCTTAGTACAGGGACGACCTTTAAAATTTGTGGTTAGTAATCGATGATACGATACAGAGATTTGGCCGACCAATGCTGGAGTATGGCTTTAAGCACCTATAGCAGCGACGGAAGAAACAAGGCAAAAACAACCCCGCCTTTCAAGCGGTGTCTTTAACTCCCTCAGTACATCTCCGACTAAAGCTGTCTGCACCGGTATGCGAGAGAGAGAAAGAGAGAGGGAGATAGGGGAGGGAAGGAGGAAAAAAAAGCGCAAAGCGGTAGACGAGTTGTCACGCTGAGTAATTAGTCTCCGCTGGGCGAGAAAGTGGCTGGATGTTGTGACACACACCAGATTGTCCACAAGTCCACTGAGAGACCCTGTCACCAGCCTGTGGGTCTGTGCAGGGACAAATAAGACGCGCGCATATATATACTCTTTCTCCCTTCATCTGCCGGAGATCTGGCTGCCAGCCAACACATACCAGTCGCAGCAGTGAGGACGGCCAAAAAAAAAAAAATATCTCCGCTTCATCATTCCTTACTTTCTTCTTTCATCTTCCTTTACGATTTTTCTTCTGTAATCCAAACTTTGCAATCACTGCTAATGCCTCCTCTGTCATTGTCCATCAGCGATCTGTCAAAAAATGAAGAATTTGCGGAAAAAAGCCCCTTCTCATCACTCAGCCTTCTTTGTTCTGTCACAACAGAGTCCGTTTCGCAAGCGCCACGACAGCCAGTTTGCTATTTATTACAATCCACTCTTCCCTTGTGTGCCAACCTTTTTTATGCTGCCTTTTAATTACCGGCGGATGGCAGAGAACGTCCGCGGCGATAAATGAAACGAGGGCTGCGAGATTTAAAAACGCAGCTAGGATCCCTACCTAGCCAGGGAAAGGGCACGGCTAGGCCATGTTTGTTGTCTGTCCGTCCGCCTAATCCAGTCCCTTTGATAGGTGGCTTTACTCAGACGGTAAATGACAGTTTGTGACAGAGTGCTGTGAGGTGGAAATCATTACTGTTACCGAGAGAGATTATGAAGTGAGCTGAAGACAGACAGGGTAAGGGTGAGGCGAGCAGGACTGAGAAAGACGAAAAAAGACGAAGGTCAGCACTTTGATAAAGGTTAGGTCTCTCCCCCCCCGTCCCCATCAGCGTCAATATGTCAGCGGATTTCCACTCCTAATGCAACCATATGCTCCAAGTTACTCTTCCCCATTAAACCCCCTTTTTTTGATGTTCTTTCGCATTAAAAAGGCACAGCCATCAGACTCAATTATTTGGCCGCTACTGACCTGCTCTTTCTTTTTCATCAAACAAGGTGCTGAAAATGTCATTAAAACGTGCACTTTTTCTGCAGTCCCTCATGAATTATGACGCGAATGCTCTGACAGGGTGGCATAACATCCCTCTAATTCAGTGCATCGATTTGCATGTGTGAGAATGTAATTAATCTTGATGGGGTTTTTAAGTCACCTCGTTTCTGATTCATGCCATTAATTCCATTCAAATACATGTGCTGGTTTTCACAGGTAGGGAAGTAACAACAGAATTGCAAATTCATGTGAATGCACACAAACAGCTTGGTAAGAGAAGTCATTAAGGATGGAGGTGAAGTTCTTTAATGAAGCAGCCTGAAGGTGAGATTAGTGTTTGGAGCTTTTCTTTCAATGTCAAATGGTCTTCTTCATTGCAATACCTATTTAGAATGTTTCTTTTTCCATAGAAAGTCAAGTACATTTGAATGATTTTAGATAGTCTCTCTGTGGAAGTTGTCAGGGTGGAGTCTTGTCTCTGGAATGTTCCACTATAGTTTCTTTAGAACCTTCTGGTTCTGCCTTAGTTGCTCTAAAACTATCAAGCTCCACTTTAGCTGCTTAAGAATTTTCTCTTCTAACTTTACCTTTGTTGCTGTAGAATCTTGTGGCTCTGTCCTCATTACTCTGGAATGTGCTGAATCTATATAGTTATTCCAGAACCTTCTGGCTTTGTGCAGCTGGCCTCATCCTAGTTTCCTAGTTCCTCTAGAACCTACTGGCACTGTTCTATTTGCTCTAGAATCTCATCACTTTACTAGTTGCTTAAGAACTTTCTCTTCTAACTTTGCCCTAGTTGCTCAAGAACCTTCTGGCTTTGCTTCGGTTACTCTAGAATTTTCTGGCCTTGTTCTAGTTTCCTAGTTGCTCTAGAATCTATTGACACTGCTGAAGTTGTTCTAAAACCAAGAAGAAGAACCTTCTCTTATAACTTTGGCTTAGTTGCTCTGTAATCTTTTGTCTTTGCCCTCATTGCGATGGAACATTCTAGATCTACATGGTTACTCTGGAACCTTCCTCTTTTGATAGTTGCTCCTGAACTTGTTGATATGTTTTGTACATTGCTTTAGTTGGTCTAAAGTTTTCTGGATTTGCCCTAGTTACTCAAGAACCTTCTAGCACTGCACCCATTGCTCTAGAATATTCTGGCCTTGTCCTGGTTTCCTTGTTGCTATAGAACCTTCTGTCTCTGCACTAGTTGCTCTAGAACCTTCTATCACTGTCCTCTTGTTCTAAAGTGTTCTCATTCCATCATAGTCTCTTTAGAACCTTCTGTCTCTGCACTAGTTGCTCTAGAACCTTCTATCACTGTCCTAGTTGCTCTAGTTATTCTAGAACCTTCTGGCTCCACCTCAGTTGCCCTAGAAGTTTTTGGTCCTGTCTTAGCTCTTCTAGAAGTTTCTGGTTCTATCCTAAATGCTCAAGAACCTTCTATGTTTGCCCTCTACACATAAAGGCTCACTGGTTCTTGGTTTGGGAAAAATCTTGAATTGGTATAGCATCACTGCATTATGTGGAAGTTACGCATCTCAAGGTTCTTCAAAGAGCCTTCTGTTGCGCAAAGTTGCTCTGGAACCTTTTGGCTCTGCCCTTGCTGCTCTAGAACCTTTTGGCTCCACCTCCCCATTGTTTTCATCTATGTGTTGTTGTGGAATCATCCTTGTGTCTCTATGTCTTTTGTGTTGTGGAAGTGTTCTCTTGTAAAGCTCTGCATAGGTTATATCATGCAAGTCAGACCACATGTCCCCTGATTTCCTGTTTTCCTAGTTTTCTTGTTTGCTAATTTATGGTGTTTTCTATTGGTTTCCAGTTTTGACCTTGCCTGTTGCTCAGTTTCTGTCTATGGTCATGGCTGTGTTGACCCTGCCTGCCTGTGTATTGACCCCTGCTGCTTATCCTGACCACAATTACTGGAAAAACCCTAGCAAATAGATCCAGCTCTTATGTCTAACCCCCTCAGCCTCCCATTACTTACAGAGATACTATGAGCATATATATTTCAGGGTCAAATGTGAACTGAAATGTACCTTTGCTATCATTATGAGCTTGACCATATGGACAAGAGGATGCCAATAGATCCATACTGGCCTAGCTGGTAGATCCAGGGAGAACACTGGCCTTAATGTAACATTACTGTATATGTTCAGATCTATCCATGCTGGTGTTTTTGCCTTTCAGCATCTTCCTACCAGCCATATGCACTTCACTGAAGATCGTCATCATGACTTACATAACTACAATGATGATAATAGTGGCCTGTGAGTGTGCTTCAAATGGGCCACGCCGCTTTAATCATTCAGCTAATGGAGCAGGACGATTTAATCATGGGGGCTTTCTGCCTTTCATCAAAAAGGAGAATGTGGAAACAGATATGAATTAGTGAAGTGGTCAGAGCCTTTTCACATTCCGTTTGATGGCATGTAATTGAACTAAAAAGTTCAACATTTCATCCCCTTCCTCAAAATATATGCTCTTTCCCCCATACTGTATTTCTTCCCTTTTCCTTCTTGTGGATTACTAATTATTCCCAGAGTAATCTGTAAACTTGTCAAAGGATGGAATCATACACAAAAGTTTTAAAGCATCACTTCCTTAAGAATAGAACTTCTAGTGCTGGGGGTTAGCATGTTTGTAGAGTGATTCAGTGAGACAAGTTATAATAAATTCTCTTTGTCAAGTTATTGTTGTTCTCAGCAAATCACTACCTCTGCTGTTGTTAGCTAGTGTTTACTCTGGTTTAATGAAGGAGAAATAATGGAAGAAGAAAGAGAGGAAAAAACACTTCGTGAAATCTTAATGAAATGTCCAGGGGTGTTTGCTATATTTGTACGCAAAATGCATGCTTAAAGGAACACCACGTCCCTTAAGAACTGTAGAGAACATTGTCGATTTTTCTGTTGTTCTGACTCAAGACGTTTTTGCATTGTATTAGACTTGGCCTCAATAGTAGCTGTATGTGGACTAGTCTCAGGACTTGTCTTGGACTTGATTTTACATGTACTTGGACTTGATAGTATTTGTCCTCAGACTTTTCTTGGACTTGATAGTATTTGTATTTGAACTTGTATTAGACCCAATAATATTTGCACTTGGACTGGTCTTGGACTTAATAATATTCATACTCAGACATGTTTTAGACTTGAGAGCATTTGTACTTGAACTTGTCTTGGTCTTGATAGTATTTGTACTTGGACTTGCCTTGAACTTCATAGTATTTGTGCTCGAACTTGTCTTGGACTCAGCAGTATTTGTACTTGGACTTGTCTTAGTCTCAGCCTTTGGTCTCACTGGAGCCTGACTACCATTTAAAAATGATATTAATTTGTATTTTCTTTCTTTTAATTGTCACCAACATTCACTGGTTGTCACCAACCTTGACTATACTCAAGCAACTCAAAACCAAATCACAGTATCTGCTTGTGTTTGATTATCGAGTTGTCATTGAATTCATTCAGAGTGGGCATTGAACATGAAGAAAATCAGCGCTGATATACTATCGTCTTCTGAAAAACTGAGAAAACCTCTCTACATCCCTACAGAATTGGCAGCAAATGTTCTGGTCTGAGCTTGCTGAGCTGTCCAGTGACATTGTGTTAGAGACACAGAGAGTTTGAAAAGTTGTGGTGGTGCTTCACAACTCAGTGGAAACACATGCTGTTCTTCACCCTCCCAGCTTGGTGGCATCATGTGAGTGTGAGACCTGACTAGTGGGTGGAACAGGATATAACTAGAATTGAGGAGAACACAGTTATTTTGCTTTTCCTTTCAGGTTCCCATTTCAGAGATACAAGGCTTTTTATGATAGTGATGATATACTAATGATACATTGACCTGCTGAAAGGACAGGGACTGGCATCGTCATCCACCAGTCCTTAATGACCAGTCGAGTTCCACCCTTGTTATGCATCTTACTTATGCAAAGACATTCAGGTGTTCGTGATTAACACCAGCCCGTGTCTGAGACCAGAACAGACTGACTCCGTTGCTGTTATCTCCGAGACACTTAGCAGAGGGCAGCTAGGGGATCATCACGGCTGCTCACCCCGAGGGTCACTGCTTAATACCAGCATGTCCTATCTGACTCGGGAGGGGCCGTGACCCCCAGTGGGCTGTGACACTTTAGAAGAAGATGGGGTTACATTGGGTTAATCAAGTCCAATGTCTCTTAGTGGAGGATATTATTTCGCCGGCCTGACTTTGTAGAAGGGTTTCTTCTTAGCCATCTCAGACAAATCATATCAACGCATGAGTGCCCTAGCATGTCCTTTTCATGTGTAGGTGAATAGATGAACATAGACATGCTTTACGTCAGTGTATGCCAAATGATGTGCCCAAAGTAGATTGCAGCATGATTAATATACAATATTGTTGTGGCTCAAAGGTCAGTAATATAATTATGAGATCATCCATGGCATCCTGCCAGATGCTGGCTAAATGTGACACCACTGAAATGCAATCACTATTATTTTTTTATATAATACCTTATGAGCATTGGAATGCATCAGACGTTACATTATAAGGGTAGGTATAAGACAATGTAATAGGGTGACTTTATAAGGGCAACTGTAAGGCAATGTAATAATGATTAACAGAGGTTACCCAAGGATTCTGTAAGTTTTACAGAGGCGTGGTGAGATAACAGAGGGAAATCTTTTTTCTAATAGTTGAGATAATGTTAACATTATCTTTTGGGGAAATTTGGGGTTTTGGGGTCTACTGAGCTTTACTCTATTACTCTAACTAGCTTTAGTTTAACACCAAGTTTGGAGATGAAGTTTAGAGTTAGTCATTGCTTTTGGGCTAGTGTTTCCACAGATGGTTTCAGCTTAACAGCCACTTTCATGAGAAGTTTAGTGTTAGAATACATGGTTTCTGCCCTGCGATGGACTGGCGACCTGTCCAGGGTGTGTCCTGCCTTCCGCCCAATGACAGCTGGGATAGGCTCCAGCACCCCACCGTGACCCAGAAGGATAAGCGGTTTAGAAGATGTATGTATGTATGTATGTATACATGGTTTCAACTTAATAGCCAGTTTGGAGATTACATTTAGAGCCTTAGATTTGGGGGTTTAAGTTATGTCCTGAGTAATGTTTGCAGCTTTTTCCATATGGAGATGATGTTTAGAGAAAGCATTAGCTTTTAAGTGCTAGCACGAATGGTTCATAACACTCAGTCTGGAGGTCAAGTTTGGGAATCTTTGGTTTGGTTTTAGAATCTTTGGGTCTTTGGTTTTGGGGTAATTCTGTCATGAATGGTTTTGAATTTTGAACAGTGAGTTTGGAGATTAAGTTTAGGGTTAGTCTTAGCATTTCGAGTTTAAGTTATGTCCTGAGTAATGTTTGCCGTTTGGGAATCTATGGTTTGGTTTTGGAATCTTTGGATCTTGGTTTTGGGGCAATTCTGTCATAAATAGTTTTGAATTTGAATAGTGAGTTTGGGGTTAATGTTTACTTTTAGGGTAATGTTAGCATTAATGATTTTGCCTTTACATCCAGTTTACAGACTAATTTTAGGGTTTGTCTTTGGTTTTGGGGTAAAGTTTGCCTAAATAGTTTTGAGTAAACAGTTTGAAGATGATTTTTAAAGTGTAGTCTTGGAATTTGGGGTAATGTCAGTATGAATAGACTGAAGATTAAGTTCAGGGTTATTAGTAGCTTTTGGGTTAGCATGAGCATGCATTGTTTTGGCTTAACAGCTAGTTTGGTGATTAAGTTTAGGATTAATGTTAGGTTTTGAGTTAGAATTAGCATAAATAGCCCCAGTTTAACAGCTGAGGGGGCATTAAGATTCAGTTTAAGCGTTTTGGATATTTTTAGAATAGTTTTGGCTTAACAGTAAATTGGGCATAATGTGTAGGGTTAGTGATATATTTTATGTTTTGAGTTATTCACTAGGGGATGGTTTATGGATAGGGGGACTAAGCTTGTACTAGGGTGGTCTAGGTGCATGGTCCTCCTCCGTTTTTTTTTTTTAATGGCCTCAAAATATCTGTTCTTCTTGAGTTTGTAGAGTAGTAACAGACAGAAATTGATCAAAAGTAGCTATTTGGTCAAATGAGCACACAGCAGATCTGTCTCTTAGTTTGCATTATGAGCAGAGCTAGTATGACTTAAAATCTCAATCTACAGGTTGAGGAATTAAGTGATATAAAATTTGCCTTATGATGTTATGATCAGCACTATATGACCTTTTCACTGACATGAACTTACCGTAAACAATAATTCATGGCAAATACTGCTGTCAATGTTTCCAAATACTGAAGAGAAGTATTAAAACAAAGAAAATAAAAGGCTGTCAATAATGTTATTTCTATTTCTGTCTATAAACTATGAAGCAAAGTTTTTTCAAATTCTTAAACTAGTTGACTTGTCAGCTAGCTAGCTAATGTAGTGTTCACCTAATTGCTATACAGAATATAATTTGCTACAAATCCATATTGTGGGTCGGCACTCATTCTGTAACTACTTACTGTTTTCTGTATATGATAGACTTTAAAAAGGTCTAATGTTTATTTTAGTGAATTTTAGGCAAAGTCCTGTCAAGGCTTCAGTGGTTGCCGACTCACATTACTATGCGCAGCAAGTAAAACCAGAGACCCTCCCCAAGGACTAATAGGACTGGTTTACAACTTACGAAGTCTGATATGATTGGCCGAGCCTGGGATTCTACTTTTCACGTTGTGTTAGTAAATCTCTGCTAGCACAGTAGAGGCAGTGCTGCATTAGAGCAGCAGCAGCGCTTCCCCCAGGTTGCACCCACTGCTATCATAGTATATTGTGAAATTGGAGACGTGATGACATGGTTCAATAATGAAGAATGAATGAGAATAAATTATAGATGATTTGAACTAGTACATTTATTTGAGAAAGGTGGCTAAATAACAATTGGCAAAAACCAGCCAGATTTCAGCATACCAGCCAGTTTAATATTAACATTAAGTGTTAGGTTTTGTGTCCGAGGAACTTTTTTTACTAGAAAAGTTTTTGATTTAAAAATATCCCAGTGGCGCAGTCATGTGTCAGGCTTGACCGAGTATTTGTCCATCGGGGGCATTCTTTTCTCTCTCTGCCTCCGATTTGAACCAGCATCATAATTTCTCTCGAGCCTCATCAGCCATTCGGAAAACACAGGCGTGCTTTGACAGGCTGTCATCTGAGGCACTTCTTTTTGACAGTCTGGGGAATATTATTTTTACTGAGTAATTACTGTACCAGCTGTTGAAATGTATTTACATGCCATCAGGATGGCCTCTGTCTTAGCGGGAGACAGGAGCTAACGTGTGGCAGCAATCTGTTCAGAAAATCCCCCTCCTCCCTTCCAGTCTGGATGCTACCAGACAGTTATGTCAGTGTGCAGTGACCATTTAAGAAGGAGTAGGCAGCCAGGGACTTGTGTGTGGCACCTGGTGTCAGCTAGCCGCTGAAAAGAGAAAAGAACCATTAGCAAAGGAGCTGCCAGCCATGCGTATGCCATCACAGCCCTTCTTTTAAGACAGGTTTGGTAAAATAACATACGGATGTTGACATACACTATCATTATGCTTGATTCTGAGTGACATATTGGTACACTGAGCAAATTTGGTCATAAGCCATTCAGTGGAATATCCACTCCATCTTCATTGGCATGTTTGGGGCTGCCCTGTATTGACATTGTAAAATGTTCTTAACATTAATATACATTTTCCAAAGAATTTTGGACCATGGCTATTGGTCTATTTGTCATGAATTGCTCACACAGTATAATGGGTAGCTGGTGTTTTCAAATGGTATAAAAATAAATAAATACATAACAATAATAATTAGGCCTGAGTATCAAAATCCAACACCTTTTTGGTACCAAATCACCAATTTTATGATAACTGATATTAACCTATGTAGAAAGTTATAAAGGTTTATTCCAACAAGTCTCAGATATTATAACACTGACTGAGGTGAAATTACATCAGCCTTTATGACAATGGACACTTGTTGGAAAAGCAGTAAGTATTTATTTAGGTTTATGTCAGTTGTAATGCAGGCTTATCTAGGTGTCATGTAGTCTTATGAATGTAAGGCTGAGAAAAGAATGTAACAAAGTGAGATATTATTCCATTAGTAGACCTGCTTTTGTTTTAGCCACACCTCCAAAACATTCAGCAGCTGGAGAGGCAAATGGTTCAAATTGCTGCTATGAAAATATATAAATAAAGCATAAAATAAAATAAAATACAAACACCACCTTGAAACAAGAACACTATCTGTTATGCTCAAATTATTATTTTACATTATTTTTAGTTATTGCAGTTAAACAATCCTGAAATCTGGGGGTGCTGTAGCCCCCCTTACCACGCTCATTACCATGTGCCAATAGACATGCTTGTTCTGAAATCCAGACTACTGATTGGCTGCCTAAAGTACATTATGTATGCATGTTATTAACATCATCACTATTTGATAACAGTCTAGTACAGTCTTAAACACACTCATTTTCAGTACTTCTCAGTTGTTGCTGGTTTAAGCCATGCCCACTTTCAGTTTGTAATTAAAAAGAAGGCAAAAAGTTCATTCTGCAATCCTTTTTGAAATCAAGTTATGAATATAGAAAAAATGAGTGACACTCATTATAGCTGTGGTTATGTTTGTGTCATTGTTATGATTGTTAATCATTATCACAATTTTCACTTTTGCAGTACTGACATCTGAAAGTGCAGCAATGTGCAAATAAGCACTTAAATATATATCCAAAGTGTTTTAACTGTGTGCTGTGGACATCCTGAGCAACCACACTTGGGTTTCTAAGGGTGCATTATTGATGCATTATTCAGTAATAGTCATTAATCAGTTGTTAACCTTCATACATCATATATATATATATATATATATATATATATATATATATATATTGCAACTGCCTTAAATATAAATGTTGCAGTCACAATATATTATTTATCTGCATCATGCAGACTTAGGATGCACATGGAGATCACTGGTGTGCACAGAGTGGGCTGCAGTGGCTCGAGTCTCTGCCCATTTTGTCTCAAAATGAATAGAGCCCTTTCTGATGAACTCTAAATGCTTTATATGCTGCTCTGCAAAGCATTTGTGCAACTTAAAATGTCCCTGGAGGATAGCCACAGTTTGGTTATGTCTGTAAATTTATAAAAGGGCTTTAAAACACCAGCCTTATCACAGAGCACTGCTGTTTCTCATGCCTGAACTTTTTTTGCCTGCCGCTTTCAGTTTGTGTCAAATGACAGCAGTATTGGATCTGTTTTATGTCAGTGTCATTTGTTATGTGTGGCAGTAAATGCGTCAGAACAAAACATCTACATTATGAAAGCAATATAGTTTGATACCAATATAGACAACGAACTTCAACGAGTTTCAGTTTATCAACATGCTTAAAGACATTTTACGTTTTAAGGGTTATATTCATGTTTGGCCAAAGCTTTGCTGGTTAGCGAACTGCTGTCATCATACAGTGTTTATGATATAATATTCTTTATGCCGATTGGATTTCTCAGCCCTTTTCCCTCACCAGTCTGAGCATGCTAATGATGGGGATTACATGCCACTATAACTCACTTTATTGTCACAATAGCATTGAAAATGTAGTAATTCCAGAGTTTAAAAAGCAGCAATATCTAGTTTAATTAGTGTTTATGATGCCTATTATCAAATGGAACACAGAGAACACAGAGAAAATTGTTAAGGTGTGTTCAACATCCACAATATGTCATCATCGCTTTTATCAGTAACACTTTATTTGAAGGCTACCTAAATGAGGATGTCATTACACATGCATAAGCCCTGAATAACATATTTATAAAGCAATACCTGATTATAATACCAGTAATCACAAGATACCATCAGCTGAAGATAATGACATTGTATTGACACAAGGGTTTTGCACTTTAACTCACGTAGAACTATGTAGGATAGATCTAAACATCTGGATCTTCCATCTAATTCTATTACTTGGGAATGACACTTCATAATATCATTATATATGGAACAAATGTCCATCATTTAAGGTTCCTTATGTCATTGCTATGTCATTTACTTCATAGAACATCTTATGTCCTCTTGTGGTTACTAACATAAACTGGTCATTAATACTTCAATATTGCTTCAGAAATATCTTATGTAGTGCTATGTAGTACTTGGGTAGGTAGCCTTCAAATAAAGTGTTTCCCTTTTATCTTCATTATAACATCTCCTGTCACCTGGAGGAGCTTTTCATGTCACCTTCACAAAAATTGTACGGTACAGGAGTGCTTTGAATTTGACAATAAGAGCACCTGCATGACACTAAAGGTGGAAATCAACTTCATTTTACTTTCTTTTTTGCCTCTGCCATGGCAGCTTCTCTAAGGCTGATTATTGTCAAGGTAACATTTTTCTCGTCACTGAAATTGAAACTTTCACTTTTCGAAGAACTTTCATTTGGAAGTTTGAGATGTTCATTGGTGCTGAGTTCACTTGACAGAATCTCAGCTACAGTAACAAAAACACAATGGAAAGGCATCATCTTTTAAACAGTGACCTTGTTTCAAAGCTTATTAGCTTCTTGTTATAAAATGTCCAGGAAAATAACATATTGAATGTTCATAGACAAGCAGATGGACTGTACTGAACCTGATATTCTGCAAGTTATTCCTCTATGGTGCAGGGGAAAAAGGAACACTGTCTTCAATACATTCTGAATAGCCTATATTCTTTCATAATTGTATGCTGCCCTTTGGAGTCGCGCTCACACATTGCTGAAAGAGAGTCAAGATGTGCAGTTCAAGAGGCAGGTGGTTAACAGAGATATGTTGCCTTTTATTGCTGTTCCATGTTAAATGTCAAGAAGCAGCCACCCAACCCATTATACTCTCTCATTCTACATTAGCACGTAGCTCCTAATGAAGACATAAATTGAAGTGTTAGACTAAAGGGAAAGAATTCAGAGATTCACACATGCCACATACTGTAGATGCATTTGTATTCACATCTAGCATGTGTGTCACATGTGAATACATATATATATATATATATATATATATATATATATATATATATATATATATATATATATATATGTATATTATTACAAAGCCACACTGGATCATTAGGTAGAACGTTTATTAAGGTAGAGAAATGCATTATAAACTGCAAAAAATGGTATCTTGTCAAGTGAAATGATCTTAGAACAAGTCAATATATCTATATATTTCCCATTTTGAGATGGTTGTGCACTTATTATAAGATTATCTAGCTTATTTCTAGACATTTTTTACTTGTTTTAGGTGATTTTATTGAGTAAAATTATCTCACTATACTGGCAGATAATTTTGCTGGTTTCAAGCAAACAAGCAAAATTATCTGCCGGGATAGTGAGATAATTTTACATAATAAAATTACTTAAAACAAGTAAAAAATGTCTAATCATAAGGGAAATAATCTTAAATTAGGCTTGCAGCAATATTAAAATATGATATATATTTATATATATATATATATATATATATATATATATATATATATATATATATATATATATATATTACAATATACAGAGAAATATTAGACAATAAATATATGAAACTATATGATCATTTTACTTGACAAGATACCATTTTTTCTATAGAAATGTTTAAAAAAGAGACTGAAAATGAATTAATTTGTTAGCAAAAATGTCAATCAGCCATTTTTGAATTATAATGGCATAACAGACTGATTTAAGAAAAAAAAAAGTTTTATTTTTCTTCTTATTGTTCTTCTTATTGTTATTCTATACATGTCAACGATGCAATAACAAACATTCCTATGCACATTTTTTTCAAGGGTTCTCTAATAAAGGTAATGGTTCTATACAGAAGAGAACTGTTTGAATATATCCACCTGACCACTGTGTTTCCAGATTAAGACTGAATTATCTGGTTAGGGAACTTTTTTTTTTAGCTACACTCTTGAAAAGGATGGTTCTTCAAGGGTTCTTTAGTAAAGAAAATGGTTCTGTAAAGACCCATGAATGCTCAAAGAACCCTTTGCATGTATAAATGATTCTTCGCATCATTAAAGTGTTTTTCAGATTGATAGAGAATGTGTTGTAGATGGTTCTATATAGAACCTTTTTGAAAAGGGTTCTATATAACACCAAAAAGGATTCTTCTATTGTTACAATCTCCACATTGTGTCAATAGAAAAACCTTTTGGGTGCTATATAGGACTCTCTTCAAAAAGGGTTCTATATAGAACCATCTACAGCACATTCTTAAGAACCCTTTCATGATGCAAAGAACCCTTTAATTATGCCAAGTATTCTTTGAGTGTTTATAGTTCTATATAGAGTCATTTTCTTTACTAAAGAATCCTTGAAGAACCATCCTTTTCAAGAGTGCAGGGTATAAAAGGGAGCTTACTTTTTTAAGCTATTGTTTTGTCCCATTAAATGTCTCTGAGGCTTTCTGAGACAACGTGCACTTTGCAGCTGTCACTACAGCTGAGTGAAAATGAAAGTATGGCAAGAACAGCAATGTTAGAAGCATAAAATGCGCAGAGCTTCAGACGACGTGTGAATGTGGCTTCATAATGACTCCTTGAAAAAGCCCAGTTGTTAGTGTTTAAATCTGTGCCCATAAAATCCAACCAGACGACAGTCACTGTCTGCTGCTAACTGGCTCTAACTGGTTTACACTTTATATTCACTTCATAACTGGATGTACTCTGCCCTCACAGGAGTAGGTTGAGCAGATAGGAGAAAGCTAACCAGCTAACGCTACAACAATGCAAGATAAACTTCCAGTTCAAGCCTTTAAAGAAAGAGTTACATAAAAAAAACTGAGATATACAAAGTAAAGAATGTCACGTGCATGCCTGTTATTAGCATAAAATGTCTGTATTTAAACCAAAGCTTACATCAAAAAAGCTAATCATGCTAGCTTGATGCTAACATGCTTTGAAGAGCATTATCGAAGTGCTGGTTTCTATATTAGACATTGTTGTGCAATGGCACTGCTTTATGGCTTTCTGTCTGTAATTGACTCTCAGTGTAAATACAGGTAAAATGTCATGAAAGACTTTATTAGTGTGAGTAATTAGTGTATTCTATAAATTATATGAATAGGACTAAAGCAACCAAGTTCCGGTTTCTGTTGACTGATCGATTACAAACATTAGCACTAAAGCATTTGAGCATCCCAACAATAAAGAGTATTTATATTTTTATATATTCCCACATTTCTATCATGTTAGGAAGTTATTAGCATTGAACATACTACCTTTTTATGCGTTGCTGAAAGTTCTATACATAAGTCATTCAAAGCATCATGGGTGCAGGAATAAGGTTGATAAATGTTATCAACCATAAATGTTATGTTAAAATGATAAATGTGGTTCTTCTCTATGATGAAAAACGTTTTTCTATGAAGAACCCTTTTAAAAGTCATTCTATGTAGCAGCAAAAAGGATCCCACTGTTGCTACAACTAAAAACTCTTGAGTGCTATAAACAACCCTTTTTGCCAAGGGTGTAGCTTTTGATTCAATACCATTATTTGACTGCTGTTAAATGTTTATATTAATTGTTTGCACTAATTCCAGGATATTTTCTGAAAGTGTCTGTTTTTCGTCTAAGATATTTAGCTTTCATTTGCTAGTTGGGTTAATGTATAGTAAGCAATGAATAACATTTATGAAGCAATACCTGAATGACTATACACAACTTAATCGTAAGATGTTTTAAGATATTGTATGAAGTAAATGACATTATTTTGGCATAAGAGGCTTTAAACTAAGGTTACAGACATTTATTCCACTTATTACACTGTTATGAAGCATCATCCCCAAGAAATGGAACACAAGCTAAGAAGCGCAATCATCAGTTCTATATATTTCCAACACTTAAAAATGATGGTTCTTCAGTGGTTCTTTTGTAAAGAAAATAGTTCTATATAGAACCATGGACACTCAAAGAACTTTGCATGTTTAAAAAGTTCTTTGCATCATAAGAGGGTTCTTTAGATTGATAGAAATTGTGCATTAATATGCTATAGATGGTTATATATAGGACCTTTTTAATAGCAGCCAAAAGGGTTCCTCTATTATTACAAGCTTAACATCGTAACAATAAAAGAACCAACTACAGCGCGTTCTCCATCAACCTTTAGAACTCTTTCATGATGCAAAGAACCCTTTAATCATGCAAATGGTTCTTTGAGTATTAAAGAATCTACATAGAACCATTTTCTTTACTAAAGAACCCTTGAAGCACCACCTTTTTTAAGAGTTTACTTAAGTTAAAGTACAACAGTGCAATTTCCACACAAGACCTGTGTGGCTGCGAACATAACTTGTTTTTCTTAGGTCTGCAGTCAAAAATCTCCTAAATAGAAATTGCTTATCAAAATAATACAACAATAACTATCATAATATCTAACAGAACGTTTACTTTTGCTACTTAAGTACATTTGAAAGCAAAGAGTTTGTGCTTTGCACAGATTGGAAAGTTCTGCTGTTATAAAGGTGATATTTTACCAAAAGTTTCGCTTGTTTTACCCAAGCACAGCATTTTTGTATGTAAATGAGTATCTATATTCATGCATATGAGAAAATATTTATCAATTATATTATATAAGTCTGAGGGAAATAAGGTATTCCATAGAACTGATAAATAGTGGTTTTAACTAGGCCTATGCCTAATAAGTTCCCTTACTTGGGAACAATGCTTCATAACAGTGTTATAAACAGAACAAAACCTTAATCGGAGGCCCCTTATGTCAATACAGTGTAATTTCCGTCAAAAAACATCTTATACTGTCATGAGCTGTTTATAAACATTTAATATTGCTTCATGAATATATTATTTAATGCATGTATGCATGTGTTGTGAAGTCCTTTTGTAGGTAGCCCTCACGTTCATAGAGAGAATGCAGTGTTCAGGATAGATCTAGATTGGGCCACCATTCAGTGCTCCATGCCCCCAGTGCAGCATGTGGAGCTGTTTCTGTCACTGTCTGGAACAGCAGAAGCTGTGGAACTGTGCTTGTGTGTCTGCTGGGAGGAGCAGGCTGAGGAGCTTTGCTGATGCCCTCAGGGAGAGAAGTGTGAAGAAGGCTGTTTAGACATCTGGACAGCTCTTGGTGTTGGAGACACGTGCTTGTGCTTCTCCCTGTGCCCTGCTGCCTACAGAGACGAAGCAGCTGCTGCGGTCACATGGGCACAGCTGGGATTTCCCTCTGCAGAAGAGTCTCTCACTGAAGAGCATCCTAGAACTCACCATTAGAGAAGGAGACAGTGTGCAGAAACAAGTGAATGCCTCACTACAGCTGCACCTTGTCAAATAATGCGAAGAGTATAATACACCTGTCACTTTTCGGTTTTGTTTGCATGTCATTTGGTGTCTGTTTGCTTGTTGTGCTGTCATGGTGTCTTTTGTCTTTCTCTTCAAATGAGCACGCTAAGGTAAATACCTACCAACTACGTTGGCATGGCAATGAAGCATTTAGTTTTGAGTCTTGAACAAGCTTTTTTGGAATCCTTATCTACTCTCTTAAAAATACGGGTGCCAAAAGGGGTTCTTTGGAACGGTGCCATAGAAGAACCACTTTTGCTTCCCTAAAGAACCATTTTCACAAATGAGATGTGCAAACATGAGGAACCTATGAGGAACGTCCCCATAATGTGAGTGTTCTGTGTCAGTTAAAAAGCTTTTAGATGCGAAGCGCCTCATGGAACTGTCTTGTAACTCACTCACATTTAGCAGGCTGAAGAATCTCCACAAGGGGGAGCACTTACTAGGACTTAAAGGAATAGTTGAGAGTCACATGAAATTCCAGAATTTTCCACTTACACCAGATGTAGTCTATTGGCCAAGACATTTTGCTTCTTTAGTTTAGAACTGGAGCAGCAATACTAACATTGCTAATAAACACTAGCACTCAGCAGTCACCCAAACAGCTTCTGTACAATTCCCAAAACTGCTCTCAACCTGCTCAGACCTCATCCATGTCTTGATTAATGGCACACAGACTTGTTGATTTGGTTTGGAGCACAGCATGACTTTCTATGAGCTATAAACATGAACAAAACTGCAGGCAGCCACTTTTGACACGTTTAAGAGGTTCAACAAGGTTTACATTCGCAACCACCTCAAGAGTAGGAGTAGGAGTGCTGATCTAGCATCAGTATTTGGAACAATGACCGTCATAAATATGGAGGAATCTGATCCAAAATCGGCCCTGCTATGTGAATACCAGTCCTGCTGTTGTCTGAAAAGGCTGCCGTTAGCAGTAAAGCTTTGTTCACTTTTATATCTTACAGTGATCTTAAGCACATCAGAAAGTTTGCACAACCTTAATGAAGAACTAGATGCAGATTGAGCAGGTTGGGAAACATTTTAGTGAATTGGTTACAGAAACATTTTGGGCTATTTGGGTGGCTATTGAGAATACTGTTTGTTATCATTGTTAACCTTGGAGATTCAGTTCTGAATTACAGAAGCAAAATTTAGACTCTTGGCTGATCGACTACAACTAGTGGAAAAATTGCGTAAATTAGATTTTTTGGCCCAACTATTCCTTTAAATAGCTTTTTGTGCTTATCTCTCTTCGTTCTTGTTCTTAGAACTGTGCCACCAGATCTTGCAACATTCAGGAACCCTTATTTGTAAGAGTGTAAAGCACATTCCTGTGGTTCTACTGGGAAAGAACAAACTTCAGCAGATACACTACCATTTGGAATTACTTGCCATATTAATGTATTTTGTTATTTTATTTAAATATTTAATTTTTTGTTAAAATTGAAAGAACTGGATTAATTGACTTACATCATCTGAAGACACATCCTTCACCAAGTTTTGACTGATTTTTTTTTAATACTCTTTCAATATGCTTGCTCTGATCCATCCTCTCAGGGAAGGGGTCTGAAGCACATCCATGGTTGTCACATGAGGTGTGCAGTTACGCATTTCCACCAGAGAGGTCTCCAAAACCCCAAATCTTACATAGTGCAGTTGTATCGCAAACTAATTGGCAATCAATACTTTCAGGTGCTTTATTTTAATATTTCAATAATTCTGTGGAGACAATATCCGTTTTTAAAATATAAAGAATTGTATTAGAACTTAATTTTTAATGGCATGCAGGTGTGGTCTTCTTCCGAACTTCTTGATTGGCTGGATCAGATGCATTAGTGTTAGGCAAAGGGGGAGGGGCAGCATGTTAGATGCAGGTTGGAACTAAACACTGCAAGAAAGTAGATATCAAGGAGTTTTTGACTACTGCTAGATCATTATTTATCATTCTAGACACATCAAACATTTCTTTTTTTCCTTTTATACATTTATCTAAAACCAAATTGGTTTTGAGCAGCAATTCTTTGAAGGTGGTCTATATTGATATGGATTTCCATCCAAGGCTGTGACTTGACTCATTTTCGTGACATGGGTCAACAAACCCTCCCTATTCTATCATTGTATAAACGTACTTCTATCCTGCACACGTTATAGAATATATGAATATGAATATATCAGTGAATTTATTGTTCTGCTGTGCATGAAAATGGAGATAGTTAACATACTGTAACTTAAAGGCCTACTAGGTCTACCTGTCTAAGAAAAAATGCAAAGAAAATACACTTAAAATAGAATAGATGCTCTTGAATAGAATAGATGAATAGATGACTTTAGGAGGGGTCTGTACAAACCCCTCTGTTCAAATACAGTGATCTCTAATAACAACTGTACTACTGTTAATGCAACTGTTCAGTTACACCATTGTGGTGATCAGAACCGACGCTTTATTCTCTTCACTGTACTCATGGTTTTGGCACAGTGCATCACAGCTGGATATGATGCTGTATTCATCTTGTATTTACCGGTCGTAATGAAGCAGCAAAATTCTGTGATGTCTCATATATCAAATTTGCTTGTTTCAGTTTAAAGGGCAAATATTGATTCTCAGTTTCATTAAATGTCAGCGTTTCATAGCACTCTTTCTGATCTAATTTCTTTCACTCCGCAGTAATACAATCAAAGCTTTTTACAGCGTGTGGTGATGCATGCAAGGATGAAAGCTATTTGAAGATTAAAGCAAACAGATTATAGTTTGTGTAATATTTTCTTTGCTAAAACGTTGTGTTTTGAGACATGATATGGAGCTCGACTTTCATTTTTCCCTGTAGATTTGGCTTTCTTCGCTTCACTATGAGGCTAATGTATTTAAAATGTAACGGAAGCTTATAGCCACGAGGTTAGCACTGTTAGCAATGTGTTAGAAAATCATCACATATGGTTTCTGACACTGTCTGACATACTGTTAACTATAAAAAGGAATAAAGTTGTCAGAAACTGCATAAGCAAGTCTGGACTACTTAACAACTCAACACAGTTTGAGGCAAATGTGAAGTTTAGACTAATGCTGATTGGTTTAATATATTACGCTGTTGTCGTAAGAAAACCTTGTATCTCCAAAATGGTAGCTTTACAGGAGAAGGAAAAAACCTACTTTAGTTTCAATGTAAGTCAATGGAACCAGACTTTTTTTCCAAGTCATTTCGGGCCATTTCTTTTGGTCCATTCAGTATGAAATTTATACACAACGTAAAGAGAAATCATTTTCAAACTATGCCAAAAACTGAAAAACAACAAGAGTGGAGACACGAGGCTTTGTTCCTACAGCAGTGATAAGCTTCTATTACTTCTTAGACATATTAGTCTCATAGCTTCAGTGCAGATTTAAAAACAAACACGCCTGGACTGATCAGCTACATTTGGCAGAGAGACTGTGAGGACTTGCTTGTACATAAAAGACGTCTCACTTTTGTCAATTAAATCAACTACAACTAGCCAGTCTAACTTACTGTTTTCTTGCTAATGCTTAAGCTTCAGCCTGGAGGCTTTCAAGGACAGTGTTTATAGCCAAAATGGTCTGTCAGCTTGTCCTAACAGCAAATGATATGTCATTATCAAAACTTGGATGTTTAAAGCCCTGTGAGGAGATGGCTTTTAAATGGATCAGTGTTAGCTTACTCAATCTATATGCATCATTAAAACAGGCCTTCTAGGGATTTAAATCATTTATATAATGACGATAGTGAACAAAGAAACAGAACAAAGTAAAAACATCTCACTTTTGCTGTTCATTTGCAATGAGAAACATGAAAAGCATTGCCAAAGCTAACTTCAGAAGCCTGAGAAAGGAACTGATGTTCTTGATTGGGTCTTTAAACGACATAGCCGGTGTTGTCAGAAGCTATGATTTCATCCTTTGTAACAAAAGTGGTCTAAATATAATACCGCTGCAATATGACAGTCTCTTCATTAGGTCATCCCTCTGCAAATTCAAGTTGACGTCGGACTTTATTTTTATTCCTTTTGGACTGCTCAGCTCGCGGCGGCACTCTCTTTTCCAGGAACTTACCCTCCTCCGGTCGTGCGCTCGGAGCAAAATATGATACTGATGCACATTTGCTCTTCTTGAAGTGTCTCATGCAATCATCTAAACTCAGCAGACTTCTTTTCAGTTCAGGTTTACTGGCTTGGAGAATAAATCGCTAACTACAGCCCACCCCCGTCCAAAACGCTCCCCCACCACAAATGTCATCCTCCGAATCGCACAAAGATGTCCTTTAGGGTAAACGGTGGAGATTTTAACTCCGCGTGATGGTTTCGGTGGAAACGAGGCAGCAGTGTTTGTGTGAAGCTTTGAGACTAGCAGAGAGTGACTAACTCTGACTGCCTCCCTCGCAACATATTTTCTTATCTTCTTCTATGTGTCGAGACGCTTGTTAGCTTTCAAACAACTCAGTTTTGGATCCCGCAAATGAAAACAAACATGAAACAATGCCCACTGGAGCAGAAACTTCACTACCAGAAATGAAGTTGTTGCAGGAAATGTTTCTTGGATGAAGAAGGAAAGAAAACATGTCCTCTTTCACACTTGAGGACTTGGATTAAACATCTTCACTTCTCTTAAAAATAAAGGGTTGTTTGGAGTGAATGTTGTAGAAGAACCAGCCTTTCAGTGGATAGTTCTTTAAAGAAATTAGATGAAGAACCTTTTTTTAAGGTTTAAAGAAACATTTTTAAAGGTTCTGTGTGAATACATCCAAGCCAAGGACAGTCTAGGAACCTTATTTATATCCTGTATTTTTAAGTAATAAGTAAAAAGTAAAAATGTAGTGTATAAACATGAGAGTAGACCACTTATTGCATTCTGTACCAATATGTCCAAGCCAAGATCCATTTAGTAACCTTTGTTTTTAAGAGCGGACATATAAAATACAGGGTATAAATACAAGAATGGACCATTACATTCCAACAAACTCTAACATTGTTACCCAAACTAAACCAAATCAAACTGCTAAGCAAACTGTAGGAGGTTATCATAAGTTATTTCTTGTCCTTTGTCTGTTTACTCACTGGACCATAAGAAGTCCCCTCATATATTTAAGGGAACAACATCTATTTTGTATGTCATTTCTCAGCATACATAAAGACATTGCCTGCATGCACTATATTGCATATAACTGATGTTATTCTAACATATTTTTATATTTTAACAGGAAAATGAAACAGCAGCACTTTATATGTATTGAAAAACTTAACTCAAGCTTATATATAGCAGAATAAAGTGACTAAAGTGGTAAATGGTTGCAGATAAACACATATTCGGGCCTAAGAACATGTACAGAATGTACTGATATTTTGATGTTAGTAATATTTTGTACAGTTTACTTGCAGACTTTATAGGAAGTAAAAATATTAAGAGACTGGGAAGACTTCATTTGAAGGCCACCTTCATAGAGACATTGAATAACATATTTATAAAGCAATATTTGAACTTTTGTGAACAGCAGATAATTTAATATGTTTTATAAAGCAAATGATCTGAACTAAAGTGACAGACATTTCTTCCATTCATAACACTGTTATGTAGCATCATGTCAAAGCAATGGAACTCGTCAGGCAGAGGCATTATTGCAATTACTGGCATAAGCTGTTCATAAATTCTATTATTATTATTGCTTTATAAAAATATTATTCAATGCTTATGCATCTGGGATGAAGTCTCTATGAGGACTTCAAATATAGTGTTACCAAGAAATGTTAGATGTATCCACAACAGAGCTGTAGATGATTCTATTTCATCATAACTGAGAAAACTAAAAGGTCAAGAATGAAATTGTAATAAAACTACCATCTAGAATGCCTGACATGACAAGTGACTGTATTTTGAGTGGTAATATACATGCTTATCTATGTTAACCCCTTAAAATCTCAGGCTTATTACTTACTAAGGCTTATTATTCAGTAACTACAGGGACTTAAATGCAAACTGGTTGAGCTATTCTTAGGTTATAGAAGTGTGTAATAAACTTTGCCATTTAAGGGGTTAAAGAAACAGTTTACTTCTTACTGAAAAATCAAATTTACACAGTTTTCCCCTTGACCCCATATTTAGTCATTTGGCTGAGATGTGGGCTGTGTTCAAACTGCAGGCAAATTGGATTTGTTTCTCAAATCAGATCTTTTGAGACAACGGTCCTCAATGTAATTTGCAAGTGATCAGATCGGATTTGTGTGTCCAGCCATTGGTTGCAGTGGTTACAGTGTAGGCGTCAATAACTCGGATTTCAATCACAGATGCAGAAGAGATGGAGGTGCATCATCTCGCCCTCCAAACTCTTCAAAATTCTTTGAACAGATGGTGATTTTCTTGAATGCCAGCACTCTTTGGTTCTTTGGTAAAGGCAATTGACCTATTTAGAACCATGAGTTCTATATAGAGCTTAAATGGTTATCTGGGTGGTAAAATAGTTCTTTGGATTGGTAGAGAATGTGTTGTACATGATTCTATATAGCACCAAAAAGGTTATTTTATTGTTATGATGTCAAGCTTGTAACAATAGAAGAACTCTTTTTTGTGCTATATGGAACCACTGGATACTTAGTGTACAGACTAACTAGCCATTTCAACTTGTTGTAGATCTGTGAGAGGTTTTTAGAAGGGTTTCACACTAGTTAGCCCACTGTAGCTGCTTTACTTGAACCCTGCTACATAATATTGATATAACCATGCCACGAACATGTCATGGTGGACATCATGTGCTGTAATGAGTTGTCATGACAGGTTTAGTTCAGTAATCTAACAGTATCATCTTACCATTACTGGTAATTGTCATGATGCTGTAATGGTTGATAACTGAAAGAATTGAAGATCGGAGAATTGACTCGCACTCCAGAGACTCAAGGTGTTTTTGACTGACAAAAAAAATCTTCTGTTATATTAGCTTTTGTAGCTTAACTGCAAAACTAAAACTACTAAAAACTTCAGACACCACACTCGGCTGATGATGTCTTGGCTGATGAAGTACATTTGAAGTCAGGAGGAAATTGTCTGATTTTTCAGTAAACCATTCCTTTAACATTCACTTCTCAATGTTTTCTCAATAATTTTCCAACAGTGAATAAACTGCATGCAAGCTTTTCATATACTGGCACTACTTCTCTATCTTGTCTTATCTACTTGTATTTGTCCCTTGGCCAGCAATGGAGAGTGCTTGCTATCATTTACTGCACTACTTACTGTCACTTTCTGTTTTCTGTCTTTCTTATCTGAACATCAGAGGACGTGTTTTATAATATGGGTGATTTTTACTTCTGTTTAGCTCCAGAAACATGACAAAGACTCTGAAGATGTTCCCTCCAAATGGAGATCGGAGGAAGAGATGGCAAAAGAAGCGACAGAGCTGAGGGGCCTCTTTAGTTAACTTCCTCTGGTAAACACATCTATAATATATAAAAACTGGCAATGACAAACTGGCAGTGACAAACCATGGTTGTTTGTTATTGCCATTTACACTAACTGAGCATTTTATTAGGTACACCTATCTTGTATCTACACTCATTGTCCATTTTATCAGCTCTGCTTACCATGTAGATACTTTGTAGTTCAACAATTACAGATTGTAGCTCATCTGTTTCTCTGCAGAGTTTATCTCACCTTTACCCAATCTAACCACTGATTGAGAGACTAGCCAAGACTAACATAAACAGTGCAGCAACAGATGAGCTACTGTCTCTGACTTTACATCTATAAGGTGTACAAGTATCTAATATAGTGTATCTAATAGAGTGGACAGTAAGTGGACACAGTGTTTAAAAACTCCAGCAGCACTGCTGTGTCTGAACCACTCATACCAACGCAACACACACTAACATGCCGCCACCACGTCAGTGTCACTGAAGCGCTGAGAACGATCTGCCACCCAAATAATACCTGCTCTGTGGTGGTCTGGTGGGGTCCTGACCATTGCTGAATGGGGTAAAGGTGGGATAACAAACTATGCAAAGAAACAGATGGACTACATTCTGTAATTGTCGAACTACAAAGTGCACCTATATTGTAAGTGGAGCTCATAAAATGAGTGTAGAAACAAGGTAGATGTACCTAATAAAGTGCTCAGTGAGTGTAGATTTGATATGCATGCATGTTTCTAATATAAGTCTTTATAGCAGCTGTTAATTAGTATCATTGTTTTTTTGTTTTTTTTCCCAACAGACTCTGCACTTGCTAAAGAAAAGCTATGGTGATTTTACATGAAGATTTAGCATCAACTTTTTATTTGTAATCACACACACACACACACACACACACACACACACACACATTATCTAAGCCACTTATCCTCCTGGGTTGCGGGGGGTTCTGGAGCCTACCCCAGCAGTCACTGGGTGAAAGGCAGGAAACATCCTGGACAGGTCGCCAGTCCATCGCAGGGCTTATTTGCAATAATAATAAAGCTGAATTTTACTTCTGCAAGAAAGTGTGTAATTGCACTCTTTTTCCTTTTATTCATTTTTGGATGAAAATTATATATTTACTTAAACATTTTTCCTTAAAAGTACAGTTTGGTGGGGAAGCCTCAGGGCATTCTAGTGTTTTTGTGAAATAAAAAAAATATATGTCTGCGATATAGTCAAGACCCCTGCAAGCATCATAGTACTCTTATTTCAATGGTAAGTCTGATGGGGAAAAGGGGTTAAATTCTTGAAATGCTGAATGGTAAATTATACAGTATCTTGGTAGATACAGATATGGGTTAGGCTTCAGAAACTGGATAACACGATTGGTAACTGACAGTGGAACCAACAATTAAGCTTTGATTTCTAATGGGTGGGACCAGCTCTGGGTCTTCTGGACGTTAGATACATCCCTGACTGTGATGAATTTCAGTCAGTTGTCAGAAATGGAAAACAGCAGAAGATCCTCATCAGGGCCCTTTATTAAAAGTCACTTTAAAACTGCTATGAGGTTAAATAATATGCTGGTTTCAAGCTTTAAATAAAACACGGAAGACCTTTACAAGCTTCTAATATACATAATAATCTAGAATTGCTAAAAATGTTCCTGTGAAGTACTGTTAGCTTAGCACTAATATAGTACTAGAATCCCATAGGGGTTCCAGAGGAAATTAGCATTAGGTGTTTTGTTTCTGACAGAGTTCATGATGCAAATGAATGCCTGGCTTTAATAGTTACTGGTCTGGTTAGCTTTTTGGATGTCTGGCATGATTATGTCAGTATTATGTAGCAGCTAGCAATATTATGTAACATTAGCACTAATAATGCTAATATTAGCAATAGTCTGTAATTAGCCTGTAATTAGCATTATTGCAAGAGCTACTGATACACATAAGACTTGCCTGTGTAGTCCCCTCACACCAACAATATAAAAGTCAATACTACACTTTATGAAATGGTAGCACAATAACAGGTAACACAGTGTCTAGTGACACAGTTACTTGTTATACAGTAACAAATAACACAGGTAAACACAGGTATACACAGTAACTTCAAATGAAAGGCATGTCTCTCTGATCTTCATTTGAACTGCATTAAATTCCACAGTTTGAAATCCCCTTTTCTAACATACGATACATATAATAATGACAATAAAAGTATATGTTAGCATATACAATGTTTTAAAAGGGTGACCAGAGTGGCTAGTTCCTGCCTGCTAAAACTGGTGCTATTGGCAATCTGGGGAATGATTGTTCGATCTCTCTTCAACCCGCACCCCACCCCGTCTCACAGATTCACACTGCCACCCTGCCGAAACTCTCTGCCACCCTTTTGCCACCCCTGGTAAAATTTTCTAGATCCACCACTGATAACTATAACAATAACAAACCACAACTTTTTCTGCAGCTGATGACTTTGCTGGTGACACAAACCTATCTGGCTAGTGTAGGTCATCAACATAGCAGGTGTCTCTCATATGACATCACATGGAACTCACGGATCGTCCTTTTGACCACTATAAACCTGAGTTTTTTGTTTCGTTTGATTGTTTCAGCCTGTAGTCACTACACACTACAGGCCCTGCTTACCTCCTACATCCATTCATTTTACTCAAAACTCTATCAAGGCTTTATGGAAATCTGTGCCTTTAAGTGCCACATTTATTCCCAAAGCCCAGTATTTCAATATGCCTGATATGCAATGCAAAGTCATCTCTTATATTTGTTATTCATGAGTGTCCTGAGCTACATTTCATTATTCATCGAGCAATCCCATTGTCGTCATGTAAATCAGCGAAAGCAACCATATTGGGCTTTTTTCTTATTCCCTAAGCAGACGTGTCATCCTGTCAGTGGGGAAATGGACAAAATAGGATTTGGTAGCCAAGGTGCTTTCTCAAAGGTCAGTCATCAGTCTGTAGTTGGTAAACCATCTGTTAGACAATCGGTCTTCAATTCAAATAAGGTTTAGGCCTGGACAGGACAAGTAAAGTAAAAGAAATGGATCACAACCTTTCATAATCCATGTTTTGTGATTGCTTTGCGCTCAGCCAAATAGTAGAAGGTTAGGATGTACACATATTGTGTCTGTTATGCTTGAAACTATCATTATTTACATTTAAGCATTTAAAGAAAAAACTGACAAATGAAAGTGTAGGCCGAGGCCCGGCTGTTATCAATAAGAGCTGAGCTGAGAAAATGTGGTTTGCCTCAAATAATCCCTTATTGCGTGAATTTATTGTTAGGCCCGCAGCCGCACATTGGAAGCTATTATGACTTGTATTATTTTATCAATGTGGAAATAAAACGATCTTGACTCGCCTCTTATTCATCCGGAAAAAAGGAAATACAATTCTGACAGAGTAACGTCTATGAGCCCATAGCCTTTTTCCAGTAATCAAGTTGTAAAAAAGGGCCCATGAATTTTAAACAACGTTATTGTCCATGAGGGCTTTCTTTAAGGAAATATCTTGAAGAGTTTGGAGGGGGAGGGAAATCTATCACACATGGCTCAGCAGAGCTGCCTTAAATGAATAGGAAGGACCCTGGCCTCATATGAAATTCATGGCAGAAATTACCCACAGGATCAAGCTCATGATCTCCGTTAGAGCATGCAGTGCTCTACTTCTAAACACGGGCTTTATCATATGTCTTGACATCGAATAATTACTTTGTCCCTATTACAATGTCACACCCTTAAAGGATATTGAATATAATTACCCATTTGAAATTTCAATTAAAAGCACTGTCCAGATAATACCTAATGTGTGCTTTAGAAAGGACATTATTTACACACGTCCCCAGTAATTACCTCCTGTAGGTCGTAACAAGCATTACACCTCTCCAAGGATCTCAAGATATACAATGGCATCATGACGCCGCCTTTGTAGCAAGGTGAAGTTTGTTTAGGACACAGTTTAACATCCTAGTTGCTTCAATCAGAACCCACCGCTAATTATTATGCAGTACATATGATACAGTATTCTGATATGAAGACTGGAATATAACTTAGTCTAAAGGCAAATATAATATCATTTACTCAATCTGTGGGAGAGAATTAGGCATCAAGGCCTCTTTGAGGTTCCTTTTTGGAGACCACTTTAGTAAATATTCACATGAACTATAAACGAAACACTAGCATTTATTACAATTAGTTCTATTAGAATCTTGGAGTCCTAGAAATCTCATTTGTTTCCTGTATTGTTAAAAATAAAGGTCCCAAAATGTGTTCTTTGAAATGATGACAAAGAAGAACCAATAAAGATTTCTAAAGGACCTCTCAATGGATGGTTCTTTAACCCTTTTCTCAGGCCCCCTTGTGGCCAATCCACCGGCCGGCTTTACATTGAGTCAGATATTTTGAATTAAAATGATTAGATAAAATATTTTATGGCACTAAGGGAGGAAACTGGGAGGGTGAGAAATCACCTGCTGTGAAAACAATTCACATCTCTCCACAAAGATAGCCATGCTGAGATAAAATTAAAAAACACAACTGCAGCTTTCTTCATGTCACAAAATCGTGCACAACTGCCACAATTAAAAAAGGTTTAAAACACTTTTAAAACACTTTAGAAATGTTTAATTGCCTTCTCACCTATAAGGATGAAAATCCACTTTTGTAAATGAGATGTGTGTGAGTGTAAAGAACCTATTTGTAGTTTACATAACCTCCACATAATGTAAAGTTTTGGCAAAAAATCGTATGTCTGAGACAAGAACCATTTAGGAGCCTTTATTTGAATCTGAAAAGAGGTTAGTGGACTGTATTGTTGTTACCTAGTTTAGTTGTGCCCAGTTCCACCCACTAGCTAGGCTTCCCTCTATCACATGTGAGCATGTTAAGCGGCACCACATTGTTTCGAATCATTGGACAGCTCAACACGCTTGGAGGAGAACACTAAATGCCAATTCTGTTACATCAGCAAATAGCTGCCTGTGTTGGCTAGCATCATGCTGAGTGATGGGGGAGAGTGGTGCCATTCGACCCCCCCAGAGGCCAGCTATGCTGTGGTATCACCAGGAATCGAACTTGCAGTACTCCAACAATAGGGCCAGTATTTATACATGTCCACTGCTTTCACCGAGAATATCTCCCTCTGCTTCCTTCACAGGGCTTTGCCACTTGAGGTGCATGTCTGTAATGCAGGACATGAACAAACCATGATATCATAGATTTCAAATTAATTTTTGTTTTAATTCTGTTCTTATTCAAGTACTCTACTCTCCTAAATGTGGTTCTAAAAATGACCCTCTTTAATTGCATATTCATGTAAAATATAGTTCAAAGACTTCTGTAAGGTTGAGGTCAGAGCTCTGTGCAGGCCACTAGATTTCTGGCATGCCAGTCTTGTCAAACTATGGACGTTGTTTTGAGCACAGGTGCACCGTCATGCAGGAACAGGCAACTGTTGCCGCAAAGTTGGAAGCATATAATTGTCTACAGTTTTTTGTATGCTGTAGCATGAACATTACCCTTCACTAGAACTAAAAAAAAAGCCAGAGATAATTATCCCTCCTCCACCAAACTTTACTGTTAGCACTATACATTCCAGGAGGAAGCATTCTCCTTGCATTCACTGAACCCAACAGACTGCCAGATTGGAAGCATGTTTTATTGTTCCAGAGAACACAATTCCACTGCTCCAGAATCCAGTGGCAGAATGGTTTACACCATTCCAGCCGACACATGGCACTGGGCATAGTAATCTTAAGCTTGTAGGCAGGTCTAGCAGGGCAGATATTTTACAAACTGACTTGTGGCAAAAGTGGCATCCTATAACAGTGCCATGTTTAAAGCCACTGAGTTCTTCAGTATGACCCATTCCACTGCCAGTGTTTTTCTATGGAGATTGCTTGGCTATGTGCTTGATTTTGTATACCTGTTAGCAATGGGTGTGGCTGAAAGTAATTAGGAATCCACATACTTTTGGCCATATAGTGTGCGTTGACACATCCTTGTTGTGTATGGAGTAGAAGGTAGCTGTTTCCCGACTGGCCAGAGATACCCAGCTGCTGCTTGTAATTGCATAAAGCCAAATAAAATGAATAGGGTTGGAATTTTGGATATAGTGCAGTAGACGCCACTCAGGAACTCCAGCTGTTAAAAGTTGACATACAAAGTGAAGTGCACTGTTTATGCAAAAAAGCATATTTGTAAATGTAAGCAATCACACATCTGTTTTTAGATCGCATTTTGTTGCATTGATTTGATACAGGTTATGTTATTGGGAAACTGCCAGTTTCTTCTCTGCCAGACAATCCCTTAAAGAAAATAATGTCCAGGCATTGTACCTTGAAATCAAAACCTTTCCCTACACCACAACCCAACCTTACCTCAAGATACACAATGAACATTGGCCAATTTTTCAGGCCTGTGCCCATATTTATTTGAGAGCAAATCCCATAAGATGGTTGGTGCTTGGGCATATTACCAACATCATTTGCCAGTAATGGACTCGGAGCAGAGGGACATTTACTAGTTAAGCTAAAGTACATGTCGCCCATCATTTTTGCTTTGGGAGTAGCTGGGAGGCTCTGTGGGTAATGTTCTCTTCCGCCTGCCCTCCATGTTTTAATCATTAACACTGCCATTTTGGGGATGAGAATATAATGGCTGCTAGGTGCCCTGGGTAGATGGGTTGGGGGAGCAGGCTCCCATTAAGGACCGTTTTTAAACAAGCGGCCATCTCTGCGGTTAAAGGACACATGGTGCTCGCAGGGTAATGGCTTAGCTCTTAGCATGGATGGATTTAGCTCAGGATGTAGGCTGAGGGTGAAACATATATATATGTATACATTACACCGAGGCCTGCACTGTGTAATAGGAAACACTTCTTTGGCTAGTGAGCGAGTCAAAACACTTTTCTCTTAAATAATAAAATATTCTAGATCTTACACATGTTAACATTGTCATAATATGTCATAGGCATTCAAAGGCAGTGAATTCATAACCATATCATGTAATAATTTTCTGTAAGTGGAATTTTTTAGACGTATAAACGCTTCAGACGTCTGGTTCCCATCACCACTGATGTGAACAATTCTGACACCGTAATTTCCTCTAGAATTGAACATTTCACAACAAACCATTCTGAATGACATTGTTTACATCTTGACCATTTACTCATGCAGAAATGTTGATAAATCAGTGGAAAAAAATTTCCCTTTAATATGGCCACTGGACAGGTTTAGCACAAGCACCTGTAACACTGCAGCCTTCAACCAGCATGTACTTCATTCTGATTATTAGCCATCAGCCCAAAGTCATCAATCAGAAAGCTGTATTAACTCCAAATATGAATATGCCCGATGAAGCACAGTAAAGCCTTAAGGTGATACAATATGCAAAGCTTTGAGACATGACCGAAAATTGCAAAGGCAGTGATTTGCACCGTCTTGGGAGGGGAATAAAATTGCACACGGCTCCATTGACGAGCTGTTGCTGCGTCTGTTGCTGCGTAAGAGAGTGCACAACTGGGGAAAAGAGGAAAAAATATGCAGTTGCTCTCCCCTCGCCGTGCGCAATCATAGGGCGGCTCAAAAGGAAATTGCTGAATTCCCAAATACATGCAGCTCGGCTTAATTAAAAGCACATTACGGTGCAAGAGAACGGAAGGGTCCGAGGAGGCCCTGGAATGGGGCTTAGCTCGTGGCTAATGAAATGAGATGATTATGTAAGCTGTCTTGGAGTTGCCCCTCTTTGACAGTGGGGCTAGGAGTACCAGCATTGAAGGGGGTGGGAGGGGTGGGGTGGGGGCTGGTGCCCAGGAGAGCCGGTGTCAATAACATGTCAGGCCTGTGCCTCTGAGCTACGTACTGCATTAACTTGACTACAGTACGCAGCCAGACTATTCTCTTTAAAGCAGACCAAGTTTAAATTGCCTCACATCAGAGTGCATTGGATAGGAGACGACAGTTGAGCAGCACTCACCAAGACAAGCACGTATCCGCACAACGAGCTGCCTGCGATTTAATTCATCCCCTTAAGCGAATGAAAAATAATTGGGGTGTCATTTCCTGTTTTCGTTTTTCACCCTCTTTGGACGCTCCAATCATCCCCACACGACTGCATACGTATATAGATATTACGAGCCACTGATTTGTTTCGTTTCACTTAAAATCATGTCAGGTGTCTAATAAGTCCTTGTGCTTGCACTATCAATTCCACCACAGTGCTCCAGGAAGCACTAGTGGGGATTTTGTTTCTGCCGGCTGTCATCAGGCTCCACAATGCCTACCTCCCAAACGTTCTAACATGCCCCCAGCCTCTCAGGAAGAACAATAGGACAGATTTTCTATCAAACAATAACCCACATCCCACACAGCATTGAATAGGGTATTGTCTTCTGCACTTTGTCATGCTTTTTGCATTGATGTCTTGCACTGTGTGTAAATGTTTGTAATTATGTGTATTTATTTTATATTCATACATATGCCCAGTGTTGCTTGTCGCTACTGCAGCACCAGATTTCACCCTGAGTACATAAAAAATATATGTACTCAAGGTGAAATACAAAGCATATATTCATATATACAAGTAACCATTTTATCTGGTACACCTACAATACACAGTATTATGTCTGAGGTGACCCTTTAATAATTTAATTTTCAGTCAAAACGACCAAGGTTATTCATCTTTCAGAGATATTTCTGAGGAGATTAGAAGATAGGCATCTTGCATAAAGAAGGGCAAAGTCAAAGGAAAGTAAATGAAAAACAAAGAGTTTTCTAATCTGGAGTTCCACAAATTATTAAAAGATATAGAAAAATGGGACTCCTAACAACCGTGCAGGACCTGGTAGACCACCAAAACTGTCCCCACCAGATAAAAAGTGGTTAAAGCTTTCATCTTTGAGAGAAAATCAAGCTGCACTGTTGCCTCAGATCTGAAGACAACTCTTGTAGCTGTCAAGAAGCCCTTGAGAAGTTTCTTAAGATATACTTCTCCAGTCAGCATCAACACTACACAGACAGAGCTGATGTCTATTTCACTCCGCCTTATCCACACTGCATTTCATCCATGGCAACAGATCTTTCACAACCTGCAACATGATGTGTTTACTATTTATAACTCTTAGATCTTAAACAAGTGGTCTAAAGTAAACAAGCAGATAAACCTTAGATGCCAGTGGGTGGAGCAGCATGCTTTGAGAGAGCTGGCTTTTGTGAGTAAACGAATTGGGGGCATTTATTTTCTGTTACACTGGGGCTCTGAAGATCTTAGTTATGCTGCTAGAAGGGACCACCATAGAACCATCTCTGACCAAGTGTCTGATTGGTGGGTTATTCTTAACAGTGGTGACAGAAATATAGGAGTGGCATGGGAGTGTTGCTTATGTATGAGTGTATTGAGTGATGCAGTGTTGCTATAACAACAGATGGACTGTAGTCAAAAACTGTGTACTTACAAAGTGCATCTATATAGTAGTCATTTCTGTTTCTGATAAAATGGCCAATGAGTATAGATACACAATTAATACAATTTTCAATTTACCCCAGATGTAGTTGATCAGCCAAGACATGTTTGGAGTCTAAATTTGCTTCTGTAGTTTTAAAATGAAGCTACAAGGCTAATATTGCTAACAAACACTAGAAATCAATAGTCACCCAAATCTTTTTCTGCAAATACATCCCCAAAACTTCTGTCAAATAAATTGACAATTTAGTCTATCTCCTGTTTTGGCTTTTCATGCCCAACCACAACAGGTAGAATGCATTCTTCAGAGGTCCTCAGGGACAAGCCTTCATACCTTCATATCAGGCCCCCCTCACCCCCCTTTCCATCTCTCAGTCTCTCTCTCAGTCTCTCTCTCACTCTTGCCTTTTGCTCTCTGCCCCCCCTTGCTCTCTGTCACCCCCATCCCCTTCCCCCCACGTCTCCATGGCCCGGTAAAAACTGCTCTGCCCACGGTTGGCTGTAAACCTGCAGGGCATTTTAAATGGAGCTTTGATCTCTGTCTCCGAACACACCCTGAGTTCGAGGAAAAAAAAAAGGCAAGAGAAAAAAATTCAGGCTAGTAGCACGTCTCTGGATGTGCTCTAATGAACAAAGTGCCACTGAGAAAAATCCCCCCAACTCTCCAAATCTGCCCGTTCAGCAGCATATGGTGGGGGACTACATCAGAAGCTCCTCCACACTGTCCTCCTAATGCCTCTTCTCTTTGTGTGAGAGAGCACGCGGCTATAAGCAGTCTGAAGCCTTTGTGCGCTTGCTTTGTGTGAGACCCTAAGACCATGACTTTTGGATATTGGGTGCTGTAGTATTCTTCCAAGTGATCAAGCGCTTAGTGGTGGAGTTCCTTAAGAAGCGTTGGTATTCAGAAGAAATCTGTCAAAAGTTGAAGGTTCAAGAAATTCTCAAGCTGAAACACATCATAGCTGCTGTAATAAAACCTCATACTGTCATCAAATGATAAGAGAATGAAAACATTCTTAACCTTAATGCATATTATAATCTTAATAAGGTAATAAAATGTAGTGATGCCATAGAATAATGTTGTTTGTTACTTTAAAGAACTTTTCAATTAATGTTTCTTTTTTTTTGTCAGTGAAATGTGAAAGGGTGAAGAACTTTGGTAAATCTTTCTTTGACTGATTCTTATTAAACAGTTTGAAACAATTTTGCATTTCCTCCAAATGTAGTTGATCAGCCAAGACATGTTTAGAGTCTGAATTTTGCTTAGTTTCAAACTGAAACTACAAAGTAACATCGCTAACAAACACTAGAAGTCAATAGTCACCCAAATCTTTTCTGTGAATACAGCCCAAAAGGCAACTCTCAACCCATTCAAACCACAGTCAGGTCTTCATTAAGGATGTGCAGACTTGTTGATTAAGTTTAATCTACAGTATGAGCCACTGTGAACTATAAAAATGAGCAAAACTTCACTGTGTAGTTAAAAGTCGGGAGCAACCAGTTTAGGCAACAGGGCTTGTGCTGAATTCACAATTGCTGTTGTTACTTTGGCACCACTTTAAAATAAGACTACCCTTATAAAGCATTTACGAATAGTGTGTTAACGGTTATTTGTTGGGTCATAAACACTTTAAAAAGCATTAATAAGCAGTTCTAACACATTAATAAAAAGGGCAAAAATTGAGCTGAGGTTTAGCAGTATAAATGGCTGTGGGTTCACTATTAGGCAAACCACAGTTTACTGTTTTCCTTTTATTTATGTGTTGTAACTGCTTATTAATGATTTTATGACCTAATTGATAACCACTAATAAACTCATTTTAAACCATTCATGAATGCTTTGTAGGGGTCGTCTTATTTTAAACTGGTCCCATTTCTTTTTATGAATAACTGTGAATCCGAGATGTATGTTTATCAATAGAATGACAGAAACAGTGTATATAATCTAGTGTTCATATGTCTGTGTGAGGTGTGTGAACATGAAGGGAAGTCTGAATTCGGCACAACAACGTGTTTTCTAAAATGTCTGATCACCGTGTTCTGCTACGCAGTAAAGTTTTGTTAAGTGTTTTAGCTCACTGTGTCATATTGCAGTCTAACCCAAGATCGACAAGTTGGTCCAGCCTTAAGGAAAAGCTGGATGTGGTTTCAAGCAGGTTGAGAGGAGTTTTGGAGATGTATTTACAGAAAAGATTTGGGTGACTATTGAATTGTGTGAATTTAACCAAGACAGTTTAACTAAATTACACTGGAATGCTTAACAGGGTCCAGGTAATCATACCAAAGTAACCAAACAGTCTAACTAAAGTTATCATCTTGTTACAACAAATAATTTCAGTACATTATAAATATATTAACTGTCTTGTTAATACATTTAACGATTGCTGTGTTGTCTAACACAGCACTTTGGAAATTGTTAAGTTACCACTATGATACCCAACATATTTATGTGGGTCATTCTATCGTTGTGGTGGCCAAAGGTGAGGCAAGGAAAATGATCTCAAAGTAAGAATAAACCACAGAAAGCCGACGTTTGTGTCACACCAGTGACTTTGTGGAAGCTCAAATGATTCATTTTATGTGAAACTACAATTTGTAATTAATTTAATTAATGTAACAATAATTAAAAATACATGAATATAATTTAATCTTATCTCAATTTTTTTTGTCAGTGGTCCTACAGAAACATATATGTCAGAAAATATACTTCTGACCAATTTCGCTAAAATAAGGGCAGCTTTACATGTTGCTGAACGATTGTGTAAGTGATGTTACTCATGAAATATTAAATGAATTTAAAATAACAACATCAATGCAATATTTGTCAGTTTCTATGTACAATGTGATTTTGAATCTGAAGACAATAAAGTGGATAATAATTTAGCAAAACCCAAATTTTTAGCAATTTTGTCAGTGGTGTCACTTTACTGATGTTTAATACAACAGACAGTATTGAATATCAACATATCAACATTCATACCCTGTTTCCCAGCACAATGGCAGAATGTCCCAGTACTTTGGAATTACTGGTACACTTATCTGGTTAACACCTAGAACTCAGAGGACTGAAGTGTAAGGAAAAAAAAAAGAAAATATTATGAAATTTTGATATGAAAGCAATGATGTATTACATCCTCTAAGGATCCATCTACCATAAAATAACCTCCTATTGATTGAATGAGTCCTTGAAAGCAGGTAATTGATTTTACCAACTGCCTTTCAAATGCACTGTATACCTCTATACGTCCTCCAATTAAGAGTTTTCCTTGTTAAGCAGCCCTTCTTTATCTCCTCGCCATGTTTCTAAATCCTTTTATCTCGAGAGAAGTGCTTGGGCCCCTGCATGGCTTGAAGGGGTCGCCGCTAAGTCTTTATCACAGACACTCTCAGCTTCTCTTGTGCGTGCAATAATTTGAAAATGAGCAAAAGGTCACTTGTGAAATGAGGTCCTGCCTCGGTCTGCCAGGATTCTTGGGGCGAGGAAGGGAAAAAAAAATAGAGGAATTACTCAATCAGGGTGCGACTCGAGTAAAGCCAGAGGCCCTGGAGGAGAGGACGAGGCAATCTGAAGATTGATTCCACCACAGCGGCGGCTTCCCTACTGTAATTCCCACTATCTGATCATTCATCTCGCTGTTTGCTGCTATGTGGAGCGCATCCGACGCCTCAGCGTATGGAGATTTCGCATGAGGTCCTGGAACTCCCACATTGCAAAGCCCACCAGAGCCAAGGGGGATGAAGAATACACTTACAGGGAAACATCATTATCTGTGATTTGGCTTGGGACCCTCACTCTCGAAACATGTATACGCAAAGGCAGGGTAATTTTTGCCCCTCCTCATGCATGTAGTCCGAGACAGGAAGAAAAAGAATATGATTTGGACCTGGCCAATGCCTCTGGGTCATTTATCAGCCCACTACCTCGCTGCCTTTGGGCTTTGGTGCAGATGGCTGACTATTTCCAGTTTGCTCCACTTGGAGCTGCCATCCACGCTCTTAAAAATAAAGGTGCTGAAAATGGTTCTGTGGAGCGATGCCATAGAAGAACCGCTTTCAAAGGACGGTTCTTTCTAGAACAAAGTTTTGCAAATGAGAGTGAAGTTGCCCGTATAGTGGAGAACTGATTCTTTCTCACTTTTTTCGGAAAAGGAAAAGTTTCAAAATGCATCACTTTTCAGTCCTTAAGGTCCATGTATGTAAACTAAGCCACAAACAACATTGGATTTACATATATCTCCCTATCAGTGGGGAGCCCTCAGGGCCTTCTAGGCGTTGATAGGAGGCCTAATGTCTTCTACGAATAAAAAAAAAATGACGTCTGTAATTTCTAGTTCATTTTTATTTAATAGTATCATCGTGCTTGTTGCATTTAAACTCTGCAAGCATTGTAGTAATACTCTCATGTTAAGATTTGGTTAGACACAGAAAGTTTCAATTCTTGAAAGGAAATCCATTTTTTTTTTCATTTTTGTATATCAGTACATACAGGCAGGACTGAAGGCCTACTGCATCAGATTGGGAAGTAGCAGTGAAATCAATCGATCATGTTTTGATTTGCAATGGGTAGGACGAATTTTCACTCTAGGCCACTCTAGGCCTTCTGGAAGTCCTAGATATGTCAATGAATGTGAACGCAAGCCATAGTCTAACCAGGTTTCAGTCAGTTGTTAGGAATAGGAAACAGTGACAGCTCTATAAAAGGGCTCTTACTGAAGGCATCACTGTAAAATTGCTACATGCAAGGTGGAATATATGTTAATATGTCATTTACAACATTGAAATGTCTGTGTTCAATCTAAAATGGCCAAAAAATGTTAGCTTAGCATTAATATGCCAATAGAATCCCATAGGGACCTAGCAGACATTTTATTATGAAGCATTATAATAAAGGTGGATTGTTTCTTGCTTTATATTTTTAATGTTATTTTTGGTTTTGCATATAGCAGTTTTACCTGCCCAGTCATGTTAAAGTTATAAGGAGTGATTCAGCCCAGGCTGCTTTGAGACTTCAACACAATACAGAGCAGCCAATCAGAACAGAGGTCACATACATCAGCCTTAAAGGCCCACTAACAAAAGCAGCCTGTTGAAATCCCGTTCCAAGAGATGAGGAGGTTGGAAAATGACCATATAAATTGAATTATGACGATGTATGGAAAATAAACCCACACAAGCGAACCCCAGGAGCCCTTGATAATGCAAAACATCTTCCCTAAAATGTAAAGATGTAAAGGTTGTGTACCAATGGAAGTTTTTTTTTCCTAGAACTGTATGTCCAAGCCAGGATCCATTTAGAAATCTTTATTTTTAAGAGAATTTATCTTTCCCAAAGCATGAGGAGGTCAGGGCAGGAGAAGTTCGGATTCGGCTGCCAAAAAGTAGGCGAGCTCGTTTATTTTCCATAAATAGGAGAGTGAGCGGGCATACGTGCATTGCAGGCCGGCCCCAGCCTCCTCTCTCTTGGTCCAGTGAACTCCGTTCATACCGATCCGCACACTTCTTTTTCATTACTCAGCTTCTGCCAGCCGGCACTTGTGCGCTGAAACGGATAAATTCGAAATCTTTCAAAAGTCGGGAAAAAAACTACTGCAAGTCGTGAGGGATTTTCACCCATACATCAAACAGATTTATCCATTGGTAATGTACAGCGCACAGTGATGTGATATTTTACACCAGGAGCTGGCATTCTCACGGACCTTCCACCATTACAAATGGAACAAGGATTGACCGCTGAGTTACTCCATAGATTATGAATGGGTTTATGTATGTTTGTATTGACTTATGTTCGTTTAACATTTATCTGTGTAGGCATCCAGCGCAAAAGGGGGCGAGTTCACCTTGAAATGGAAGGAAAAAACAAAGATTCCTCATTTCAGCCTCCTGCCTGGTGGCTCATTAGGATCCTTGAGATGAGCTTATGGGACCATGAACTACATGTAAAATTGACATCTGGTACAAAAGCAGATCAGGTATCCACATGAAAGAGGATTGTATATATATTAATCTTTCATAGGGATACCTGATCTGCTCATATACATATATATATATATATATATATATATATATATATATATATATATATATATATATATATATATATTATTTAAAAGATAATTTGGAATATTCTTTAACTGAGAAGTAAGTAAGTTCCTAGTTCAAATTCTGCATGTGGCATTCATTGATGCTGACTTCGTAATGACTGCATGTTTTTTTCCTGACCATAGGCATTGGGCACCAACTGACCCTATAAATTCATCATCCTGTTTCCTTTTTCTTCCACTCATGGCTGCTTTCAAAAATGCAATGGATCTAGAGGGACTTTGTGCTTTTAATGCTGTTATTAAACCTTACTAAGCCAGCAGCTGGCTAATTATTACTACTTTATTAAGCAGTAATTATGGTGAATTAAGCATTCAAAGCACTTTCATTTGTATTTTACGCAAAACTGTGCAAAACATTTTGGATGTCCACTATAATGCTCTTACTAAGCCTTATCAAGCCAGTACCTGGTGCAACTTATTGAGCCAACATTAGCTAATTAATTTATAAGGCAGTAACTAAGGTGAATTTAGCATTTTCCACAGCACAGCAGCTATTATTTGTGTACCATACACTTTACTACTTTGCACAATTCTTTAGGTGTCCATAATTGTTCTATTAGTATGCCTTCTCAAGCACAAGATAATGATTGTGATGTATAATAATTGATGAGGCTTGATACGGGTATTATAATGGTCACCTAAAATATAATATAATAAACAAATAAATGTTCTTAACTCACCCAAGCTGATACCTAATAAATTAGTCATAAGCAACCAATAGTTACCAGCTAGTGGCTTGATTGGGCTCAATTATAGCATCACAAGAGAATTACATTATCCATACTGGACGGTTACTGATTTTATTTCTCAGTAGACTCACTTGGTCTTCATTCCAAGGTGAACATGAAGGTTCTAAAGCAGGGATCTCCTGCATAGTTTGGTAATTTTCCTGCTCAAATACACTTTTGATATTTTGTGCTGTTAACCAGTTTGGTAGCCATCCATTTGTCATGAAGCAGTGAACTATGCTGAACACAAAGATTTTTTTTTCTTTAATTTAAAATGAAGATCAGTAAGGTTATCACTGAGATGTTCTTGCTCTTAGGCTCATTTGGTCTTCAAGTTGAGCCAAGTTAAATATGAAACTTCTAAAGCTACCAACAGCAGGGTGTGCAGCTACAAGGGTTAGGCGTGGGGGTGGGTGAAGTGTGTGGGGGGGAGTTTTTCACTTGAAAGGATGTTGCTATGCCACGGCACATACTACTTAAATAGTGTGCTAGCTTTGAAAGTTTAGAAATTCTAGCCTCTGCAGCCAAATAGTGCATCATTTTTGCGATGAGTCCCAAATGACAATTTCTTAGCTATATTATGCACTGTTGAGCTGCAGGAGTCAGTATTTAATTTCCTGCTTAGTGCACTATGTAGGGAGCAGGGAGACATTTGAGATTCAGCCCCAGCACAAGAAGAAGTGCGCCACTGGATTGGTGCTAAAAAAGATTCACAGCGGTAATTTGGTGACCAAAAAGTACTGAAAGCAAAGGTTTTTGCATTAAACAGTGCTGTGTTATCATATGTTCATTATTATATGACAAAAAGTTTAAAAATTCATGAGATGACTGCAATATACAGCGATGGGCGACCGAATGTTCTCCTCATTCAGCAGTCCATGGTTGCTTGGCAACGATACCATATGCTAAAGGAACTACATTTCTTGGCAGAATACTTGTTTATGTCTATTATTATTACTGACAACTTTGTGTATTTTATCATATTTTATGTTGGCTGCCATTTTATAAAAGTGACAAGCCACTTGAGGCTGGGCGTTACTACGATTTTATTACAGGGAAGAGAGTTTTATTGTTAAAAACACTCTTTCCATGATAAATTGCAGTAAAACACAGCCTCTCGTGGCTTTTTGCTTTAAAACATGGTGCTGAACCCAAAGATGCCACCTTAAACATATAAACTTGACTGACTCTACTTTGATCACCAATTTTCAGTGGCTGCTATCACCATAGCTATATTTACATAGCTGCATGCTACCTTTGCTATTTTGCACCAATTCTGTGAAAAGGCACAGTACAACATTAGTTGGTGGTTGTGAATGTCACTGTAGTAATGTTTCTGAGACATAAAGCTTCCTAGCTGCCTTTAGGCCCCCCCTAAAATGAAATTATGGCTACACCATTTCTGTCAGCACCTATTGTTCCTGCACTGTGAATGGCCTCAGAAGTTCCAAGTCGATCCAATTTGTTAGCAATAAATCAGGTGTTCCTTCAAGGAATAGTAGACTACCATGTCATTCTTTGTATGCATTCTGGGATTTTATGGGATCTGTCCATCAACCCTCACCCTAGGCCACCATATTAATGGCAGAGATGAAGTGCTTGAGCCAAACACAAATATTGATTAATATTCTGAGCCGTCATTGATCTCACGTAGACTCGGTTGCTTCATGAATGCCCATGAGCTGCACCACATCCCCAAACAGTGTTTCTTTGAACCTTTTTTTCAATTACTTCTTCTCAAGGAGCACAAATCACAAGAGAGGGAATATTTTGAATATTGCTTTTGAATGCATGCATGTTACTCCAACGTTTCTTTCCTACCACACATCACTGATTGTAAAAAATAATTGGCAAACAAGGTATGTAATTGGGCGCGCATTGTCTGTACCATTTGTATTCATATCACCTCTGTGGTTCACCTGTATCGCCGAACCTTATTGCCTTTGAGAGACAGTTGCAGCGAGGATAGAAAAAAGAAAAACGGAGCCCCAGTGAGAAGAAACAGTCAAATGAAAACGCTAACATTCACATTTCCCTGAAGGCTCCTTGGCAATAAAAGGAGAGGCCCTGATTTTCATTCAGATAGAAAGCCGGCGGTATGGCGCGCCGCTCTTTGCCTTTGCTCTACAGCGATGGCGGGGATGCGCGCTGATCTTGCGATGGTTGCGGGGATTCTGGGCTATTTCCTCTGCCGGCCAGAGACAACACTGTGCATCGCATTATCGTGTTATTCCCCTGTCTGTGCTGCGCCGCTTGATTTAGGTGGAAATGAAAGTTTGGAAAGGGATTTTCAGATACATCCCCTTACCTAAGCTCTATAGCAGGTGAGGATAAGAACAACATTTCAACACTTTTCATTTTTTTTATTTGTACTTAGAGTTTAATGCAAAAGTAGCCCTTCACATTTAGAGTAAGTCAGCCATGAAGCATAGGTTTTTGAAGGATTACAATCACGTGCGAGGACATTAGGACATTTAGGACAATAGGACTTTGCTGTCATAAGCAGGCAGAGGCAGCAGCAAGATATTCCCAAGGGATTATCCTTCAATTAGCACACAGGTAGTCAGTTTAATGTTAATTACAGAGTGACATATTCTTCTAATCTGTCATTGAATGTCAGTACCACTTTTACAATATGACTACCATTACAAATGGTTTAAAGTGTGTGTATTAATGCTTTCTAAATAGGTTATAGATGCTTTAAAAACCATCAATAAGCAGTTATAACACACATATTAAAGGGCAACAGTGACCTGTCCACATTCATCTATATGTTTAAACCTCAGATCTTGCTGGTAACTTATTTTACTTTGTCTTCTCCATCAGTCAATGTTATACCTGTCAGATATTTGTTAATATGTTATTACCATATAACCACCAACAGATTACTTTATTAGTTAGAAATGCTAAGCTGGCCTACATGAACACATCAAATTGCCAACTTTACATTCTAAGGCTGTGGTCTCCAACCCTGGTCCTGTAGAGCGACCTTCCTCCAGAGCCTAGTTTCAACCACAATATGCCACACTTGATCCAGCTATTGAACCTTTTCCCAAGTCCCTGATAGGCTGGGTCACATGTATTTAGTAATGCATGGGGCAGCTTATTGGATACACAATGGAACTAAACTCTGTTCTTAGCAATATTGTTCATCTTGTTGTTTTTCAGCATGCTATCTGCCATCTTCCATGATTGTCTCAGGTATTCATATAACACAGGCAGGTGGTAATGTGCACTGGACATGAAGGTGGTAATATTATGATAGTTGGGGTTTGGTGCCATCTTTTTTAGAGCAGTATTCCAGATGTGGCACAGTTGGGAACTTTCTTTTTTTGGGTTTACTGGTTTTCAACCCCGGTCCTGCAGAGTAACCTTCCTGCAGAGCCTAGTTCCAACCACAATTTGCCAAATTTGCTCCAGCTATCGAACCTTTTCCCAAGTCCCTGATTGGCTGGATCAGATGTATTAGAGATAAGTAATGGGTGGGGCAGCTTATTGGATGCACAATGGAACTAAACTCTGCAGGAAGGTAGCTCTCTAGGACCAGGATGGAGACCACTGTTCTAAGGTCTTAGCAATATTGTTTATCTCGATATTTTTCAGTATGCTATCTGCCATCTTCCTCATGATTGTCACAGGTATTGATATAACGCTGGCAGGTGATAATGTGCACCAGACACAGAGATAGTAATACAACCCCATTTCCCAAAAACGTAGGGATGCTGTGCAAAATGTAAATAAAAACAAAATGCAATGATGTGCAGATCATTTAAACCATATATTTCATTGAGCATAGCACAAAGACAACATATCAAATGTTGAAACAGAAATTTTATTGTTTTTTGAAAAATATTTGCCCATTTTGAATTTGATGCCAGCAACATGTTTCAACAAAGTTGGGACAGGGGCAACAAAAGACTGGTAAAGTTGTGCAACGCTAAAAACACACCTGGTGGTTGATTGACAACAGGTCAGTAACATGATTGGGTATAAAAAGAGCATCCCAGAAGTAAACATGAGGAGGGGTTCACCACTCTGTGAAAGACTGTACAATCAAATACCGCAACAATTCAAGAATAACGTTTCTCAATGTAAAATAGCAAAGAATTTCTATTTTTCATCATCTACAGTACATAATATCATTAAAAGTTTCAGAGAACCTGAAGAAATCTCTGTGCAAAGGACAAGGCCAAAAACTAGTATTTACTGGCCATGAGCATTGCATTAAAAACAGATATGATTCTGTAGAGAAAATCACTGGGCGGGCTCAGAAACACTTCTGAAATCCACTGTCTATGAAAACAGTTCATCGCTGCATCCACAAATGCAAGTTAAAACTCTAAAACGCCAAGAAGAAACTACATTTAAACAGGATCCAGAAATGCTGCCATCTTCTCTGGGCCTGAGCTCATTTAAAATGGACTGAGGGGAAGTGGAAAAGTGTCCTGTGGCAACATACGCTGCCATCCGGAAGGCCTTGCTTATTTCAGCAAACTGGTCTGACTGCAGTCCAGACCTGTCACCCAGTGAAAACATTTGAAGGGTTATGAAATAAAAAATACAACAAAGGAGACCCCACAAAATGTTCAGCAGCTGAAATCCTACATCAAACACGAATGGGAAAACATTTCACTTTCAAAACTACAGCAGTGTCTCCTCAGTTCCCAAATGCTTACAGAGTGTTGTTCAAAGAAGAGGTGATGAAACACAGGGGTAAACACGCCCCCGTCCCATTTTTTGGAACGTGTTGTTGGCATCAAATTCAAAATGGGCATATCATTTTCAAAAAACAATAAAATTTCTCAGTATCAACATTTGATTTGTTGTCTTAGTAGTATTTTCCTTTAAAAATATGGTTTACATGATTTGCACATCATTGCATTATATTTTTATTTACATTCTGCACAGCGTCCCAACTTTTTTGGAAATAGGGTTGTATTGTGATTGTTGGGGTTGAGTGCCATCTTATTAGAACAGTATTCCAGATGTATTCCACAGTTGGGAACTTTCTTTTTTGGGCTTACTGCTCTTCAACTCCGGTCCTGCAGAGCTACCTTCCTGCAGAGCATAGTTTCAAACACAATTTGCCACACTTGCTTCCGCTATTGAACCTTTTCCCAAGTCCCTGATTGGCTGGATCAGATGTATTAGAGTTAAGTAATGGGTGGGTCAGCTTATTGGACACAGGTTGGATCCAAACATTAAACTCAGCAGGAAGGTAGCTTTCCAGGACCAGGATAGACACCACTGTTCCAAGTTCTTAGCAATATTGTTTATCCTGATGTTTTTCAGCATGCCATCTTCCATGATTGTCTCAGGTATTGATATAACGCTTGCAGGTGGTAATGTGAACCGGACATGAAGGTGGCAATATTATGATTGTTGGGGTTGGGTGCCATCTTATTTAGAACAGCATTCCAGATGTGGCACAGTTGGGAACTTTCTTTTATGGGTTTACTGGTTTTCAACCCTGGTCCTGCAGAGCAACCTTCCCGCAGAGCCTAGTTCCAACCAGATATCTGAGGCCTGCCTAATGCATCATATCTCTTTCTCTTTGTGTTGGTACCCCTGCTCCCAGATCATCATGTGGTTTTCTCTTTTGCAAATGCTGAATCACAGATTTTAGGTTTTCCCTTTTAGTTTGATGTTTTGCATCTCAAATGGTCTATTAGCGTTTGTTAACACTTATAACTGCCAAAAAGGAGCCTTATTGTAAAGTGTAAAACACAACAGCAATTATTAAGTAAGACTTCTGCAATACTAATTAAAAATATGTACAGTCAAAGAGCAGATGCAAGGAAAATATCTTATATATATATATATATATATATACAAAAACAATAAAAACATGCTGAATGTCAAGGTAAACAATGTTGCTAAGACCTTAGAATGTGAGTTTAGCAATTTCATAAGTTAATGTATGTCATATGATCACTTCTTACTAATAGGATGTCTTGTTGGTGGTTAAATGAAAATAACTGATGAGGCTCATGTAGAAGACAAAGTATGATAAGTAACCACTAAGATCTGTGGTTTATCAGTGCAGATGAATGTAGGTTCATTATTTGTCTTATTGTAAAGTTGAACCCACCCCACTTATTGTTGCCGTTTAAAAGAAGTCTATGGCCAGGTTAGAGCAAGAAGTTAAAAAAATGATGCTCAATGATCGCAGGGGAGGAAAAATATTTTGAGATATTTTATATTTGTATGTTTTTAGAATACAAAGAAAATAATAGGTTTAATCAGAGTTTGTAAAGAATCTTTGAGGACATTGCTAGCAGCAATGGAATGTTGGATCATATTTCCTTATCTACACTCCAACAACAAAAGGTTCAGTCTTTGGAGGTTCTTCAGATTGCTTGTCTTTAAAATATGTCTTGAAATTTAAATGGTTCCTAAATGAAGCTTAATTTCTATAAGAATGCCATAAAGGTCAAATCGAGCGGAGCCTCTTATCTTTAGAGAGTAGGGAACAATGTTATTTTAGTTTCAGAACTTTCATAACCTTTTTTATTTTGTTAGTTTTCGCTTAATTAATCCAGATTAGTTTCAATTAAAGTTCTCTGACAAGGAATAGTTTAACTTTATTTTTATTTTAGTGCTGGTTTTTAGAACATTGGGGCAAAAAACATTTTTAACTCATTTCTTCCTGATGAGTTTCTAAAGGTATTAAAGGTTTCATACAGAAAGAACTAAAACATGAAAATGTTTTCCACTCTACAGTGTGTTACCTAAGGGTAAGATGCACAAAGAGGAAGCAAGGCTGTTCGCTCAGACCAGACCAGAACAAAGAGTTATCTCTGGTTAATAACTAATAATAAAAAACATATCACTCGCAGATTTAACATCATTCACAGATGCTCTGCACTTTCACCCAGTCTTCAAAGTTAATTTCAACATGCAACTGAAGTAAAGAAAACAAAAAGGAAAGAGAACTTCAGGGAGGCCCAAGGCCCAAAATAGCAAGTAAAAGATTCTTAAAAACAATAACTAGTTAAGCTACCAAAAAAAAAGAAAGAAAAGAAAATGACAAAAAACACTACCCTCACTACACCACTAAGTCCAACAGGTCAAATGGAAAGGGCAATATTCACAAAAGTACTTTCACTGACCTACATGCTCCACATTGACTAATACCAAAGGCCTTTTACAGCGGGCGCCAACAGGAACAGCCATTCACATGCCAGGAAAAGCAGGACATCAGTCATGCAGCAATGCCTACCTGTAACACTTTAACAGAGAAAAAAAGACAACCAGACACAGGATGTAACAAATGCTATTTAGTTTTGGCTCTTGTTGCGATTGACATATGCAATATTAAAAATTGACATTTTTTTTTTATTATTTTTTACATTACAGTTCATTAAGGATTTTTGTCACTGCTAGGTTTTTTTTTATATTGTTCTATTAATAGGACGGCACAGTGGCACAGTGGGTAGCACTGTCGCCTCACAGCGAGAATGGCCTGGGTTTGATTCCCGGCTGGGTGACCGGGGTCATTTCTGTGTGGAGTTTGCATGTTCTCCCCGTGTCTGCGTGGGTTTCCTCCGGATACTCTAGTTCCCTTCCACAGTCCAAAGACATGCAGTCAGGCCAATTGGACGTGCTAAATTGCCCCTAGGTGTGAGTGTGTGAATGTGTATGTCTGTCTGTCTGCCCTGCGATGGACTGGTGACCTGTCCAGGGTGTATCCTGCCTTCCGCCCAATGACAGCTGGGATAGGCTCCAGCACCCCACCGCGACCCCAAAGGATAAGCGGTTTAGATGATGTATGTATGTATGTATATGTATGTATGTTCTATTAATAGCATTCATTAGCGATAATAATAAACTTGGTATGGAGTCTAGAGGCATGAAATTAAAGCCTGTACCCAACTCATACTCACCACTTTGATAGCCAACCAGGCACGACTAGTGCTGCTAAATTTGAAACCCAAACCTGCTCGCATGAACTAATAGAGATGGATCACAGCAGACAACCTTTTACAGTGCTTTGCTTTGTTAATAAGCACTTGAATGACAGAACCTGCTAAAAAAACTCTCCACACTAATCTGAAAGCTGAGCTTTTGCTATAGCCGACACTGACCTAACTGAAAATAGGAACAATTCCGACACTGATATTGTTTCTGGTTAGCAGTCTCCGCGTCCACGCTAAATGTGTCACTGAAGAGACGATGTGCTAGTCATCCAGCTATCATAGCTCAAAATAGTATCTCAAGCTCTACACTGTGTGAGACCAGTGTACATTTTATCTGATTCAACAACCAGGTCATTAATGTTTCCAGAATATAGACGTCCCCTGACTCAACAGCTTTCTTTTTATTTCGACCATGCTGAACTGTTAGTGTGGCCAGCTTTGTCATACATGTAGACGACACTAGAGAGAAAGACAGAGAAAACATATTTATTCAAATAAAAGAAAGTCTGCTTCCTAAGAAATCACTGATTAGAAGACAAACCCGAGCCCGAACCCATATGAGAAAAATTGTCCCAAACCCAACCCGAAACTCAGTGATGTCTCAGGCCATGTTGAGCTCAGGTCAGGTCATATCTCCAAAATGGTAACTTTGGACGAAAAGGAAACAACAGTTTTTCAAAGTAATTGTAGTCATCATAAAATCTGAACATGATTTAAGAGGGCAACTGTTTTTTTTTTTTAAATTATGCCAAAAAAGTAAAAATTGGCAAAAATAGCGATACAAGGTTTTGTTGCGACAGAGACAATCTGCTGTTCTTGAAAACTTTAGCCAGATTCCAGGAAGAAGTTAAAAAAAGATAGACTATTTTTTCAAACTATAAATTTCAGGTTTAGGGATAATAATCCAAATCCAAATCCAAATTTCATTTTCAAAACAAAAATGGCATTGTGCCAACATACTTAATCTGAACGACCACACTCATCAGTTCACACACATCAGTTTTTATATGTTCTCAACAAGCCTCTGACAGTCTCGGGCATATAAGACTCTTTCTTCATGTCTATAGAATGTATAAGCATGCAGCTTCCACTGGAAGGCATAGACACCAAATTGATATGGTGTGTATGGGTGAAAAAGGTCAAGGGCTGGAGCTGGCATGCAGCAGAATGCAGAACTTTGATCAATTTTAATGGAGGTCAGGAGTCTCAGTAATGTCTGAAGGGTTTTATCTTATATGAGGAAATTTTATGTGATGTAATATTAAGAAAGACTGATTGTTTATGCAATAAAATATTGTGCATTGCCTTCGTTTTACAATACCAGCCCAGGTATAAACTACGCTTATAGAAGTAAAAGTTCCTTAGTTAGACATTTAGTTCTATGAAAAACCTTTAAATGGTGTATAACCTGAAATCAGTAGAGAACCTGTAGGGCATTCTAGCCCTTCCCAGAGGACATCAACGTCAAATTAGAAGTTTCTCTGTGTTTCTATTAATGTCTTTATGATAATGCAGCACAAAAATACAGTTCAAACAGTTCTTGAATCTGTAGAGATCAAACATGACTCACATCCGGAATTATGAGCCGCTGAAGACAAGCTGAGACACACGCCATGTGCCTCTCACTGTTTGCAACTGGTGGATTTGTAATGGATTCATGTGTCTGTCTATATTTTGCATGAAACGGACACTCAGGAAATCAGAACTGACCCATTACCTCAGAAAATAGTTCACTTTTTGTTCAGTCACCTCAGACACGGACACAAGTGGTGTGTAAAAAGTTTGTAGCAGGTTTTGGAAAGTAACAATGAAGATAACATTTATCTACTATTTTATTCTGCTACATTTGTGTACATAAGAATTTGGTAAACCCATTTCAAGCACCAAAACAATTTGTCCACATGAGTAAATCTATGTTTTAACAAGAGATATTAAGAGTTTCTAAAACTGGATTTAACTGGATAAAACTGGATTTTTCAGGGCCTCATTATAGAGAGAGCTGAGATTGTTCTGAACATTTTGATATATTTTATATATAATATACATTGTGGGTATCACGTCACATGCAAATGCCTTTAAAGACGAATTTAAGAATATATGCAAAAATCAAGAAAATGCCCTCAGACCCAAGAGGGTTAACATTCTTATTTATTTCTGTTTGGTTGGAAGCAACAGAGTTAAAATCTTGAAATGGCCAACAAGAAATTGCGCAATTGCTCTGTATGTAGGTAGGCACAGCCAAATGAACTTTCCCATTGGTTAGGCCTTCAGGAGCTGGACAGAGGGTCTAAAACTCTAGATAAACCATCAATTTACTTAGACAGTGATAAGAGAATCAACAAATCATATTTGTATTTTCCGATCAGTGTAAGAAGAACATCATTCTAGGCCAAGATACATCACTGACTGAGAAGATGAAATGTATTCTAAAGGGCGACACCAAAGGCAACGAGACTAAACAGCTCAAAAAAAGGAAATATTCTGATGCAACTTTTCTCATCAAAACTATACACACTGGACATGATACTTTTTTGAATTCCACTGTTTTGTTTGTGCCATGATAGAAACAAACAAATGGGTGGAACGTCTTCAAGTGAACATCATTGGGCACACTACTTTCCCTTTTGAAAAAGTAAAATGAGCAGGGGGAATTTCCCCAAGTTCCCCAACCTTATGAGAGCTTTCACATATAACTCAGATGTCTACAACCCAGTTTGAGCCCCTTTACAGCTGCTTTTGGAGAACGTCATCCACAAGGAAGCAGTCGGCAAACGAATCCTTCTGGTGCGTAAGAAAAACCTCTAGTTCCTGGGACACAGCTGATTGGATATCTTGGTTGTTGCCATGCCAACATCAGAAATGACTGTGATTGGTCAGTGAGTTCATAATATCTGCACAGAAATCAAAGAGAGGGTGAACAAAACAATGTCACATTAAGTGCTAGCAGAAATTAGTATTATATGTGAATACAGTTTCAGTCAGTCATTAGAAGCTTGGTGTGAAGTATATATTGATGTCTGTTGCAAACATCAAATAATAATATGGGATATCAATGCAAGCTTCAAATATCCAAAAAAAAAAATGCTGGGCCATTTTTAGCTTAGTGCTAAGATACTAAATGTCCCATAGAGGGCTAGTACATTAGCATTATAGCAGAGGTGTTTCTTCCATTTTGGACCAAGTTTTATGGCCTGAACTGAAGCCCTAGCTCTAATAGTCATGGTCCACCACTTCCTGATATATTATGTAGAGGTTCTTCAAACTTTTAAAGCATTTCAAGTGCCTTTCAATCTCAGAAATGTGGTTCTTTAAAGAACCATGCATTGAAAGGTTTGCTCTTATTGGCGCATCTATTTTTAAGGCTGTATGTTATAATATAGAATCAGTAATGGTTTCCAACATATGGTCTACTAATGATAAAGATTTGACAGCTGTACATCCTTCTTGCTTAGGAATCCTGCTGCTTCATTGTTTTTTTTAGTGCTGGAGACAAAAGGAGCCGTAATCAGTCTCAGTCTGCACTTTAGAAACTATGTATTCCTCCAGCGGCCTATGCTGCGAGGATCAATTTGATGTTGCGTAAAGGTCATTTGATCCTTTTTAAAGAAATGGAAAACTCTGATTAATAATTCATTCATGCATTGATTCGGCTTGACCTTTGCGTCACCAAGCAGGTCAATTATCTTATGGAGAAGGAGGAGGGGGTGAGGAACATAAATGGAAGTGTTCCAAACGTTCTATTAATGTTCTAACAGCCACATTCATCATGGTTATGAGTGTGCGGAGGAGGCAACGGGAGCAACGGGAGATGTTTTTCAGTTGATGCTGACAGCTCACTGTTTACTTAGCCACTAATCTCAGCTTTAGTAATGCCCAGTGGTGGAATAATTATAAGAAAGGGTCGCGACGGTGACCGCTCAGCCTCTATATCCAGGATGAGACAGAAAGTGTGGCGGAGCTGTCAGGAGATCCATGGGCTGGAACAGTAGCGAGACAGGCAGCGCCAGATCTTTGGGTGCCATCACAAAAGCAAAGCCAGAAGGAGTTGAGCGTGAGTTCAGAGGCCGTCGTCAGTTCTCTGGAGTTAAACAAACAAGCAGTGTATTTTGTATGAGCAGCTGTCGCTGGAGATAAGTTCTCTTCTTTCTTTCTTTCTTTCTTTCTTCTCCCCCCATACCCCTCACTAGATTACACGTTCTTTTGCCTGTTATGGCTTGCTTGAATAGGCAATCTTGCTCGAGTAAAGGGGGAAAAAAAAGAAGAAGCAAAATTTGAACTCCATCAAAGAACGGTAGCACCCATATCACAGAAAACTGAATTTTTCTCAGTTTTTAAAATGAAAATAATTTGACATAGAATGTAAACATATTCAGAAATTCAAAATGGACCATTCGTTTCTCAATCAATAAGGTCAAATGAGAACTAAGGTGTAACAGCAAATTTGAATTGACTATTGTTGTGATGCCACAAAAACAATTTACAGATCTTACATTTGGATGTTTCCAACTCCTCAGCAGAGAGCTGTTTGGCCCCACCCACACATGTTGAAATTATAAGGAGTGTTTTAGGTGAACTCAGACATGAAAACTCAAGAACAGTGAAAAAAAGATGACATGTTCAAAAATCAGTCTACTGTAAGGGGATCCAGTGGCATAGTTCCTTTGAGAAAATGTTAGTTAATTTTATTTTTACATGAAAATACTGGTGCATTCTGGTGCAATCAAACTATAATGCAGAGGTAATTGCTGTGAATTAATTTAGTTGATTTAAGCAACTATGCAAATACAAGTAATGTCCAGAATGTTGGTGTTTTAAGTATTTGTGACATATTTGACATTCATTTTGACACTTCAAAAATGTAAATTGGTAAGAAATTCTGCCAAAATCTCCTTTAAGAACCCACATCTCTTATAACCAGAGACTATTCTGAAAACTATATTATCTGTGTCCTACAGGTTTCACAATGGCATACAGTGACTGGACCCCGATTATTGCCACTTGCCATGTAATTCGTGGATGGTCACTAAGCTCTAATAGTGGTTACACCCCATAGAAATCAATGTGTCCTCCAACAGTTTCAGATGACAACTAAATAGAAGCTGTTTGCTTGGTTGCTAATGAACACATTAACATATTGTCATTCACTGCTCAAAAGCTACTAAAGAAAGAATTCATGGCTGTCTTTTCCCTTTTTGGTAAAGTAATCTTACCTCTGATTGGCCAATAAAAACTACATCTGTGGGTTGTCTGAACAAAGACCATGAACTGCTGCTGTGCCTTTGAATGAGGCGCAATACAGGACAATCAGATCAGATGACATATCTATAAAATCTGTCTTAAAGGCACAATAACAAAAATTAAATAAAATTTAGGATAAGATGGGTCTCAAATAGTCATGCAAAAATTAATTATATTGTTTTTATTATATAAGTGAATGTACGTAGAAAATAAAATACAAGAAAATGCAGAATTTGGGACTTTGCAACTAAAGAACAAAGAAGCAAAGGTCTGTTATTATTATGATGACAGGCATTTGAAAACATCAGTGAAAAGCACTGAGGAAAACAAATGGAATCTGGACTTGGAATGATCGATTCCATAATGAATTCCTTAATGAATCATCTCAGTTACAGGTGTCTGGTAGATCAGAGCTGGGAGGGTATTGCCTTACAGCACATTCAATATTGTATGGCGTCACAGATTGCATTAATGAACAAGATGCCACTGTGTTGTCCCTAAGTGATCATGTTCTACAGATATGACACCGTGCATGGTTTCTTGTTTTTTGTACTGTTTATGCACTTTTACTCTGCCATTGACCAACTCTAAGGCTCGAGCTGAACCATAAACAATCAAATTCCGACTAAAAATTAACATGGTTTCACCCTCTAGGTGGAAAAATAGGATTTGCTAATTTGGAGTCACTTTTGATGCAGAACTATTTTCAAAGTTTATAATTTCTGTACTGTAAAAACATTTTGGTTATGCCAATACTACATGTCTATGTATTAGATGTCCAAAACATATGTCCAAAATAGTAGCTTTACAGGAGAGGCCAAGAATAGTCTTAACTTTTAATGTAAGTTAGTGTAAAGAAATGGCAAGTATGGCAAGTAATTTTGAAACATTACTATTAGTCCATTCTCCACAAAGTTTTCATACAATATAAAGGGCAGCTGCTGTGGTCATATGTTCAAGAAAAATAAAAATCAACAGAAATGGATAAACATGGAAATTTCATAGGTTAGAGTAAGATTTAGGTAAAGTTGTGAAAATCTGTCAAATATTTGGGACATTCTGATACTTAATATTTTTCTTATAGATGTTATTAATTTATTTGAAACTTTTGGCACAAAATGAATTTCATATATTTGACATGCATTTTGACAGTTCAAAAGGGTAAATGGGCAATACATTTGGCAGAAATCTCCTTTTGAGAACCTGTATCACTTAGAAATAAAGGCTATTCTGAAAACCATATTATCTGTGTTCTACAGGTTTCATAATGGCATACAGTGCTTGGACCCCGATGATTGCCACTTGTCATGTAATTCATAGATTGTCATTAAGCTTTCAGAGTGGTTACATAGAGAACAAGCAAACTCCACACAGAAAGAACCCTGGTCGGCCAGTCGGGGAGACTGTGCTCTCAAAATGATCTAAATTTATTATCTTCAACTATAAAGTTGTTTTGATGATACTATACCGTAGGTCAAGTTCATAGCCCTGCATTACAGTTGCATCATCCTTTGATGACAACTGACTTAAACCTACATAAACTTTGATAGAGGCTTATTCCAAAAAGCAGTAGTTGTCATAAAGGCTGGTTTTATCATTGTCAATGTCAAGTTGACATAACACCTATATCAAGTGACATGGTTTTCGTTGACATTAGGTTGTGTCGTAACACTTTCTAGGGTGAGATGACAGCATGCTATGACATGACTGAATTTTAAGTAGCATTGTGTCCATATGACAGTTAGTCTCCTGTTTCCAATAGCGTCCAATATACTGGCCATTTTATTCCTGACAAAATGTCTATGTTGTTCCCAAAAGGGATACAAAATAGCATGAAAATATTTTAAATCAGGGTTGTTTTTCAATGAGAATCGAGAGAATGAGAGAAGGGACACATGCATGAAGCAGCATTTTGAGTGCAAGAACATTCAGTAACACATCTCATTTTACTTCAGAGCAAAATAAAATAAAATACATATAACTAATTTCAGTGTTTTGGTATTCTCATTAGGATACCTACCAACTTATAAACATCAATTGAACACACTTAAAGGTTGAGAAAATATACATAACTGTCAGTATGTGTCATGGCAGTGCCATAGCGATACATAAAGATATTATAAGAACAAACATTACACTTACTTTAATTAGGGAAGAAATATAGTGTCATGGCATTGCTATAGGGCTTCATAAAGCCTTATCAGCATAAATACGATACTTGACAGCCAGAGAAAATGTACTGAACTCATAAATCAGAACAAAGAACCAGTATCACACCTTCAGAATATAACTAAAATACAGTGTTACCACAGAGTGTCAAAGCATCTTTTCAGAAGTACTCACCTTTGGTTGATTCACTTGTCCAATCATATAACATAATCACCAAAATATGTTTGACATAATAAAAATACACTGAGCTAAAAGGCAGCTGTTACAACGCACCGAAACTGTTATAACAAGACGTAATCAGAGGCGTAGCCAAGGGGTGGCAGAGGTGGCCGGTGCCAGCCTACAATGAAACATGGCCACCCCAAATAGATCATTTCTATGGCTGATCTATATGAAATGTTTTGCACTGAAAAAAAGTGATTTAATTTACTTGATGCAATCCTACTAGAAAAACCAGCATAGACCAACAAGCCTGGTCATCAGCAAAATCAGCATATCGTTGCTGTTGGAAGAAAATCTCACATCTCCACTTTTGCAGTTTTTGGCATAATTTGAAAGGGCCAGTTCCCCTTTGCATTGTGCATAAATTTCATGATGAATGAACCAAAAGAAATGGCCCAAAATGACTTGTAAACAAGTCTGGTTCCATTGACTTACACTAAAAGTAAAGTATGTTTTTTCCTTCTCCTGTAAAGTTACCATTTTGGAGATACAAGGTTTTCTTCCAACAACAGCGATATGTTGTGTTTTGGTCTCTGACATGCTGGTCAACAAGTATGACCAGGCTGGGTGACCAACTAAGCCAGCATCAGACCAGCACAAGACCAGCATAAACAAGCATTGGTCAGCTTAGACCAGCAATGTACCACCACAACAAAATCTACCTACACCCTTACACCACATCAGCAAAAATCTGATATGCCAACTTGACTTTTGAAGTTGAAAAAAGCAGCTTTTGTGACTGCTAACTTCAGTAGTTGCACTTCTCTTTGTGAAAACCATTACTGTCTATCCGTGTACTATGGATTTTGTCATTTATTTTGGAGGGAAAAAAAAATTAATAAACCATACACTACTAACATGCTGTCATTAAAAGGCTACATTATGGTTACCATCTTTTTTGGTGTTTGCACTGACCCTTTAGAACTGGTTTTGACTTGAGAACTCAACTGTACTGACTTGGAACTCAACTTGAGACTTGTCTGTACTAACTCGGGCTTGAACTGAGACTTGATTGACTTAATTTGCAACAAATCTTGAAACTTATTTATTACAACATTGTTATTTGTTCCCATCTCTTATATATAAGGCATAAAAAGAGAGAAAAAGCTTATAAATTGCTGTAAATGCTTTAGCCAGTATTTTGTCCAAAGGGATTTGTCTTAATGTTGCCTTAACAGAAAAACAAAAAAACAATACTACTTTTGTTTCAGCAGGACTTCAGGGACAATAATCAACTCCAGCATGCAGAGAGTGTTCAGAATGTACGAGCTTTCCGTTGGTTCAGGCCAGCACTGTCACAATGTGCATCAATGCTAGCAAGCTGGGAGAGGGTTTTCTGTGTGCAGTTCAAGTGGTCTTATTTAAGTGCGAAGATCTAATGCATCTTGGCTTCTTAAATGAACTGCAGGCTAAGGCAGCAGCAGCAGCAGGTTCATAATGAGTGCTTAGTGCATGATTAGTGATCTGATTGAATGCCAGCCCCATTTATTACAAGCAAGATGCAGTGAGTGAGTCTCTCTCTCTCTCTCTCTCTCTCTCTCTCTCTCTCTCTCTCTCTCTCTCTCTTTCTATCTGGAAATAAACCCTAAAGCTTTCTCCACACTTTAGTATATAATAACAAAAGATTGAGCGTGTGCATCTTAAATGTCAGATGCATGTTCATGTTTGTTCGTACTAAATGTTAAGTACAGTGCCTCTCTTTCTTTCTCCCTCTCTCTCTCTCTCTCTCTCTCTCTCTCTCTCTCTCTCTCTCTCTCTCTCTCTCTCTCTCTCTCTCGCCTTCACTTTCTGCCGCCTCTGTCATTGTAAATTACGATATTATAAACTCTTCCCCCTGCAATATTTCTTTGCCTGAGCTCCAGCTACTGCCTGTCCCCCATGACTGATAGTAATGTTTGTATTATTAATACACATAAGCTTAGCAGCTATATTGACGTTTCTCTGCGCTCAGTCCTGCTGCTTTAAAACCTAATCACTTAATCGCTGATGAACTTATGATGCTGCTCATGGTAATATCTGCTGGCCCTGCATGTGTCAAATGTTTTAGACCTAGGATCAGCCTCCAGTGAGCATAACAGCACTCAATCAAACACACACTTGCTTATAAGGGCCTTTCAGTCAAGGTTAACCCATTAAACTGCAGGCTTAGTATTCAGCTAAGATGTTATGATTCCATAAGTGCTATAAATTATTTAGTAACTATGATGTAAGTAAGCAAGTAAGATGTGTAAGTAAGAGAGTGGAGCATGCATTAGGAGATATTAAAGGAGAATTTAATCTCATCGGCCAGCTGAATATTTCAACAAAGCTACAACCTCAAATTTACAGCCAAAATAACTCGACTGGTTTTGACAGCATAGCCAGTCTTCTAACTTAAATCCCATTGAAAACGTTTGGAAAATTTTGAAATTGTATAACAGAGGGAGCCTTTTAACCTTGAATGGAGTTTGTGAGTTTAGACCATGCCTTCAACATGGTGGTGGTAGTATAAGAGAAGACTGATTGAGGGAGGGGGAGGACTCTGAGAACTTGGGCTGGAGTTTTGGGCAGATTCTGCCTGTAGTTAGAAGGCCAGACCCCCTCATAGCTGTAGTAGGACTGATGTAATACTAAGGGAGGAGATGGGGTGGCGGTGGGGATTGCGAACTCTTCGTCACGGGAACAGAAGGTGAGGATGTGATTTTATATGGTGTTAGTTTGGAAGAAATAGGGGTTTCAGGCATGTTCCTCCCCCCAAACTTCAGTTATAAAATAACTACATAATGTGCCAAAATTGAACCATAATGCTGCAGTGCTGACGTCCTACCATAGATGCCTCCATGCTGTAATTGCCAATTGCTGTGCACATCACATAACAAAAATAACCCATTTTACCTCATTGTCCAGTACATTGTGCTTCTCACTGTATTTCTCCATGTCTGTGTGTTGTTATAGGCCCCTGAAAACAAAACGACCACTGATATGCAAACTTTAGTGACTATACCAGTGTGAATCCAGCATGTCAGCAGTTGGAATCATGTCGCATTGCTGTGTGAGAGGGATATTTGTCATCTGCTTTACGGGTGGGAGTAACACATTTATGTGGATTGCTGACCCAGGCTAAACTATATTTGTTTTTATGGGTTTTACTGCAAGAGTCCACTCACAGGTCAGTGCTTAGAGAGAGCCAGCAGAAAGCAGGAAGAACAATGCAGAGTGGACAAAAGCATCAGGAATCCGGCAAACGAACACACAAACACTCTTTCTCTGCCGCACTTTCTTTCCCTCGATGTGTTTATCTGTCTGTCTGTCCTCTCCCACGCACACCCATGCACTGTTTCACTCCATATTCACACTGCCAACTACCTGACTCTCACTATTCACTGAAACGAGGCAGGACATTTTAATTACTTCACACACACTGCAACTTGTTTGCTCCATCTACTGGCAGAAATAGAAAGACCTACTTAGCTGTTGAGCAGATTGGATTATAGTGAAGGAGTGCTGGGGTTTATGCATTTGTATTTACACATAGGGCAGATATCCTCCATTTTTCTTTTGTTTAATCTATTTCTTTGAGCTGAATCATAAGGTCCCCTTTTGGTGTTTGCCTGGTTTTATATTATCCTGAGAAATGCATGCCTTTGAGTTTTTCACCTCCAGTCCTGGAGGGATACCTACACTTCACATTTTCATGTTTTTCCTGTGCAACAATCAAAGCATTAACTAATCTTCAGGACTTTATTGGGCATTTATTAGAATAGGACAATTTGTTTATTTCATTTATTAGAATAGGTCTGCAGAGGTCCATCATATTATAGTGGAGGAGTGCTGGGTTGATACATTTGTATTTACACATAGGGCAGATATCCTCCATTTTTCTTTGAGGTCAATCATAAGGTCTCCTATGATGTTTCCTTGGTTTTATATTCCAAAAACATCCAAAATTCATTTGTACATGATTATTTTCCAATTTCTCCTAGAAATAAACAGGTTGTATTTGTTACTGTGCCTTTAAGACTAACATATGTAAAAGATTCTGATTGGCCACCCTCATTCTAAAAGTAGTCCATGCTGAAACACTGCTTATAACTTCACTGTTAACGGGTGGGGCTAAACTGATAGGCTGAATTGGCAGGTATATAGAAATGCATTGGTTGTCATGACATCACAAAAACAATGAATTCAAAAATGGGCTGTTTCTGCAGCTTAATTTCCATTGAATGTGAGAGTGAATGGCACTTCATGAAACCATAGAAACGATTACATACTTTTTAAATTAACTTTGATTTTGAAATGACAAAAGTTAAAAAGTCTTATTCACAGTGCTTTGATGAATGAATGCTAAGGTAATTGTACATGTATTTTTTAGCCTAAACTGGTGCACTTAACTCTGAACATGCATTGTGAGAATGAAAGTCAATCTTTTACAAATGGAACACTTTTTATAAATTCTCTTTCTTGTGTGCTTAGCACTGTATTCTCAGGGCAGCTATGACAGAGGCCAAAAACCATTAACACACAAAGATTTGCCAAAGGTTCTTCACTTTGCCTGCTAAATAATTAAAGATGATTCAGCCCTGATATCGCCAAAATGACTTTACCGTTCCCTGAGCAACAGAGTGTTTCAAGAAACACATTCTTTTCAAAAAATCATGAGCTCTGTGTCTTAAGAAGGTTCTGATGTTTGCGTTCCTGTAACTCCACCAGGATGCTCTTTGAAGAGCTAGTTTTTCACATTTATCCTAAGAATTGCATCACAAGAGATGTGTAATATGTCAAAACCTTCTGCCCTACAGACAGTTGGTGATGCAATATGTAGCATTGATTGGTCAGGCTAACATAGTGGTCACTAACCCTCCTGGGATATGCATACCTCAGAGTTTTCCACCTCCAGTCCTGGAGGGGTACCTACACTTCACAGTTTTATGTTTTTTTTCTGTACAACAATCAAATCAATAACTAATCTTCAGGGCTTTCTTAGGCATGTATTAGAATATGACAGTGCAAAACTCTGAAAAGTAGTTAGGGAAACTGCAGAGTTCCATCACAGCGCTTTCCTAATGCATGAGATCAGATTTCTGAAAGGAAAACCAGGGACATTTCCAGTTTGCCAGTCAATATATAATGAAAATATCCAATGTTTTTATCTATGGAATAAAAAAGGGGGAACAGTTCCAGTTTCATGTATTTTGACCATGGTAACTGTTGTACTGTAATAAACTATGGTGAAGTGTGACTGAAAATATTGGGCACTAACTAAGTAACTTTGTAAACAGTGTCAGTTAAGCAATAGAACATGAGAGGGAGTGTGTTATCACAATAACACACAATCTTGAGTGTTCTATTGCTTTTATACAACAGTTAAATATGTAAAGTAAGAAATAAATAAACTGGGCCGTGGACGTGGCATTTAATATGTTTTAAAGTTAGCAGTTCCTTCCGCCAAATTATAGTTCCTTAACAAGCAGCTCGTTGCTACATCAGAGTAACGAGCTCCGCCCACTCGCTGCACAGCCGGCAGTTCATTCTCCAGCTCCTTACACTAAATTCTGAAACTGTCATCACCACTGAGCAAGCTTTTCAGTCGGCAACTGTGACAGAAGAACACCTAAACAACCTGGAATCAGCCAGAAATGAACCGAATACCATTCGCCAAACGTGTAGTCTCATCTGACCAAATTGGACTGAGCCATAAAACTGCCACAATATCAAGTTTAGCTCAGTTTTGTCAATTTTGCTAGATCAATATTAACGTTGTTTTGTTCCAGCCAGTCTGTAAACAGCCCATTTTGTTTGGCGAATGGTATTGGGTTCATTTCTGGCTGATTCCAGGTTGGTTAGCTCAGTGGAGTGATACAGTGGTTGTGAAAAAACGCAATGTTATGGCGAAATAACAGCACAGTTAGAACGCTTCTCAACCAGTTTGCGTGGCCGGAACTAACTGTTGTATAAAAATCATACAGTGGCCTATCATGGTGAGTGAAGCTATGGTAAACTATGGATCCCTCAATAAAGAAAATGGTCAGAATGCATGTGAATAAATTACAATAGTCCTGAAAAAAATTTAAAGTTGTTGCTTTCCACCTCACAAAATTTGTTGCTCATCACTTTTTAAAACTAAAGTCACTAGACAAGGCAAGGCAAGTTTCATACACTGCTGTCATTCAAAGTGCTTTACAAATGAGAAAATACAGTCAAATACAGGGTCGGGGGGGCTGGAGCCTATTGCAGGAAACACCCTAGAGAGGTTGCCAGTCTACTGCAGTGAAAAAGTGACACAGTTTAAAAAAATGCTGCACTATTTGAAGATCGCATGGCAGCCTACATTCAAGTAGATTGTATCAGGTATACCTATACCTACACTACCTATCACCTGGTTGTACGTTTCATGTCCTGTAACCCTACACCTGCTTTTAATCTCTGGGTTACCTCATGTCTTAAAAGATGTTTGTGGTAATAGTTTGTACTCACTTGACACTTGTAGTGTCTAGACGAGTTTTACACTGCAGTATTCTGTAAAACTAGGCAAGCAAGTGGTAGATGGGTGTTTAGCAGATAGCAGCAGCAGCAGCCAGATCCCTCTGCAGGGCAAAAACAAGCACAATGTGAGACGTCTGCCCGTCTGCTCTGCTGCCAGATCTTTTCTTAGGACTTTCTGGTGTTTTTTTTTATGCACAGTTAAAAACAGAGATATTTCTGGGGACAGCTCCAGCCAGGGACAGGTCATCAAAGATGAGTACTATCCCTGGAAAATGGGGATGTCTGGTCACCCTACTAATGCAGGGTGTTCTCAACAGACTGATTACACCTGAAAAATAAAGGTTCCTAAATGGTTCTTGGCTTGCATTTGGTTCTAGGAAAAAATGTAAATGGTGGAGCTTTTACATTATTTGAAGGTTCTTTGAAAGTTCTTCATACTTGAATGCCTGATTTACCAAAATATCATTCTTGAAAGAACCTTTCATTCTTTGAAGCTTTCCAAACTTTGACCATATTGTCAGGAGAGCCCAGGTGACACCACAGCATCTAACTCTCTCCTGGTGGGTAGTATAGCCCTCACTTTCCCCATCATTCAATGCAAGCCAATGTGGATATCTATTAGCTGACATAACAGAAATGGTAGTTAGCTTCTTCAGGCATGTTGAGTTGTCCAATGACATTGCTGTCCAGTGACTTTGAGTCATGGTGTATAATTGGATTAGGTGTAGAAAAGTAGAGTTGGATCTCTTACAGGTTGGTAGATCTCCTGGATGAAGGTTGGTGACAACCGCAGTATACCAGGCTAACGTGCAAGTGGATATAAAATCAGTTGAAACTACAGATACATCATCATTTAAAGGTTGTTCAGATCTTGAGCATTCGATAATATTTGAACTTTGTGGATATTAATAATAGCTGCGGATAGTTTTGTATGTGTGTTTTTGCAGGGTGTGAAAAGGGAGGAGGAGGAGGAGGAGGAGGAGGAGGAGGAAGCAAGTGCCTCCCGTCCCTGCGCGGAAAACAAATTGCCTTCTTTCCGGGGATTCTGGCCGAGCTGGGGAGCGTTGAGCGCGGATCAGAGCGCGTTAAGGATGTGTAATGAGTTCCATGCTTGGGAAATCATAAGCAGGATGGAAGCGGCCTGAAGCCTAGAAATGCTCGCAGCCGCTCAGTGCTCCGTTTTAAAGCTCCACTGTTCCCCAGATGGATTGCACACACGCCACACTAACTCCCCACTCTGCCTACCTCCCTCTCTCTCTCTCTCTCTCTCTCTCTCTCTTCTACCCCCACTCCTCCCTCCCTCCAAAACCGACATATCTCTGCCAGCTAACCAACCGCAATCTTCATCTCTCTCTCTCTTCTCTCACCTGAAGCCTCAACACATTGATCATCGTCAGTGCTGTACGTCTTCTCACAAAGAGAATGCAAAAAGTTCAAAAATGTCTTTTTTTAGAAGTGCAAAACAAAGAAAAAACAAAACGATGCAAGTCTAGCTTCGCCAGATCACTTGTGCAGCCTGGGGGGGGCATTAAGAGCTAGCTAGCTAACATCATTCTTGAATATGATAGCGTAACTATGCGTAAGTGATTAGTGGGAGAACAATGGTGTCTCTTTATAGCAGCAAGTCATTTTATCCCTTTGTGACTGTTGCAGTCCCAGAAAATTGTTGATTTTGTTTTTCAATATGGCACTAAAACTCTAGTGCTTCAACAGTAGATAATCAGTTAGATAAGGACATTGACTACACTCTTAAAAATAAGGGTGCCTAAAAGAGTTCTCTGGTGTGAAGCCACAGAAGAACCTTGTTTGTTTCCCTAAAAAACTTTGAATAATTCTTTTAAGAACCATATTGTGGTGTCCGCCATGGGCCAGGCTGCTGTGAGGAGCTTAGGGGGTGTGGCCATGCAAAGTACATCTTGAGAGGTGCCATGCTCCTGGTTTAGAAAGGGACTGTTACGCTGTTTGGTGTAAACTGTGTACAAAAAGGGTGTGCTTTGCAGTTTAACTAGTGTTTAGAAGTGTCTACCCTTATCAAATGTTGTATCCCCGCACGTTATCCCCGCCCTGTGTTGCATGATGGGGTTACCTGTCCAAAATAAAAGAGCATTTGCCTATATGTATGAGTGTGAAGAACCTATTAGAAACAGAAATGTGGACTGGCCACCATACTGCTTGGACCCCAAGATCATTGAACTTTGGAAGTGTTTTAAAAACTGAAAGCAAGAGTCCTGAAAAGCATGGAAGGTGTAATAAAAGTAAATGGTAAAAACCTTTGATGTGGTTTGATGTGGTTTTGGCTCCCTTTCAATAGTTCTTCAGAGGACTAAGACTTGTGAGTGTGAAGAACATGAAGTTTCAAGGATCTCCACACTGTGTGAGACATTTCAGGTTTTTCCTAGAACTCTGCATCCCAGCCAAGAATCGTTTAAGAACCTTTATTTTTAGGAGTGTATTGTTGGCTGGCTTACTGACCACAGGTTTAGTGAGTCCCAATCAGCAGTCTTAGGCTGTCAGTGCTTTCTCAAAGCAGAGGAAAGTATGAGCCATTTCACCTGACACTGTACCAAGACATAATGCAATCTAGGTTGTGTGAACAGTGGGGCATCCAATCAGGAGCGCCCTAAATAGAATACAATACTGTAAAATAGTCTGAGACCACTCTTCAGGGATATTTTTCTATACCTGCAGAGGTTTGTTGCATTTGTTGCTACTTATAATCCAAGTAGTTCCAAAAATGTCCAGTGATGTTGAGATTAGGGGTCTGGGGTGGCCAGTCCATTGTTCTGAGAACACCAGCAGCGTCTTGACAGCTACACAACCTTTCAGACCCATAGTGTTGAGTTGTCTTCTCACAGGGGAAGGATGGACAGAAAAACTTGGATTTTTTTTTTTTTTTGGATCTAAAGCAAGACATACGGAGACATACACTTAATCTGATGGTGACAGTTTTGGTGATTTCATTTTATCAACATCTTTCAATCTTGTTTTTACTTCAGTTTTGGAAACTCATGTTTATTCACTTATTTTCTTCCTTAGGATTCTACATCTAATCTCCTCAGAAATATCTAATAGTATGTCTTGCTTCAGATCAGAAAAAATCCACAGATGTTTCTGTCCATCCTTTCCCTGTGAGAAAACAGTTTAACACTACGGGTTGTAAAGAATGCATAGCTATCAAGAAGCTTCTGGTGTTCTCAGAACAATCGATTGGCCACCTCAGAGACCTGACCTTGACATCACTGAATGCAAAAAATGCAACTTCTAAAACTGAACTTTGGAGGTGTGGAAAAATATGCCTTCAGATTTTCTTGAAAAATTGAAAGCCTCCTGAAACAAGTAGAAGCTGTAAAAGAGGCAAAGAGTGGACATACTAAATGGAAATTGATATTGTTTTAGTTATTGAGTCTTCTGTATAATTTTCTGCGATATGTTTGTATAATCTGTTTTCTACTTTTTATGCTAAAAAAGGAATAACTTAATAGGCATTTAAACTAGAGATAAAAAAATAAGGTGGTCTCTGACTCATGGACTCATGGGAAAAAGATATTGTGGCCATCATTAGGAAAGTTTGGGTGTAAAGTTAGCTGTGTTTTTTGAGGTTACTCTTTCTTTTTTCGTGCAGATGGTCCCATGGCACTGTCTGTTGCAAATAGTTTTTCATACATTGCTAAGAAAAACTCCTTTTTTCCAGTAGCATCCTGCTTGTTTTGAGCAGCTCTTGATTTTAAAGGCTAGATCTTCGTTTACAGGTTAGGCAACTACCTACCTATTAATGTAATGTATAGTCTATAAACACAAGGAGCATCATAAACTGGCAACACAGTGGAGCCCACAGCAGCCTGTTTGTCCCCTGGAAATTGTCTCTTCTGCCTTGCCTATGTGACCACTCTGACTGGCCAGTTCAGCAAAACCCAACTGCACAGAACAAGAGAGGAAAACAAGGTAGAGCATCGCTCAGAGAAACAAAAGCCACCTTTGCTACGGTTTGGAAGAACAGCATTAACATAGTAATTAGCGACAACATGTGCGCAGGGTTTGCTAATGGAGTCTGCTTAATCTTGTTATTAGTCATTCAATTAATGGGGTAACCAATGATGCGGCTTGGCTTAAAAGGGCCCCAGCTGGGTTTCGCACAGGACTAAAGGCCAAAAACAGCAGCGCTAATGCCAAAATGGCCATGGGAGCCAGGGTAGCGAATCGCAGGTGTTACTGGCTTCTGCGCTCTGGGCGTGCTTAATAAAAGCTCGCATATGAACCACAGATTGCTGTAATCTCTCACACATGACTCCGAGACATATTTCCATCCCTTCAACTTCAACAACGACAGCAAAGAGCTTTTCAAACTTTGTCTTGATCTTGTAGGCCTTGTTTTTCTGGATGTTGACAGTTGAGGATGGTTATTATAAGCCATGCCATATGGTACTTATATTTGTTGTTGTGTTGTGCTGCTCACAGCATGGAGCAAAGGTCCGTTCTTGATCAGTGGCAATAACATCTCTCAAGACTACAGTTCTGTTAGGCCATCTGTCAGTTTTGTGGACATGTTAAATGTCATACTTTTGAAGCAAACTGCAATGCAATTAATGTGTTTGTTTGCATCATACGTCAGAACGTGACAGGTCTGATTGGTGCCAGTTTAGCAGGCCTGGAGGATAAGCATGGCTTAGAAGTGACAGCAGGAAAACATTGTACTGTAGGTACACCAGATTCAGGTAGGATTAGTATTCAGTCTTTTCAGTTCTTTGTTGAGAATGCATTAGAGAAAGCGTGATTGATTGAGCTACCTTGAACATTCTTCAAAAATCTGATCAGTATGCCTGTGTTATATACAGTATGGTGCAAATGTCGTTGGCAGCCAAGAAAATAGTTAACTATTTTATTTTTTGGAGGAAAAGCAGTAAATAACATTAGAATATGTACAGACAAGCATAAATACAGGAAAATGTAATCATATTAAAGGTACTATTATGTTAGTTAGAAGAATAGACACTTGGTTCCTGACTTCTCTGTGCACTCCAGCCACTGCATGGATTTCTTCAATTCCAGATAAACCAGGTGTTAAATACTAGGCGTTGTTAATAAGAGCTTTAGAAATAAAGCTAAACTGGTTAAGACATTGAGTGCGTTTACATACACTTAATAATCCGATAACTGCAGAAAATCAGATTTTGCCAGTAATCCGATCAACGTGTTTATATGCACTGAGTAATTCGATAATGGGGAAACTTCAGGTTTACATGAGTCAGATGGTAATGAAATTTCTGCTTTGCAATCAGCCAATGAACTCACAGAAGAAGACGTGACGTAAACGTAATGTAAAACTCAAACTTCATGCCGTGGCTTTTTAAAAAAAAACGTTGTGCCACTTTACCCGAAAAAATGAACATACATCGTCTAGAAGATGCTCCAAAGTGTTTTGCTGCGATTTTGTGGCAACGCTGCTTACTTATTTCCGGTGCCACAGTCTCTTTTCACACATGCACAGACTGAGAAATCCGAAAGAAATCAGAGTAAGAGTTTACATGCACTGAGCAATCTGATTAATGAGCCAAAATCCAGCTCTTTTAATCAGATTTCTAGATCGGTTTATGCTGTTCACATGACAATTCCGAAATCCGATTACGACTGGATTATTGAGTGCATATAAACGCACTCATTGTCATCTTCAGAAAAAAGCAGAAAGCATGATTAAATATAACTTTTTTTCAGTATTTAGTGTGTCCATTTGCCTTTATTACAGCTTCTGTTCTTCTTCTGATTTTTCTGCTCTTCTATTCAGAAATCTGCAGGGAGCCATTTTTCCACCCCTCTAAAGTTCAGTCTTAGAAGTTGATCGCATTTTCTGCTTCTCATGATCCAAGTAATCCCAAACACATTGAGTGATGTTGAGGTCTGGACTCTCTGGTGGCCTGTTCATCGTTCTGAAAACATCAGCAGCTTCTTTGTTTGCTAATGTTCTACTTCTTTGTCTATTTCCTTTCCTCAGCGAGGGCTTCTTGACAGCAACACGGACCCATAGCATTGAATTGTCGTCTCACTGTGGAAGGATGGGCAGAAACACCTGTGGATTTTCCCAGATGTGAAGCAAGAGTGGAGCTTGACTTTCTCTCAAAGATGAAAGTTGTAAGTATTGTTTATTTGGTGGTGACCATTTTGGAGGTCTACCAGGTCTTGCACTATTGCTGGGAGTCCCAGTTTTTAAACTCCAGTTCTGTTTACTCCTGAAATCCCATTTTCTTACCTTGCATTAAAAGTTATTAATATTTTTTTGCTCCTGAAAAGTTACCGGCAAGCTGCACCTGCTTGTTGAGCTGAATAAGTAACTATTTATTGTCACTAATTTGTGTTGACAAATTGGAATTTTTGTCACTTGGGTTCACTTTGGCTCCCGCTAGCTTTGAAGCTTGGATTTATATATCTTCCAAGTTGCGAGGATACATTTAACTTGTTTACGTCAGTTACCTGCATACGGGCTCCTGCTGTCACCTGCTGTGCCTATTCCACACGTCTTCCAGACCTGAAGTTCAAACCTTGCTTCAGAAGCTGAGCGAATGCATGTCTACACAAATAGCACAGCACGCAGAGCGTTGCCCCGAGCAAGGTATAAAAGCTACTCGTCACCAGAATGTTTTCGCCTATTTCATTTTTCCTACGTGTTGAATATCCTATTACACATTTGAGACTTTTCCCCTTTCCCCTGTTGTTTGAATAATTATGTAGTGAGCTACAAGTATATGAGGTGGTGGAGAGAACCTATTCAAGAAAAGATGCAGAAAAAGAGAAGGCTGCTCAAAGCTGGAGCCTTGTCTAGGGGAGAAAATGACTTGCAAAAATGTCATTGCTGCAGCACTGTGTTTCACCTGCAGGCACGGTATAGCTTCTGTTGGTTCCTTTCAGGATGATTCATGGCTTAAAGCTGACGCTTTAGACATTTTTGTAAGCAAAGAAGCTTGTAACAGGCTTTGTAAACAACAAAAATGGGGGCAAAATGGTGGGTAACTGCACCCTACGCCACAACCGATCATTCTTTTCATGCAGGTGTTCAAGGCGAAAGAGGGAGGCTGTGCTAGAGTGTGCCTGGTTGAAGAGGCAAAGAAAATCGCATTTACTCACATCTTTTGACTACAGTTGAAGCCGTAAGTATTTATTTTTGTCCATTGCCTCTCTGAAGTGTACAATGTGCCATTTTCCACTGTACAGTTAGCCTGTTTGCAGTATGCAAACTGTTTCTGTCCTGTGTCAACACCAACAAAGGTCCCTTCAGAACGTTTCCCGTATGGGTGCATGACATATTGGTGGCTAATATTGTTAGAGGGGAAAACTAGGGCCTTCTAGGCCTTCATAGAAGGCTTATTGGTTTCTTGAATACAATGTTTTTCTTATTTAATGTTAATTTAATAGAATCATCATACTTGGTGTGCAAAATTTGATTCCAAAAAAAGTTGACAGGATGTTAATGCTAATAAAAACACAATGCAGTGATTCATACATTCTGTTTGACCTGTGTTAAATTGAAAACAGTACAAAAACATGATATTTGTTTGACCTTATGAACCTTTATGAACAATGAACTATTGTTGTTTTTGTGAATAGATGCACATTCCAAATTTAATGCTTGCAACACGTTCCAAAAACGACAGGGGTATGTTTACCACTGACTTTCATCATCTTTCCTTTAAACAACATTGAAATATAGTTTGGGAACTGAGTTGATCAAGTTTTGAAATTTCTTGCAATTCTTCTATTCAATTCTTCAGGTGTGCAAACATACAGGGCCTTCGTTGTTGGATTTTCTACTTCATAATGCACCACACATTTTCAGTGGGAGGCAGATCTGGACTGTGGGCAGGTCAGTCTACCAACTGCTCTTTAATCCTTATCTAATCATGCAGCCACACTGTTGTAATACATGCTTGGCATTGCCATGTTAAAATAAATATGGACGTCCCTGAAAAAGATGCAGTCTAGAAGGCAGCATATTTTTCTCCATTCAGCATTAATGGTGCCTTCACAGATGTCCAAGTTACTCATACCATGGGCATTAATACACCCCAATACAATGACCAGGACTTTGGCTTTTGAACTTTACACTGGTAACAATCTGGATGGTCCTTTTCTTCTTTGGGCTTGAAAACATGAATATTATTTCCATAAACAATATGAAAGGTTGACTTATCACTCCACAGTACATGTTTTCCCTGTGCACCAGTCCATTTCTGATGAGTTCCAGCCCAGAGGAGATGGTGACATACTGTCCCAACGTTTTTGGAGGTGAGCTTTGTACTTGAGCTTTGCAGGGATTGGAGTAATAGGTTTTGGTTAGAAACAAGAAAGAAAAGGGTTAAAATCTTGAAATACTCAATGAAAAATTGTCAAGCTTCAAATGTCTGGGTTAAATTTATAATGGTTGAAAAAGAAAAAACGTTCATCAAATGTTCAATCTTCATTGACCCAAATGAAGGCCTACCACTAATAACAGAATTCGCCACTGAATATATTATTTGCCATAAAAGGAAAAGTTGATTATTATTAGCAGGCCGATACTGGACATCCCTGTCCAGGCAGGATCACTGCTTTTCCAATAAGAGTCCCTGGGGCAAAACCTTTAACATTAAATTCACTTGCCATAATAAGCCACTCTGGGTAAATCTGTAAATGCTTGAAGAAATGGTCATTGTCAATAAATGCCTGATTTAGCTATAGCATTACTTCATAAAATTAAAAAGTCCATATAGCTGTTATACACTATCATTCTTCTTGGTGAAGCAGTTCATTTCAGTCCTACTAAGCACTGCTTTTATTGGGTGCCTGGAGTGAGTGTGTTAAATGTGCTAAAAACCTAAATCCTTCCAAGATTCATGCCTTGTGAAAATTGAATAAGCTGGATCCCTTTTGACCACATTTCTCTGTTCTTTTTTGAGGGCTTGGGATGATTGTTTCTGAATCATGGGCTTAGTTAAAGCAGCTTGCACTGAAGAACAACATTTCAGAGTCAAATTAGGGAAACGAATCTCTCGATTTAGCTGGAGAGGCCCTTAAAAGGCCACTGTTGCCTATAGCCGGAAGGGCGCAGTACAAAGGAAACAGGTGCGGTTTACAGTGGGTTTGTTTTGGTCCTGTATGGACAGCCCCAGTCAGCTGAGAAAGAGAGACGATGAATAATAAAAAAAAAAGAAGCCCCTGTTCCGCATCCCTCCGCCAAGCATGCGCATCCACTGTAGTGCCTCGGACTCTTTGCTTAACACTACCTGACAACTTGGTTGACATCTCAAAGAGTTCCTTAATATATTCTTAAACCTTTTGGCATCTCTTTCCTGCCCCAAATCTCATGAATAAGGCATGGGGCCCAGTCAGCAAGTGAGCACGAGGAGAGGCGGCCAGCCTCCATCCATCACTGTCTCCGTGCCTCGCTGGCAAGCTGCATCAGCTCCCCCAATAATCGCTCCCTCCCTCCCCCTGTCAGTAAACAGGTAAAAGAGCTGGGGGGGTGTGGATGGTGGGGGGGCGAATGGAGGTGCAGGCATTTAGCAGGCATAAATCTTCAGGAATTACAGAACAGGCTTGCCGAGCTGTCTGCTGCTCTCCCTGTCTGCAGGCGAAGGGATGTGTCTCTTCGGAGACAAGGTAAACTGAGATGTGAGGAAGACACTGCCTTTCTGGTTGCTGGGTAGTCACCCGTTATCAGCGAAGATGTCTGTGCACAAACCTTGAATTGTCAGCATGGCTTCAGAATTTGACTGGCTTCTGTTCTTAAAGATGACTTGATGCCACTCTGACATCATAATACAGTGCTCAGCTTTGAGAAATGTAGGGTTGTTGTAGACTAAGGCTGGCTTTACACAGTGAAACTCTCACTGCCTCTAGTTGCAGGTTCTGTGAAACGTAATTTCCATGCAGCTGAGTTAATTTTAGTTTAAAAGGTTTAAAGTTTATAAAGAATCAAAGTTACATGCACAAATTAACTAGTTGCTGCAATGGTCCATTAGTTAGCAAGATTAGCAGCTATTATCTTGATAACATTTTAACGAGTCATACATTTTTGTCTGGACCAGGAGACAGCAAACAAAATATTAAGAAGGGTCATTTTGTCCTTTCAACGAAACTCAAACCACCTTGGGAGCCACAACATTTTACCATCTTGGCTGTAAATGTGTCTCAGTATGTGCTAATGTCCTAGTACAGACTAAAAAATATAATACAAACAAAATTGCACACTTACTTTGCTCTGCTTTAAGCTTTAGCTCAGCTATAGCTGCTTTCCTCGCATCTCTGTCAGGAAACTTTTCCACAGAAGTAGAATCATTTCTTGTAAAATGTCTCTAAACATTTGATTTTCAGAATCTGGCTGAAGTCCAGATTGTTGTTCAAATTTTCCTGTTCCATTTTAAATGATGCCTGAGGCACCAGAATGTTGCACTGCTGCACCATTTAAGGTGTAACGGGAAAAGTTGAACAAGAAGCTGGCGAACGATAACGATAATGACTTTTTAGGGTTTGACAGTTTCTAGTGGCAGATTAAACATATCAGGAAACCAGCAGTGTTGCTCAGAATGCAAATAAGTCCATTCGGCTCCAAATTATCGATTTTCATCTTAAATCTTTCTTTTTGCCTTTTCGTTAGCTACTAGCTAGGCAAGGCTGTTGCCTGCTTTGCTATTACCAGCAGTCTGCATGCCAACCTTCAGGGTTAAAGGGTGAATTAGCATTTTACTTTAACTCCAGCATTTAAGAGCATTTATTGTTAAAACTGTGTTAGAACGATCAGCAGAGCTATATTTTGCTGCAAAGTAGGATTATTTTATTTTTATCAAAAAATCTAATTCTGCTGTGGAGTCGCCAGTCAGGTAGACAGGCCAGTCTACCACTCACATTATCAGATTATGCAGTCAACCTGTTGTAAACACATGCAGAATGTGGCTTGATGTCATGTTGGACGTCCCTAAAAAAGACACCATCTAGAAGGTAGCAAAAATGTGTACATATCTTTCAGTATACATACAGATGAGCACATATACACCCCTATACCATGACAGTACCTGGATTTTGAACACTGGTAACACCTTCTCTTCCATGGCCCAGATAACATGACGTCCATTATTTCCACAAGCAATCTGAAAAATTGACTTGTCAGACCACATTACACATTCCCACCATGCATCAGTCCATTTCAGACAAGCTTGAGCCACGTGAAGTCAGCAGCATCCTGCCCCAGTTTTTTGGGAGTTAAAGCTTGTATTTTAGCCGTGCAAGTATTGGAATAATACTGTTATTTAATTGTTAAGTTTATGTTGGCTTCACACAGTGAAACTTTCACACAACTAGTTGCAGGATGAAACATAATTTCCATGAAACTTGACAGTTATTTTAAGCCATTTGAGAAGAATCACAAAGTCGCATCAGTTATTCCACAAGATTAAAGGTGGCTATTATCCTGACAACACTTTACTAAAGGTTACAACTAATTAGTTGACTAATAGACCTAGAGGGTCCAGCACTAGTGAGGTCTCAGTCATACTGATGTAACTATGTTCATTAAACCTTAGATTGCCAAATACACATACATATGATTGTCTCAGATGACGTCTTTTCAGACTCTCTTAAGTGAACTTCTTTTCATAGTTGTTCATGAAGCAACGCACGCTGTGACTGAAAAGCACTTTTTTAGTCTGTGCAATATGCTTAGCACTTTTAAAACACACTTTAAGTTTATAAACCATCAACCTTTGTGCTTAGTACTACAAAAAAGCACCATATGCCATTCACAGCTGACCAATCAAGATTGGGAATGCCATTTCTCTAATCAGTTGTTTGGTCATGGGACATGAATTGTATTCTTCCTTTTTTTTTCTTGTTAATTGATTGTCTTGGGCATTCTCACAAATTGCTGCCTCATAGTTACCTACTTGTCAATCAAATGCAATGCCACCCCCTAGGAACTCACCCCCTATGAAGCATATCGCTGCTGTCGGAAGAAAACCTTGTATCTCCATTTTTCAGTTTTTGACATAGTTTGAAAGTACCTGTTGCCCTTTACATTATGTGTAAATTTCATGATGAATGGACCAAAAGAAATGGCCCAAAATGGCTTGGAAAATCCTGGTTCCATTGCCTTACATTGAAAGTAAGGTAGGCTTTTTCCTTCTCCTGTAAAGTTGTCATTTTGGAGATATGAGGTGTTCTTCTGATAACAGTGATATCCTGCTTCATTTTAAGATTTTACAGTTTTATTTCATTGCTGGCTACACTGAAGCAAAACTTCCTGCATTGTTATTGTACATCAAATATGACAATGGAGTAAGTGTAAGGAACATTTATCCCACCTTCTTGGAAGCTTTTTTAGAAAGACGCCTTCTGAGCACCCCATATTCTGGTAAGCAGGGCCTACCTAACAGATATAGCAACTGTGCTAAAGTTTATTGCCTGAGACCTTATTTCCTATACATACCAAGCCTGGTATATGAGGGTACAGATGGGGTCAGGGACAAACCACCTTAGCTGTTGTTTTGATATGTATCCAACAGCTGTGGATGTGGTGATAGAGGTCCTTGAGTGCGAGACAGTGCTACACCCTGCCAATGGGGGGAAAAGAGATCATGCTCTGCGGCTACACCTTTACAGAGAGGTGTCATGTTCCACCTTTCACCTGCCCTCCCTCCATTCAACCAACAGCCCAAGCTATTTAATGGAAACATCAGGGGGCGAATGTGTTTTGTCGTCTAAAGCAGCTGCCGCTAGCCTCGGGCGCTATCCGTGTCGGGGCTAAGATGCATAACCTCCTGTCCTACAGAGACAGAAGGAGTGATGAGAGAAATCTCCTCCTGCCAGGGGTGAGGTTTCAATACCTAAGACTCTATTAAGGTGCTGTTAAAAGGCACAGTGGAGGCATAGACTCAACAATACTGGCAGAAATGTGGAAGGGAAATGCATTACTTGGATTGTAAGTGGAAGGTTGTATTAAATCCTTCTACTTTCATTGCCTTCATCATAGTGCAGTGCTGTGTAATTGCAGTGCTGATAGCACTGGGGCTACATGGAATATACTCTATTTTGTTCTGTTGCATTGTAAGTATAGTGAATTTGTAGATTATATTCTGTTCTATTCTACTATGACTACACATACCTAACTAGTTTCACTTCTTATAGGACCAATCAGCATCACAACGGCAAAGAACTTACTGCCTAATTCTGAGACTTTTTAAAACTTTTTTTTAACCAGATCTCCCCAGATCAATAACTTCACAACTGTGTGTGGTTCTTTTGTTGTCATATAATCATGATATAATAATATAATCTTGCACCAGGAACAACAACTGAAGTTAGGGTTCTAGTTCTATTTTGTTTTCCACCTGCTCGAGAGACAGCTGTAGTAAATAATTAAATAATAATAATAATAATAATAATAATAATAATAATACAATCTGGCTAAATATTGTAAAAAAATGAGGATCCCTTCACATCATTCCCTGTTTTGAAAGGTATAAGGAAAAAAATTAAGTGGACGTTGGAGACTGTTGTGAAAAGCAACACCTGATTTTGGTATTGAAACATGTTTGTGTATAGTATAGAAATGAAAAATATGTTTTTATAACAATTAATTTTGGCTGCAAGATTATTTGCTTTGGTGCCTAAGTGATCAGCGCAAATGTTTCCATCTGCCTTCCCATGCTATGAACTTAGTGACTAGACTTTGTATCACAAATGCTACTTTTGTTGATAAACCCAGTGCTGGGGTGCCAAATAGAGCCCCTCTGACAAAAAGACACTAACCTTTCCTTTTTTTCCTAATTTTTTTGCATCATTTTTATCAGTTATTTTGTTTTCTATTTCATTTCTTAGAACCTTTACATCAAAAAGCCAAACTATGATTTATTTATGTTTTAGTGACCCCTTTATTTTAAATACAGGGCATAAAACAATGCCATACCCTGCTAATATGATGAAACCAACAATTTTGAATTGAACATTGTATTCAATATTTGCATGTTCTGATGTTGTATTTTGTTGCTTCTTTATAAAGCTTCTGTCTTGCCATAACAACACCCCTTAACTGTGGTAAAAAGACTGTCTAGTCTATGTTGGCTTACTGCTTTATTAGTGATTGAGCATTGCAAAGCAATGCACCACACTGTGGTTGTCCAATGGTGTGTTATTCTCCTTGGTTCTTAATTGTTTGTCCGCCAACTCATCCCACAGTTTTTGAGATAATGACACCATTCCAACTCCTGGATATTCTGTCTGATTGGGAATGTTGCGCTTGTTTACAGCTTTTAGATCAGACATATAGTTTATCATTAAACGCCAAATTATTTTTCACATAGGAATGAATGGGGTGCAAAAGTTTGTGCACTCAGTTTATGTCATGTTGGTACAAGTCCATCTAAACCATGTGGGAAATCACATGGCTAACCATGTGGGAAACCAAAGCAACCACATAGAAGCACTCTAGCAACCACCTGGGATAGTATAGCAACCACCTAGCAAACACTTGGGATACTATAGCACTCACCTAAAATACCATAGTAACCATTCGGCAGCACCCTAGCAACCACTAACTATTCGGCAACAACCTAGCTACCACTAACCATTCGACAACCACCTGGTAACTGCTTAAGCTGTGGAATCATATTGCATTTTCTTCAGGAAATGCATTTTTCTAGTTCTATTCTATTCTATTCTTTTCTATTTGATTATGCTGTGACTCTAAGTAGCTTATCACTTCTATTCTACTGCGTTCTACTATATTCTGTTATCTAAGGAATCAATACGCTAAGTCACATTTGCATTCTAAAAGGCTCCAGCAAAAGCACAAAAGGCTGTCAGCGTACAAGGATTTCCAGGGAAGCGGAGTAGTTCATCATTTGATTTGTATTATTGTTCACTTGCCCAGGGGTGGTGTTCGGGCACCACTGTGCACGGCTAGGAACGTGGCCCCGCGCAAAATCACAAACGTCGTTAGTGATCAGCGCTCTGCGTGGGAGGTTAATGGCGCTTCACGGATGCGGAATATCTTGAGAAAGCCGCAGCAGCAACTTCTTTTTTTTTCCATTAACATGAATGAGCCGCGATATCAGCGGTGTGTCTCCTGAACCACCTGAAATGGTCCACCATGGTGTGCTTTAGACTCGTGACATTTAGTTTCTTCGTGCCCCCCCACCCCAACCCTTCCTTTACCGCTCTCGCCTACTTTCTTCTTCAAAATGCAGCACGACTGCACATTATCTTGTGTGCGCACAAAGAGGCTGGGTGATCTCTGTGAGTCTATCGCTTTATAACGGGGGGAAAACAGCATTGTTTGGCTTCAGGGCAGCTTCCTGATACTCCCCATTTACAAAGCGCTATGATCAAACTCCCTGATGATGCCAGTTCATAATCATCGGCGGCGCACTGTCACGAGCAAGTTGAAAACCTCTCCTCTTTGAGATCATTTTTCATAAGAACGCCATCATGTTTCCCTCCAATACGTAAACACATCCATGCGCTCCAGAGTTGCGTGACATATTACTGATGTTCACATCAAGAGGCGCATTTAGCTGAGTAGATTCAGGAGGCAGTCCATAAATGCTTTTAGCAAGTCACAAAGGGCCTTTTTTTATTTTTGCGGAATAGCTTTTTTCTTTTTTTTTTTGGCCTCTGTGTTCTAAACGCCAAGAGGATTTGAATGTGTAGGCTTGGCCCAGCAGCTGCTGCCACATGCCAATGAAGTTTTCACTTTCAGTGGAGCCACAGCGTTTTATCTGGAGCTAAATGAGAAACCCCATTTTCTAACCTAAAGCTGCTCCACGCTGCTCTTATTTACAAAAGGCCACATCCCCACGATTTCATTATTTATTTAAGGTGCCAAATGAACATTTGCGTAATGAATGAGCATGATGTGTTTTCATAATAATTCAACTAGATTGAAATATGAAATATGACCTAAAAAGACAGTCATGGTGTAGATTATTTATAATGTTCATTTTTGCATGATTGCACTCCTACCCTGGTATAAATTAAGTAGTGCTGTAAATGATTGATTCAAATGCCAATAATATGCCATTGTGAATAATTCACCCATTTCTGGCTTCTCGAGACGGTTCTTTTAAGAGGTTCTGGGAAAATGTTCATACAGCCTGTTTTGCTAACTGCTTCACCTGGTTAAGAGCAAATTATATAAAAAAAAAAATGAAACATTCTCTTCTCATCATAAAGCATATGACTTCATTTGCTTCGTAAACCCCTTGTAGGAGGTTCTAGAAAACTATTCTTGTTTCTGTTTTGCTAACTGCTTCATCACACTAATCCTAATTTTGTTTTAACTCTGATAAATTAAGTGCATTGTACGTAAAACTGAATATATCCCACGTATAATTCAACTGTATTAAATTAAGCTAACATTTTTGAAGATTTTATACACTTAAATAGCATATTTGAGTTGAATCAACTTGCAAATTGCAGTTTAGTTTAGCAGCTTTGAAACCACCACACTCAAAAATGACCTTCACTGCTGTTGGTTGTAATAGTTTCTCCCTCATTAAAATTACTCAACAACTGTGTATACCTGAGTGAAACTCAGTAAGCTGTGTTAATTATGTGAAGTACATGTGTGTTTTGTTAACATGATCTCGTTGGGTAAAACTTACTTCTTTCTCATTGGCTCCTTGCTCTATCTATCTGTGTACTGGGTGTTTCTTTCCATTTCTTTTACTCATCATCAACATGTTTTCATTCCACCCAGGCTACCTTTCCTCAGGTGTGTGCTTTTCATATATGTTTTACTCAGCCGCCTGACCTTGTGTTGTTGGCTAAAAGGGAGGCCGTTCTGTTTGCTGCTGTGCGTGGGTCTGGTGGGTGACCACATTTACACTAAAGGTTAACGCATCAGTGTTTGGCAAAGTGGTCAATATCATGTAATCAGAAAAAAAAGTTTCTTGAGTACTATTTTTGTTGCTTTGATCTTGTGTATTTTTGTTTTTAATCATTATTAATAAAGCGCTTTTTTTGTTATTGCATTTATTTTTGCATTTAGGTGCTACATACATTCTACAAATTATATATTCATGTATGTTATATATTTATATTTATATCTATACATAACATTTACTATAAATAATATATTTATAATGTGCTTTATAAATAAATATATAAATAAATATATAAAGATACAGGCAGTGTGAAGACTTGATTTTCTTCACAAACCCATTCTCATTCTTAAAAGAGATGGTTCTTCAGATTAATGGAGAATGTGGTTCTATATGATGGTTCTATATAGCATCAAAAGGGTTTTTGTACTGTTACAAACTTGGCCTAGTAAAAATAGCAGAACCTTTTTGGTGCTATATAGAACCATTTTCAAAAAGGTTCTATATAGAACCGTATACAACACATTCTCCATCGATCTGAAAAAAAAAAAATCATACAAAGAAACATTTAAGCATGCAAAGGGTCCTTTGAGTATTCATGAGTGTATTTTGCCTTTACTAAAGAACCCTTAAAGAACTTTTCAAGTATGTAGGAGGTTCTGGAAAGCTATTCTTAGCATGATAGTGAGGAGCAAATGGAAACAAACATTTAGCTTTTGTCTTCAAGGCATAGATTATGAGGATTTGATTTGATTTACCAGGCCTTTCTTCTAGAAGGTTCTGGAAAACTGTTCTTAGCCTGTTTGCTAACTGCTTTGCCAGATTGACTGCTGCTACTTACCGTATTTAGTTTCTTGGCACAGCAATTGATCCTCTCTGAACTGAGAAACAATGGATGCTTTGGAAGAAAATCTCAATCATTTAGTAGATCTGGGTAGTAGAACTTCATCTCCATCCTCTGTAGGTTGAAAGGATTAGCAAGAGGACAAAGAAAATCAGCTCAGTCAGATCCACAGACTGAATAAAGAGGAGATTATAATGGAATCTGCAGGTATAAAATGCTTCTTTACATTCATAAATTGATAAACCTTGGATTTTTTTATGCTCATACGACCATATGTGAAGCAAAAATCCAGGTTTGTAGAAAATACAACGCACTAGAAATTTATTCATCCTCCACTAACTTTATTGCCATCTGGATGCAAGAGATTTATCACTGAGGAGGTGTGCAAAAAATGTTATTATAGTCCCCTTGATACTCAAATCCAATTCAAATAATACTACGAATAGCATGAGGACCTAATTTGCTACACAAGCAGCTTAATTTAAGAAGTTATGGAAAAATGTTCTTAGCTTCTTTTGTTAACTGCTTCACCAGGTTAAGAGCAAACAGAGACATCAGACATGTAGCCTTTAGTCTTCCAGACACAGACAGTGTGAAGACTTCATTTGCTTTACTTTTGTTCATGAAAAAGTGCTATAAAGAAGAAAGAGACGAGAGCTGATGAGCTCAAGAAAGAAAAGGTAGGCAGAAGACAAGTCACTCTATCAGCTTCCTAACCTCATGCAAATGCATGTCTGGTCTCTGCTACATCCATCGACACCTCTCGCTTTCTGTGACCCAACAGAAATTACTGTCAACTCTCCTGACAGCGCTGCGCATTGATCCCCTCTGTTGCCAAGACAACAAGGTGGCATTTAGACTGACACTTTTGTAAGTGAGTTCTGTAATCTGTTGAAGAGGATTTACCATCTCTGATTAATCAAACACCTTTGGAGATGGAGTGAAACTATTTCAGCCCAACTCAAATCTCTCAGGATGCCGTTCGTCACAGATCAGAATTACATCAGTAATCAGTTCATATGCTTCCTGGAGGTGTCACTGAAAATCAGCACTCATAATAAGGATGTTTGATGTGTATCACACCGAGAAACATTATTAGATGGACAGTGAATAAAAGCCTGTCATGCTAATTAGCATCATTCCATGCTAACTGGCAGAACTACTTTTTTTTCTATGTTTGCCTCATAGTTTGCATAGTTTGGCTAAAATAAATGAGAAAACCCTTAAAGGTATTTAGTCTTTAGCCAGTTTGTAACATACAGTGCCCTGCGATGGACTGGTGACCTGTCCAGGGTGTATACTGCCTTTCGCCCAATGACAGCTGGGATAGGCTCTGGCACCCCACCGCGACCCAGAAGGATAAGCGGTTTAGATGATGTGTGTGTGTGTGTGTGTATGTGTGTGTGTGTGTGTAACATACAATGAAAGCCTACACACTTAAAAAAGATGGTTCTTTGCATGATTAAAGGGTTCTTTGTATGCTTAAAGGGTTATTCAGATTGATGAAAAATGTGCTGTAGATGGTTCTTTATAGAACTTTATGAAAAGGGTTCTATAACGCAGCAAAGCGTTCTTCTATTGTTAAAAAAAGATGGTTCACTCTTAAAAAAACATGGTTCTTCAAAGGTTCATTAGTAAAGAAAATACCATGAACCATAGAACCATGAACACTCAAATAACTCTTTGCATGATTACAGTGTTCCATTGCATCATCAAAGGTTCTTCAGATTGATGGAGAATGTGTTTTATATGGTTCTATACAGAACCTTTTTTAAAAGTGTTCTATATAGCATCAAAAAAGGGTTCTTCTATTGTTACAGGCTTTTTGGTGCTACATAAAACTCTTTTCAAAATGGTTCTATATAGAAATTCTTCATCAGTCTGAAGAACCCTTTAATGATGCAAAGACTGATTTGTACTGATTTGCATTTGCTTTACTAAAAACTAAAGATTTACTAAAGATAATGGTTCTATATAGAACCATGAACACTCCAAAAACCCTTTAATCTATCAAAGGGTGCTTTAAGTGTTCGTGGTCCTATCTAGATCCCTTTTCAAAAAGGTTCTACACAGAACCATCTACAGCACATTCTGAAGGACGCTTTCATGATGCAAAGGAACCTTTAACCATGCAAAGCGTTCTCTAAGTGTTCATTCTATATAGAAACATTTTCTTTACTGAAGAACCCTTGAAGAACCATCTTTTTTAAGTGTGTACGTTCAACAGGTGTAGGAGGTGTTCCTAATAAAGTGCTTAGTGAGTGCGTATATAGTTTCATTTCACCATTACATACCATGTGAAAATGCCAGCTGCCTTTTGCACTGTGTAAATACTTCATAATGAATGGAAGAATAGAAATAGTTTAAAACTACTTGGAATAAAATCTTTACATTAAATACATTAAAATACCTTAAAGTTAAAATTGTTTTATTCAAATTACCATCTCAGAGACACAAAGTTGTCAGTGACAATATATAAACCTGCCTTTCATTGATCCCTTATTTGCACTAAGCCATTACTTAATGTTGAAGTTGCCCGTTTCCAAAAATAACTAGAACAATTTCATTCAGTATTCAGTGGCGTTTTAATCCAAACAGAAACTATAAGCCAAGGGAAACAAAATGAATATGAGTAGTTGATTAAAATGAGGCGATAAGACAGAATCTTTTTAATCCCATTTCTGATAACTTGAGCTGTTAATACATGGCAATAATTAACACCTTGTAATGTAATGCAACCTCAGTGTCTTGGATGATTTAAGATGCACCGTTCCTGTGAAAATCTCATTTCTTTTTTTTAATCAGATCATTACATTTAGATGGTTTCTCACTGACAAACCCAAATTCCCTCAGGTTTTACCTCTGCTGAGGTCAGAGTTTAGTTTTTTTCTCTGCAACATCCCCATTGTAATCAACAATCATGGGTGAGTACAGGCCACTCAGGTTGTGCCTTTACTTTTCATAATGAAATATGACTTTATCCAGAATTCATGTGTATTGTAGGCTTCTTCAACTAAATGTTGATACTATAGCCAGACAAATGAATGCATATTCAGATATTTCTCTTTGTTTAAACTTGGTTTGCGATGTTAATATCTTTGACTAACTTACCTTGCTTCAGTCTTCCAAAGGCTGTGTTCATCCTTTAGATAAGATAATCTGAATATTATAGTATTGTTATGGCCTAATATTAAGTCTAATTTTATGTAATTGCCATATTGTCCTGGTTTATGGTTTGTTTTATGTTTTATGTTATGTTATGCTATGTTTATGTTTTGTCCTGCCTTCTGCCCAATAATGAGCACTGGGATAGGCTCTAGCAGCCCTCACAACCCAGGAGTATAAGCGGCTTAGGTGATCAATGAATGAATGTTTGATGTGCTGTGCATATGAAACATACCTCACCTTGACAGTGATTGGTCATCTGGACAAAATGAGCTGCCAGCAATGCTCAGATGTACAATAAGTTGTTATATGTATTTACAATTATGTGTCTGGCAGTAGTTTAGTTTCAATTAGTTATTTTGTTGTTTGTAGTATACTATCAGTTTAACTGTAGATTTGCACAAGTCTACAAGTGTGTTCTGAAGGGTTAACAAAAGACAAAGCTTATTCATAGGTCAGCCCTACTAATGAGCAGTTGCAAAGGTGGGAATCCATTTTTGGGTAGGCTTGTACAAAAGTAGGTTGTCCAACTTGGTAGATACAATTTCCACATTCTGCAACGTCATAACCTCAGGTTATACCCTATTGCTGACAGAAATGCAATCATCACCTTAATTATTCTAATGCTTCCACCCTATGACCAACAGCAAAGATTGGACATAGAATGCAGGATTCACATTAACACAACCAACAGTGCAACACCCTTTCACAATCAAGCATGCGTCACAACTTTTGCCCAATGAAGACTACATAAAATTCAGACTCAGCTGTCAAGGCAAAACATCAGAGCACACTTGAAATCCAAACATCCTAGTCTAAAGCATTCGGCTACGGAGGGCATAAAAAAGTTTATGGCTCACTTATGTCTTACTTTTGATGTCTCGATGCAATGAAGTACACATTTGCATTGACATTTTGAAACTACTTCATTTAGCTTTTGTAGTGACAAAAAACATTGGAAACATCAAATTTGCAGACCACTGATGACTTTTTTCTGTTTATTTTATTGTTTTGGAAATAAGTACAAAACAACTATACTCTATTGAGAATGGCTTATTCTCACTTTTTCAGATTCCCCCAGGCACATCTTTTGACCGCAGGTGGTGCACTGATAAAAAATGGAAGGCTTAAAGCAATGACGGATCGCACCAGTTGCTATACAGTGATTGGAAGGCTGGAAAGAGGGCAGAGCTTGGGGTTAGTCGATTGGACATTCACAAACATAACAGAGGGCAGAAATATTTGATTAGCCATAACACAACGCCCACAGTCACAGAAAACAAATTAAATTTCATTATCTTAAAAATACAGCTTAATGAACATTGTTTTCCTGTCTGATTGGGTCTGCCTGTGATCAATCTGAGCATGCCTGCCTGTGGCTACGCCTCTGCTAATGAGCTTTTCAATAGAAATACAAACACTGTAGTCCTACCATGGCCTACTCCAATCACTCTCAACAGTTTGGATTATATTAAACATGCATTTTATATCAGTCTGCACCTGCTATGGTTCAGAGTTTGCATGTGTTAGTTAGCATTATTTATTAGTGTGTGTTAGCCATGATAGTCTGATTGCACTTGTCTGCTTGACTAGCCTCTGCCTTTTAAGCAGAGATAAACAGGATAGCACAGCAAGACGTGAGTTCAGTGATCAATATTAATACAGTTTGACCATTGTGACACTCTGCAGGGCTGAAACATGCACTTAAGTCCTATTTTGGCCATTTTTATAACAATATGCTGCATGTTAAGCTAATCTGTTACACAAAAATAATGCACTACAATCTGCAATACTTCGATTCTAACAATGAAAATGATTTGGATGTAGTTGATTAGGTACCATGTCCTCAGTTTTTTCTTAATGAATGTGTGTAAAAACATAGGTGGCAATCACAGATATGTATTGTTGCTGTCCAAAGAAAACAAACATCCCTGAAATGGTAATTTTATAGGAGAGGGCAAAAACATTCTTTACTTTCAGTGCAATTTAATGTAAAAAGATTTCATTCAAAGTAATTTTGGAGCATTTCTATTGGTTTTCACACAAACTGCTGAGCTCAAATTATGAAAAAAAACTAAAAGTCACCAAAAAATGGAGATACCTGTTTTTTGTTTTTTTTTTGTTTTTTTTTGGGGGACAGCGACGATATGTAGTCTAGAGTAGACGCAGATAGCAGATAATTGCTAAGTGCTGAAGCCACTTTTCTGCCATGTCGGTACTTTTTCTTTTAGCTCTATTTATAATAGGCATGAATGGGGGAAATTGGGCCTACTGAACACATGAAATGACAAAATAAGTGCTAAGATTTGGGGAAGTGTATCATTTCGTCTTCTTTTATGCTGCTGCTAGCTAGCACTTACACTGATTTACATTCTTTCTAAATGTCAGCGAAATCGTACATACAATTTCCAAGGTACAGAGAGTGATATCAGAATGTGCAGTAAATTTTCTCGGTGCACTACTATTATAGCCTACATATAGACCTCTGATGTGTTGTCTTCTTATAGTTTGCCTTTGGCATCTGAGTAAACTCTGGGTTAAATCTATATATCACTATAATAAAAATAAATAACGTTTTAGAAAATCAGCCCTTTTGTTCCAAGGCTGATGATTATGTTATGGAGGATATAAAGTGGTCAAACAGAGCACGCAACAGCAATCATTGATGTTAAACTGGCAGTTCTTCATTTGGTTGTAAATTATAGGTAAGGATTTCATGAAATAGCAGACTTTTTCTTGCTGTGAATTTGTGTGGAACTGGAGGAACATTTTGGGTGATGTCCACTGAACTCTGGGTGTGTAACGTGCCAACAAGATTCAGACGCTCGTGGTTTGAAAACACAACAGAGACTTTACTAGCAGAATCAGTCCAGAATCTTAGTCAAAAAACATGCATGGGTCAAATCCAAAAAACATAGCAGAAGGACAACGGTAAACATAACACGACGCAAACAAACAAAAAGGGGCAGGCAAAAGACATAGTCGAAGAAACAGGCACAAATGGTCAAAAACATAAATCAGAAAAGTCCAGCAAACAATCCAAAGGGCAGAGCAAAAGGCAGAGTCAAAATAACAGAAGCAATGGTCAAAAACAGGATGCAAACAATAGATATAACGCTCAGTAGTTCACTAGTGGAAACAATACTTCACAACTATCTCTACCTAAAGCCCGGGCTTTTAAACTTAGCTATGGAAGTCATATGACCCATACACAGGTGACACACATCAATATTCTGGAGATCTAGAGCGCTGATAGGAGCACGAGAAAAGGCAGGAGTCACATGATTCCCCAGAGAACTCTGGGCAATGGAGTCCGATTTAGACTCAGAGTGTGAGGGAAGCTCAGCGGTCATGTGATCTCCCAGAGGATTCTGGGAGATGGAGTCCAGGTTTCTCTGAGAGCTCGACAGATGTGTGACAGGGTGGAACAAAAGCTATTTGTTGGTTTACTTTACTTATTTGTTAAGCTTAAGATGTAAATCTGGTAACCCTTAAAATTTCTTTCGTAATTCCTTAGTTACTTAAGTAGTAACTAGTTAAGATCAAATAATGTGGATAAGTTCTACAGACTAAAGAGTCTTTTGCCCAAAAACAAAACCCAAAAAATAAAATAAAATAAAATAAAAATAGCAGTTTTGTTAGTTTTGGTTGATTCACTCTTATTTTTTTTTTAAATTTCATTAGTTCTCTTTTTCGTTGTAGCACACTCTCAACTAAATTGTGAAGTTTTGATACATTTGACATGTTTTTGTTATTCTCAGCATGATAGTGTTTTGTGTTGAGGTTAAGGAAATGAATTCAAACAAGTTAATAAGTATATAAGTGATAATTTACTCAAGTACAAGTAAAAGTATTAGTAAATAAATTTACTCAAGTAAGAGTAAATAACTGCGATGGACTGGCGACCTGTCCAGGGTGTATCCTGCCTTCCGCCCAATGACAGCTGGGATAGGCTCCAGCACCCCACCGCGACCCAGAAGGATAAGCGGTTTAGATGATGTATGTATGTATGTATGTATGTATAAGAGTAAATAAGAAGTTTGTTGAAAAACTACTTAAGTTCCGAGTTACTTGGTTACTTTTTCGTATTTCCGCTGTCACAACCTGAAAATATTTCTGAGCTGACTCGGCTACATCTTTGGAAATAATCTATATAGAAAAACACTAAAGCAAAACATGATATTATGTGGGAAAAAAAGTTCTGAGAGCTGAGACTGATCACAGTTCACTCTGCTAGTGCACATCTACACACCTTTCTGTGAACTGTGTAAGGAACAAGGTTTACATTGCACTGCATGCATTTCATGGTTAGATGATTATATAAGACTTTCTAGTTTATCTGTTTCCAGTAAAGTATTTTTAAATCCCTGAAAGACTGAGCAGAGGCTGTTTGAGTCGAAATTATGAGTAGATTGTTTAATTAATGATGTAATTTTAGTGAGAGTCCTGCTGCCCATCAGCTCCCTGGACTTGCTTTTTTTGACAGGTGTGACCCTCTACAGACAGTAAACACCTTCACAGCATTCAATCTGTATATTTTCACTATCTTCCAGAATGTTTCTACCATTAAAATCAGCAGCAACATCAGCAATTTACCCAGCTTTGATTTTACTGTAATATATTTCACTAGAAATCATGCTGATCACTTCATACAGAATCAGACATTATTACTACATTTCACAGGTAAACGGCGACACAGCCTCTCACAGTCAAAGACAAACACTAAGGCAGAGAGAGAAAGATAGACAGGGAGAGGAGGGGCAGAGAGACAGAGGGGGTAGGGAGAGGAAGAGGCAGAGAGAGAGAAAGAGACAGACAGACAGACAGACAGAGAGAGAGAGGGTGGGGAGGTCAGAAGGGATATGATTAGGCCAGTCAATGACAAGCGCGACAGAATCACTGTCCCGAGTTTTTGAAGAACCTGTATTAGACTAGATTTCTTGTATCACAGCCATTCATGACCGTTAATCTCCAAAACAGCAGCAAAACTAAGCTGTACTTTAAACTGTAAACTATAGGCTGTGGGCGACACCTGTTAACTGAAGCAGCTGACAGACACTTGCAATAAAATATACTCAACAGATTTAAAGTTTAATAAACAGAATCATTACAAAAGAAAGAAGAAAACCGTAAACACGGTACCTGTTTAGCTCAGAGCTAGCTCGGCTAATGCTGCCTCAGGGTGGAGTCGAGTTGTGAGAGCGGATCTCAGCAGGTTTCGTGTTTGGTTGCTGATAATAACGCCGTTCTTTCGCTCATGTGAAAATAAATACCGATGAGCGTTTGGATGCGGTCTGTTCCTCGTGTGTGCTGGCTAAGTTCTCCTCTGTCCTTCTCTACTAAACTAGACCTCTCTGTAGTGTTTTTCCTGCTGGAGCTGCTGTTTTTTGATTGGTGAATATTTTAAATTTAACTGCTCTTTGTTTCTATAGGTTTCTGAGCTGATACGGTCATGATTTATTTTTACTCTGTAATGTTATGAAAATTAAAGTAGCAAAGTAAAAGCATTTCATTAAAAATGAACTCAAGTAAAAGTACTATGATTTAATTCTACTCCAAAAAGTAAAGTTACAGGGAAAACTGTACTCAATTACAGTAACAAGAGTAAATGTAATTCGTTACTTACACCTCTGCTGACAATTAGAAAGTAGCTGTTACTGAAATATACACTTATTTCAGCATGAAACTGGTAAATAACTAGTCAGTTAATTTTTGGAAGCAATAAGTTTGCATGAGTTTTTCAAGTAAAGTGTAGGATCATTTTTCATATAGAGAAAAATGGCTTGGATCTATTCCATATGTGGGCATACAGGTGGGGGATATCACACAAATATAAAACCGCAATACTTTCATGACACATATTTCCTGATATTTATTTTCTTCTGTTTTCTGTTCAGTTGTACATACTTAAAAATGAGTTTTTCTATTGTTTTTTCTATTTTCTATTGTTTTTTTACTGTTCTATTGTTGAAAAAAGGGCTCAATGTTACAATGTCAGGCTTGTTAAAATAAAACAACCCTTTTTGGTGCTATACAGAGCCCTTCTCAAAAAGGTTCTATATAGAGCCATGTACAGCACATTCTCCATCAATCTGAAGAACGCTTTCACAATGCAAAGAACACTTTAATCCTGCAAAGCATTCTTTGAATGTTTATGGTTCTATATAGAACAATTTTCGGTAACACTTTCTATGAATGTCACCTTTGTGAGCATCTATAAACACATTCATAACATGTTATAATGCATTCATAAGTCATTATAAACATGGCTATAAATATTTATAAAAATGCATTACACGTTATAGCCATGCTTATTATGCATTATGAATTGTTAACATAATACATTATAAGTACTGTTCATAACAAATTATAAGAGCTCATAAGTCGTGTTTGTCTGCTCTAAGTAAAGTGAAGCGTACTGTACTAAAGCCTCCTCCAGTGTTAAGAGTGAGGCTTCAAGTTGAAGTATTGACTGAAGGATTTACTGAAACACTAAAACATACATAATAAAGCACATTACAGGCTTTAAATGTCAGAGTTTAAACTAGTGCTGCCATCAGTGTTTTACCCAATGTGGGAAAGTCAATGTACACCACCGTTAGCTTGGTATTTGTCATTACTTTGCACTCTCCAAGCTGGGACTGACTTCTTTGGCACTGACAGTATAACATGTGAACAACACTACTTATAATGCATTATATTAACAATTCATAATGTATAATAAACATGGCTATAAAGTGTAATCCAGTGTAATTCATTTTTATAAATGTTTATAATCATATTTACAATGCTGTATGAGGGCATTATAACATGTTATAAATGTGTTTATAGATGCTTACAAACTAATTTGGAAAATAGAACCAGTAGTGCTAGGTTCTATATAGTATCAGAAAGCGTTCTTTGGCTTGTAACAATAGTGGAACCCTTTTTGGTGCTGTAGAGGACTCTTTTCAACAAAGGTTCTATATGGAACCATCTATAGCACATTCTTCTTCAATTTGAAGAATACTTTCACAATGCAAAGAATTCTTAAATCCTGCAAAGGGTTCTTTGAGTCTTTATCGTTGAATATACCATTTTCTTTACTAAAGAACCCTTGAAGAACCTTCTTTTTTAAGTGTATATCTGAGAAAATAGAACCAGTAGTGCTACATTAAAAAAATACCATCAAAACCTGTAAATACTTTTACTCTTAGCAAAAACGGTTCTATGTAGTGCCAAAAAAGGGTTCTTTGACTTGTAACAACAATGGATCCCTTTTTGGTTCTGTAGAGAACTCTTTTCAACAAAGGTTCTATATAGAACCATCTACAGCACATTTTCCTTCAATCTGAAGAACGCTTTCATGATGCAAAGAACCCTTTAATCATGCAAAGGGTTCATTGAGTGTTCATAAAGAACCTTTGGAGAACCATCATTTTTGTGTGTACCTGAGAAAATAGAACCAATAGGGCTACAAAAAAAAACTGAATACTGTCACTCTTTGCAAAAAGGGTTCTTTGACTTATAACAATAGTGGAACCCTTTTTTGGTGCTGTTTAGAACCCTTTTCAAAAAATGTTCTAAATAGAACCATCTACAACACATTCTCCATCAATTTAAAGAACCATTTCACAATGCAATCATGCATAGGGTTCTTTGAGTATTTTCTATATAGAACCATTTTCTCTGCTAAAGAACACCCTGAAGAACCTTTTTTTTAAGAATATATGATTTTGATTAAATATTCGGCAGACTGTGTTGCATTACATCCAGTTAAATTGGACGAATTGTGTTCTCTTTATAATGAAACATGCAGCTGGTCAGTGTTCTAGTCAACATGATATGTTCAGAAAAGCATATTGTATTGTATTGTGACATATTGTATCACAATGATGATACATATTGTCTTATTGCTCAGGCCTACTTGGGCATGTTGGCGACTCAAAAATGACAGATGTTCTCAGAGGTCTATCAGCAGTATTGGAGTAACAGTACTTTCTAAATCAACGTGGAGTCCACTGTGTGTCCACGGGTCGCTCTGAGGGGACTGGCTCTGTGATTGGCATGTCGTTGTTCAGAAGGTTGACTCACCTAGAGGTTTATCTGCGCACCATCTTAATAGGAGTTTAAGAAATCATGGCTAAAGCAATGTGATGCAAATTGAGACTCAGTATCTGCCTGTATTGATTTAATGGCAAACGCAGAATCACATTTATTGAGAAAGCAAGGGATGGACCAAGCAGGGAAATTGAATTCATGCATAAAAGAGATTACTGGTGATGGATCTTCTTGAATGTGTGTTTTTTGAATCTACAGCTGAGCCGGGGACATAGATGAAGAGGGGGACGACTTATCGTAAAGCATGAGAGAAAGCGAGAGAGAGAGGAAGAGAGAGAACCGGACGCTATTTCTTTAAAGATATGCGAGGCGAGTGGCAAATTTAATTACAGCGAGGCTGTTGCCGTTTCTCAGACATTAGTGTGGCTGGGAATAAGATTAGAGCTAACGCCTCAGTCATATGAGAAAACCATGATTAATTTCTCAAAGGAATGCGCTTCCAAATTGGTGAACTTTTTTTTTGTATTTGCAATTTAGATCAGGCCTGTGCATCTCACAGTGAATATTCACCTGACAGACACCTTCACACTTTATTAACAGTACAATCAGCACGGCTTGCTGGAGAGCTCGTTTTCTCGGTGGATGAGCGCACACGGTGATCGTATTGTAATGGCTGCAAAGCCAATGAGAATACACACAGGCCACACCCATGGATTCATATACTGCTCATAATTGTTATGAATGCACTGGTGAATCGTTCTTTATTGTGTTTAAAGTCAAGGACGTGAATATCAATGACTTCCACTCACTGCTCCTTTGTGGGCTACTAGGAGATTAACAGCATTCATTGAGAGCAATGCGAAAGGTGCTTTAACACATTTCATACAAACTTTATGCAAATGACAGCACTTCTTATTAGTTTAGAGGTCGTGTGTGATTACGAACTGGCTATTTGATGGTTTAAGGAAGCTCTGTTCTGATTGGCTGTCCCATTCAAGTGGCACCCAGAGCTGAAACACTCCTGATAACTTCAAAATGAATGGGCGGAGTTTAGCTTAATTAATGAATTAAACTTCAAGAATAATAGGCTGAGATTGGGATGCCCCAAGCCTTTTATTGAAGCAGATGAAAGGAAAATGCATCTTTTGTGCAAGAAAATAACTGGAGTGAGGTGTAAACTTGGGCGTAGAGGTGGGCAGTATGGCAAAAAATCTAACAACACGATACTTTTAGAAATTTTCACAATACATGATGTGTCACGATACTTATTTTTTCAGTGATCTGATCAGCTGGAACTGAGAAAAAAGAGCCAATAGTGCCACATTTCAAAACGTACTATAAAAACAGTGAATACAATCTTTATAATGAAACATGCAGTTGGTCAGTGTTCTACAAGTACTGACGATATCCACGATATGTTCAGAAAAGCATGTTGTATTGTATTGTATTGTGTTGCCAGCCCTATTTGGGCACGTTAGCAACTGCAGAATGACAGATGTTCTCAGTGAGGTCTTTAAAAATGTTACCTTATAAATGTTGAATTTGTCCAGAATACAAATGTTAAGCATTTACGATTTACTGCTCTTATTTAGTACCATCAGTAAAATGAAAAAGGACCAGTTGTGTGCAAAAGTTTGGGCATTTTGGTCAAATAACACATTTTTATTTTATTTTCTAAGTGAAAATAAATGAACACATCCTTTATGAGAAAACACACCCTGATGACAAGAGAATAGTGGGGTGCTGTTGGTCCACTAATGGCAAAGCTGGCCGTCCACGGATGTTTTGCTCAGCATTTTCTGGGCGGCCCAATGGTGGTTAAGCAGAGTATTAAAACAAAATTCCACTCATCATTGCTCATTTTCCACTCACAGTCCAATTTACTTTTTTTCCGTCCATCCTTTCTTTAGTAATACTTGAAAAATACTTGTAAATTAGTTTAGTAACTGTTTTTAATCTAGCACAACATTTTCTATAAAATCATTTTACATTAGGCCTAGTCATTATTTTTTTCTCTCAGTTGTGTGTAATATTTGTCTTAGTTTATTTTCTAAAATAAAAGGCTCTGTGCATTTAAATTCTGTTTCGGGAGATTAAAAACTAGTTGGAACATGTATGCAGGTCAGTAATCTGGGTTGTCCGAGGGTGGACCAGCAGTGACAAACAGTCAGTGGGGTGCCAACCTTATGAAGCCAGCGGACTGATACGTGCTGGGGAAGTTGTAGAGCACAATTTCTATTTATTATGAGTTTAACTTATTGGAAAAAAAGAAAATGTAAAATAAAAACTTGTGCACAGGCCTCAGTTTATGTTTTTTTTTTTCCCCAATATTTTTTAATTCAGTTCATTAGCAGTAACTGTGCATTTAACAGAAAGTACAGTGTTCTCTATAGAGGAAGTGTTCACTTACTTTCACGTTTATTTTCACAAATCAACAAAATTTGACCACAAATTAAGCAAAAGAAAAAATAAAAAGTAAAATATTACAGATTTGAGAGGTTGGTGGCATTGCTGGTATTAAGGCAGTGGTAATAAGCATCACATACTCAGCCAAAAAACCTATATGAGTTTCTTTTCTCCCTTTTTTGATTTCTCCGTCTCAGATCCATTCTTCTTTTGAGGTACTGGGCTGGCGTTTTGGAGAAGTGATTGCAAGGGTGACAGCACTCTACTTACGCTGTTTGAGAGGGAAAGAGCCCGGGATGACACCAGCAAAAATCGAGATTAATGAAAGGAATCAGGCGGCGGTGTCATCCAGGAGAGGGCACATCAATCTCCCCAGATTACTCAAGATTAATGACGCCAAAGGAAAACATCTTGATAATGAACTTTATAATGATGGATGGTACCCTGAGTTAGCGGTGGAAAGCCAAGGATCTCTTCTTTCGGGCCCAGACAGAAATGCTAACATCAGTGAAAGAGATATACGCAAGTTGCAATGTGTTTTGAAATGTACTTATTTATTTATTTATTGGCAAACTGTTCGAGTGAGCGTGGGACATTCTGACAAAGAGCCAATGCAGAATGCAAAAATTTAGTGAGGTCCATTTAGCAGAAAACTGACCTACATCTCAGAGTGAATACAACCCCATTTACAAAAAAGTTGGGATGCTGTGCAAAATGTAAATAAAAACAAAATGCAATTATGCAAATCACTTAAACCCTATATTTCATTGAAAATAGTACAAAGACAACAAATCAAATGTTGAAACTGAGAAATTTTACTGTTTTTGAAAAAAAAAAAATAGGTTAATTTTGCATTTGATGCCAACAACACGTTCCAAAAAGTTGGGACAGGGGCAACAAATGGGTGGTAAAGTTGTGTAATGCTAAAAAAACACCTGGTGGTTAATTGGCAGCAGGTCAATAACATGATGGGGTATAAAAAAGGCTGAGTCTTTCAGAAGTAAAGATGAGGAGGGGTTCATCACTCTGTGAGAAACTGCACGAGCAAATAGTGCAACAATTCAAGAATAATGTTTCTCAACGTCAAATAGCAAAGAACTTTAGCTTTTAATCATCTACAGTACATAATAATATTAAAAGATTCAGAGACTCTTGAGAAATCTCTGTATGCATAGGACAAGGTTGAAAACCAGTATTTGCTGGCCATGATCTTTGGGCCCTCAGGCAGCACTGCATTAAAAACAGACATAAATGTCTAGTGGAAATCACTGCATGGGCTCAGGAACACTTCTGAAAACCAATGTCTGAGAAAACAGTTTGTCACTGCATCCCCAAATGCAAGTTGAAACTCAAAGAAGAAACCAGATATAAACAGGATCCAGAAACACTGCCACCTTCTCTGGGCCCAAGCTCATTTAAAATGGACTGAGTTGAAGTGGAAAAGTGTCCAGTGGTCTGACAAATCAAATTTTGAAATTCTATTTGGAAATCATGGACACTGTCCTCCGGGCTAAAGACCACTCATTTGTTATCAGTGCCCAGTTCAAAAGCCAGTGTTCATGATGGTATAGGGGTGCATTAGTGCACATGGCATGGGCACATCTGTGAAGGCATCATTAATGCTGAAAGATATATACATGTTTTGGCAACATATGCTGCCATCCAGATGACGTCTTTTTCAGGAAAGGCCTTGCTTATTTCCGCAAGACAATGTCAAACCACATTCTGCATGTATTACAACAGCATTGCTCCATATTAAAAGAGTCTGGGTGCTAAACTCGCCTGCCTGCAGTCCAGACCTGTCACCACTGATATTTCTATTTCTATTCTATTTCTATTTACATTCTGCACAGCCTCACAACTTTTTTGAAAATGAGGTTGTAAAATGACGGCCGAATATTAATGTTCTGAGTGTATAAACTGCTATTAGTGTTTCACAAACTGATTTGACTGCAGTTACCCTGTTTAAACTCATTTCTGAAAGCCAGTCACTGCTTATTTGATAGTCCTGTCGCTATTTCCATACTGAATCTCATAAAACCCTTCCAAAACTACCAGGATCTCTTTGTCCTCATGCTAGTTACGAACCTGATGCGTGGCGATATAGAACTGAGGGCTTGAGGCATTGGCAGATAGCAGCAATTGCCAAGCAGTGATCAGACGGCTGAGGAAATAAGGCGGAGCTTGGGAGATTTTGAGAGACGGATAAAGGGGCGTGGCCATCTACATTAATCACAAGCCTACCCAATCAATTGAAATCAGAATATTTAGAATATTTAGAATAACTTCAAAAATGGAGATACAAGGTTTTGTTCTGACAGCAGCAAAACAGTTATCCTTCATCAAACCTTTTCAGTGGATAAGAACATAAGTTAAAAAAAAATGAAAAATACATAAATAAATAAAAATTCATAACACCCCCACCACAATAATATATGTTTAAATTAAGTTCACACCTATGATCTGATCACTGTAGTAAATGAAGACTGTTATTTAGCAAACAGTGCAGACAATATGAAGTTTTTTTGTTTTTTATTCATATTAAAATATTTATATTCCATAACGAGGTTTATGCAGGAAAACATGGGCAGCTTTATTAAAATATCTTAAAGTCCACGTTTTTTCCCCCCTTGCACAAGTAACAGCCTCTGGGGATATTCAAACACAGAAATGCAGACAGTCTGTCTTGCTATTCTGTGCTGGCAACCAACTGATCATGTTCCTTCCTCATGCCTTACTCAAAACAAAAAAAAGGCATTTTAATTTACAAATGTCCAGGAGAGGAAATTGCCCTCTTATATTTTTCAATTTCACACCACCTAAAATTGATATTTCCATTCGCACGTTCACTCGCCTCTCAGTGGAATAGACATAAATGTAAACCAATTGACCAGATGCTGTGCTCTTTATTTTAAAGAGACTAGTTTTCAGCATCAAAGTTTTTAAATTGTTTTGTTCTCTGCTTCTTCCTCCTTATCTTCTTCTTCCTCTTCCTTGTCTGTTGTTGAAATGGTGGAATAAGAGAGTTTTTGTGGCTTTGAATTATAATTCAATAACACAATGCTAGAAAAAGGTGCTTGTTTTATTTGGAAGAGCAGAAATGTGATGTGCTTTTGGGCAAACTTACCAGTCACCTCCACAGGTTTTGCTCATATCACTTACAGCCATTTGATTTTGCACATTTATGAACGAATCTGATCCAACATGGTTTTACTTATAAATGTCTTCACAAAACAGTCTCCAAAGCTCCAGCTACTGCAGTTACCGGCCAAGAGGCCTACAAACAGCAAATTGTAACCCATGTATTCAGGTTATTATTTAGCCATGAATGCACTGACCCATGACTGCCATCTACTCTACTAGGACAATAATACGTTTTATCCTTAGAAAGTTAACATACCTTTTCATTTTCTTAATTATTTGCAATGTAAACAACATGTGTGGTTAATAGTTGTCATTACCTTTGAACAACCAAAGGGCTGTACCATCTGATTTTGATGTAAATCTTATATGATTATTGATGAAAATGGGGGATTATTATTTTCATATATAACAGAATATGAACAAAAAACTATCTTGATGCAGTAAATCTTTTTATGCTTTCACATTCATTAAAAAAACTCTTGGTCATGTACTTTTAATCTTACATAAATAGTGGTATAATAAATCTAAGACCATATGCAACATTTTGTTTTGCAAAACATGAAAAAGAACATGATCTGCACGAGGTCACATCATGCTTATCGTGTTTAAAAATGGTCCAGCCACAGGGGTACCAGACAAAACCTGTTAATTAACAGTAAATCTCAATTATGGTAAAAATCTGTAAAATTACAGTCATTTCATTTTTTAGAAATACTGCCTCAGAATGATTCACCACCCAAATAATACTTGCTCTGTGGTGGTCCTGTGGGGGTCCTGACCATTAAAGAACTGGGTGAAAGAGGGCCAACAAAGTATGCAGAGAAACAGACTATAATCTATAATTGTAGCACTACAAAGTACCTTTATACAGTAAGTGGATCTGGTGTAAAATAAGAATAGATAGAAGAAGGTGTACTTAATGAAGTGGACGGTCCATGTATGGGTACTGTGTCAAAATCTTGCTCAATGAAAATTGGAAGTATTTTTTGGTGGTGTGTGATGTGGCTGCATGTCAGGCTGTGAGTAATATTTGGAACTGCTCCAAAGACAAATTAACATAGTTCTGGCAAGTTTTGTCGTACATTGAAAAGAATTTGAATGTTTTGACAAAAAGGTCCTCACAAAATCATGTAAAAATTTAAAGTGAAAACCTGAATTTAATTCAACTAATTATGCAAAATTTTAAGGCAGTGCTTCAATTACTTTTGTAGTTATGAATTTAATCAGATCATAAATTAATCAGATTTTAAAATGTACTTTAAATTTTCAGTCTAACTGCTTACAAAATGATTGAGCTGAGCTGAAATTTTAACTATGTAAAAATGCAACAATAAGAATAATATTTCACATCAAATCAGCTGGTTTTATGTTGATAAAAGTCCATGACAGGTTAATTTATTGGAGGTTTGAAATTTAATCTTTCAGTCAATTTATGCAAAATATAAGTTTAATGTAGTATGTAATCTATGAATTGTCCATTTTACATGCAATGGGTGAAGCTACACTATAAGTTCAAAATGACAGAAAAATAAGATTTTGTAGGTCTTTTTGACCCTGATGATTACTTTAACCAATGTACCGTGACTATGGTTGAGTTTTGTTTGAACATGAAGTATTCAATCAAGAAACGCAACATAAAGAACTAGTATACCTGTAGATGCAAAAACACTGGATTTCAAAAAATTACATTTTGAAAACTTGACTAAAAATCTCCTTTAGTAAGCAGTTCTATAGCTAAACCTCATATTTAAGGTGCAAGTTAGAACCTAATATGGCAATTTTTCAAATTTTTCAAATTTTACTTTTACTTTACAAACTTTAAATTCATACCTAAAAAAATATATATATATCTATGAAATTGCATGATTGCGTGAATTAAACTGAAATATTTACTTGAATATTTTTCCATGGTAATTCATGATGTTACCAGACAGGCCCAAAGTGATTGGTGTGAAATTATCTAAAAAAAAAAAAGGAAATTAAAACATGTTAGAAAAAAATCTCATAGCCTTTGAGATTTGTTAAGAGTATTTTCAAGGTCTTCCTTTAAATATAAGCAGTAACAATTCTGTTTTTTCACTGAAATGCAATTAAGAGTTGCTATATTCAGTTTCAGTAATACTTGAGGAAAGTAAAAATCTTATTAATCTTACAAATTACACTTAAGCGTCACAATTAAAGTACAGTTACTTTTGTCATCTTGCTTCTTACAAAAGCCGTAATGTGTAACAACAATTAACCATGGTCAAATCACTGTAACACATGTCCTCTAGTGACTTATTACTTTAACAGAACCAGCACTGCACCAGCTTCCACGGTTCCTGATTGTGCCATTAATTACTAATCTGCTAATTCATGGTTGCCTCTGATTTTTAATCATCTACCTCACAGTAACACTGCAGCTGCATGAAACTTTCTAACAGTGGGAATCAAACATTATCTTCGGTCTCACTGCCAAAAGCTTGGGTATTATAAAACCACCAAAACCATTAGATCTCTCTCTCTCATGCCAGCTAATCAGCCAGTGTCAGGCAACCAGTGAAGATGGTTTGCTTTTAGCAGGCAGGCCATGCTGAGTGGTGGCTGATAGCAGCAGACTGGCCCTAAGAGTGGCACTCACACCACTGTAATATGTCCTAATGCCCACACGCAGGGCTCCTGACATGTGCTAATGGTGCATAATTCCTTTGCTTGTTGCAGTTTTGGTGGTTTTATTTTTTAACCATGCCAGATAATACCTGATATTCCTGCAGCACTGTGTATCTACTGAGCATCTGTGCCAATGATTAATGTTAATGTTAATAGTTTCTCAGTGCAACCAAAAGCTACAGCTAAAGATCTTGTTGTAACACTGGATGGGACTCAAATGACTCAAATGAGAAATTAGTTTATGCTTTCATAACTTATAGATTATTCTACAGTGTAGTGAAAAAGAATTTTCCTCTCCTGATTTCATCTATTTTTGCATATTTGTCACATTAAATTGTTTCAGATGATCCTTTATGGGCAACAACTGCAATCAAATGCTTGCTATAACTGAAGATGAGTCTTTCACATCGCTGTGGAGAAATTTTGCCCCATTCTTCTTTGCAGAAGTGCTTTAATTCAGCCATATTTGAGAGCTTTCAACCATGAATTCCTTGTTTAAGTTCCTGCACAGCATCTCAATGAGGTTGACTTTGACTACGTTGCTCCAAAACCTTCATTTCCTTTGAGCCTTTCAGAGATTAACTTACTCTAATGCTTTTGCTGATTGTCTTGCTGCATAACCCAGTTGCACTTCAGCTTCAGAACATGGTCTGATGCCTGGACATTCTCCTGTGTGGATTAGCAAAATTCATCGTCAAGTCACCCAGGCCCACACTACCACCGCCATGTTTAACTGTTGGTATGGTGTTCAAGGCTAAATATGTTAGCTTTGATTCCAATAGAAAAAACAATATGTTCCACTCTTAATGCATTCAGTCCACAGGACATTATTCAAAAAGGCTTGAGGTCATCAAGGTATTTCTTGGAAACTGTGAGACAAGCCTTAATGTTCCTCTTGGTTAGTGTTTTATGTCTTGCAACTCTCTCAAGCATACCATTTTTGGCCAGTCTCTTACTAATAGTGGAATCATGAATGCTGATCTCATCTGAGCTTAGCGAGGCCTACAGTACTTTAGATGTTTATCTTGGTTCTTTAGTAATAAGTTGTCACTGTGCTGTTGAAGGAATCATGGTAGGTTGGCCACCTCTGGGAAGATTCATTGTTGTTCCAGGTTTTTTCCTTATGGAGATATTGGCTGCAACTCTGTGTTGGAGTCCCAGAGCACTTGAAACTCCTTACAGACCGATATATCTCATCAACTTTCTTTCTCATCTCTTCAGAAATTTCTTTTGATCGTGGCATAGTGTGCTGCTTTCTTTTAGCCTATTTCACATTGCTAGAAAAATTCTACTTAAGTGATGTTTAGATTCAACAAGGCTGGCAATAATCAAGCCTGGGTGTCTCTAAGGGCTTAACAATCTATTAAAGGGCTAACCAACCTTCTTTTTATTGGTTCATTGACTAACAAAGGGGGCACTTACTTTTTCACACGTCAACTTGGTGTTGAATAACCCAAATGACTTTCTGCTCAACTCTCAGGCTGCTCCAGAAAAGAAATATTCAGGGCCATGAAAAGCCCTAATGATGCCCCTGTTATTAGTATATGTCATTAATGTGGTAATTATTGGTCAAGTAATTGGACGTCAGGTGTGTTTATTGGTGAAACCGTAAGTGTTCAGTGAAGCCCATCGACTGTGTTTCATACAAGACTGCATAGTGGAGGAAAATACTATGATAAACGAGTAGATTAATTAACAGATAATTAATAGCAAAACAACAGCATGTAAGTACTAGTTAGTTCTTATGTCACTTCTTTAAATGGGTAAACATACTTATCCATTAATTAACAGTGTAACAAGCAGCAGCTATTGCAGTTACAAGTAGTGAAGCTAGTAGTAATAAACTAAACTATCAGTTGACAGTGCAATTACTATTTTCTAAGTATGTAATAACTAATGCTTAACACTTAATATGTATAAGTAGTTATTGATATATTAACAACATAATTCATATTTTGCTACCTTTAATGTAAAGTGTTGTAACTGTTATTTACTGATTATTATAATTATATGTGGTTTGAAGTTATGATGTTGGTGTAAAAATATAACTAAATTAATATAAATGTAATTCGTTATTGTACTTAAGTACTTTTTTGTGTATTTCCACTTTGGGTGACTTTTTACTTTCACTCCACTACATTTCAAAGCCAAATATCTTACTTTTTACTCCACTACATTATGTGAAATCTGTCGTTCCTGTTGGTTATGTGTGCATAAAAACATTTTTCAAGTCAAAATGAAAGAAGTGTGAAGCAGCACACCAATCAGGGAACAGCGCACACTTTGTTTTGAGCTTCTTTTGACCTGTTAGACATACCGACCCAGTGCAAGCTTATGGTTCTATGACGGCGTTTTAGGGCCACTGTTCATAAAAATAAAAAAAGTAGACTTCGAGAATAAAGTCGTAATATTTCGAGGAAAAAGCCATAATATTTGGAGGATAAAGTGGGCTAACTGCAGGGGGCTGCCATAATGCGATGGGGTCTCAGTTGCTGTACTGGTGCCGGAGTTCCACTCACTCCTGTCTGCTTGTAGATCAATCGTTTTGATTATCTTTCTCACTGTCTGTGAAACTTCATGCCCTCTTTGAATGGTGCACAGATGTAGACACTGATAGCCATGTAGACGACCCTGCCTGCGATTCACCTTCAACAAGACAGACAGTTTCCTCCAAGTCTGTCTGGCTCTTTATTCTAAATAAACACAGTTTCATGCTCAGCCATTTCAGCGGTTTCTTACACTATTAACACTCTGGTGCTGATGTGCCAGGAGAGACTGGGAGACTGAGTATTTCTTTATGGGTGAAATCGATATGAAAGTATAACTCCACCAACTCAACGCCCCTCATTTAACACGAGGAGGTGCTGCCTTCCCTCTGCAAAGCCTTTGGCCACTATATCGCGACCTTTCCTGGTATTAATGCCATTTTAATGTCATAATTCTACGACTTTTTTTAAAAAAATATTACGACTTTATTCTCTAAGTCTACTATTTTTATTTTTATTAACATCTAAAATGCCATCATATGGTTCAACGTCAGTGCAGCAGCATAAAATTTTGGCTGTGCCTATTCCAACATAAACGATGGAACTAACCTAACTATAGAAATATGTACACACATGCAGTTGTGACTGGCATGTTTCTTTTTTCTGAATTTATACAAACAATATTTCATTTTATAGTAAATTTGTTTTTGCTAGTTTATGTTTATGAACAGAGACCTACAGATGTAATATAGAAAATGAAAACTCATTTGTTAACCTGTGTTTAAAGCAGGTTTTTATTAAACTTAAACTTGTAACTAAGTTGCAAATAAATCCTAAACTGAAACTTTGCTTGTATGCAAAAGGTTATTTCATAGCCACTTGGTTCTACTGGTTCTAATGGAAATTTTTTGCCTTCAGTGTTTTGTTCTTATGATAATTTTCAGCGTCAGACTAATTAATGACATTCTATTAAAAGATTGGTTTACCAAGAGTGACACTGGAGTATTTTCACCTAAAATGAGTTAATACAGTAAAAAAACAGTAATAGGACATTAGAGCCATAATTAGTCTTTTAGTACTTTTACTTTTTTCTTAAGTGGAGGTCTAAAGGGAGGAACTTCTACTTTTACTGGAGTAATATTTTACCTTGGGTATCTCTACTTTAACTCAAGTATGTGATTCGTGTACTTCGTCCACCACTGAGTGGCACTGAAGTCTATTTTAGTTTTCCACGTAAAATGAGATCAGCAGCACTTCCTGTTGACTAAATGCACTACATTAAACGGTAATGCATCGTCCGTGCTTTGCTGTTTTTGTTGAGTGTCCTTGTCAATATTTAATAACTTCACCAGCGAGATTTACCAAAGAGAAATTATACAGAATGAACATCCTCTCTTACCTCTTCGACAGCACTGTTGGCTCATGCAGTGACCACATTCAAATGTGGAGGCTTAGAAAAGGAGAGATGTCAGCGCTCTGTGGCTCATAAAAAAGAGCTCATGGTTTAATAATGAAAGCTCATTTACCAGGTCTCTCGGTTTGTTTTACTCATTCATTCCCTCCAGTTTCATGCAGATGGATTTTCTGTCCGTCCGGGCAGTGGCACAGTAAAGCTGAGTTTGAATACCCGTGACTTCGTGCTGGATCAATCACAGGTCTGGGCAGCCATTGTGCTTCATAGCTTTGCCAATACATTTCCCCAGCTCTGCAGGGCTAAGGGGGAAAATAAAGGCGTCTTCCAAATGTCTGTAAACGTTTTAGCTGTCGACTTTCTCCTGTTGATCCATTAGACCACACAGGTAGAACATGGAGCGCAACCTAGCTTTTGGCCCAAGGTCTCGCCAAAATTCGGGAAAATAATTTCAGTGCCAGGCTGTTATTAGACGGGATTAAACCCACAAATCTTACTTCAGAATCGAGGTCCGTGTTCTACATTACTATTATCCCATTTGATTTGCTTTTCTTCACGACTTCTCCACACTGAAGGCCCCCCTCCTGGTCGTTGTCTTTTGGAGGTGTTGCTGCTATTCTTTTATTGTCTGGATGCAGTTAATTGCTTGGAGAATATGGCTTGCTAACTGATGTTGAAAGCGACACTTCTTTTGTGCTTTATCTCCTCCGAGGTTAATTAGCATTTGTTGTTCTACATTGCTGCGCGGATTCAGACTATCAACATGCATCAATGAATAATTATTATTTATTGTCAAAGCCTGTTGTAAGAAAACGTAGCCAAGAGACGAAGTGGATTTAAAAAAAACAGCGCATGAATTCTGTAGTCGTCTTGACAGATTCATAATTACTTTCGTACTGTGTACGTCAAATTCATCATTAAGTTACAGCTCTTATCCAGTAGGGATGCCATGTTAGAGTCCATAGGTCTTCTTCTTTATTATTATTTTTTTAATAAGAGTCAACGTTGTATGTCAACATTAAGTTTTACAATCCATAGAGACCATAAATATGGAAACTGCAGAATATCCTGTTTTAAATTCATTGTTTTTGTGATGTCACAAAATCCAATGCATTTACTTATAATATATCCACTACTTCAGCCTGTAGTAGTTTAGCCCTGTGCAATCACAATGAAATGACATTGTGTTGACTTTCTAAGTGAAAATGACCCTCTATACATCCTCTACAGTGAACAAAAAAACTTTTTCTGCATTTTAATTAAGTTTAAGTACACATGTGTTTTGCTAAGTGTAACATGTTGGACAAAAAAAACAAAAAAAAAAAAACATAAAATATAAAAGTGCTACATTTTTACAGGCTCCAATATGTTAATATTGCTAATATGTTAAATTCAGCCCTGTCCAGGGTGTTTCCTGACTTCTGCCCAATGACCGCTGGGATAGGCATCCCCGCAACCCAGAAGGATAAGTGGTTTAGATAATGTGTGTGTGTGTTAAATTTACCAAAGAAACAATAACTGTAAATTAAATTGTGCAGAAAATATCGGAAAATCAACCAAACGTCATGTGATCAGGGGCGCCCAAACTTTTGCATATGACTGTATCCAATCATTCAGCCTACAGCAGTTTAGCCCCGCCCATTTATGTTTAAATGAAATTATAAGACATATTTCAGTCTGGGCTGCTTTCTGAGTGAAGCACAATACAGGGCAGCCGATCAGAACAGAGGTACATTTGCATATATCTTACATATATCTTAAAGGCACAGTAACACAAACATCCTGTTTAATTCTAAGAGATGTTGTTAAACCATCATGTAAAAATGCTGCTTTTGGTACATAAACCCACAAAAAACAACACAACTGGACTAACTAAAAAAAATAAACTACAAGAAAAATAGGATATGGGCACTTTGGTGCCTGCAATGGAGCTGTACAGAGACACATGTGGTAATAGGAAGAGACAGAGGGAGCATGTACCTGCCATTGTTAAGAAGCTCCAGTGAGGTGCAGGGGTCTATGATGGGGTGTGTGTGTGCGTGTGTTTGGAAGCTCAGCCAGCACACCCCGGCAATGACAACGTTATTATGAAGATGAATGCAGACCTGCACATCCGTTCCCAGGTACCCCCAGAGACAGAGACAAACAAACTGTGGATATAGATGCTGAACACAAAAGCACACCATGGCCTACAAAGATATACACGGCACATTTTCGTTACGACACTCCAATGATACAAACAAATCCGCTCGCTGTTTCACAATCCTCTGAAAATGGAATTGAGCTTTTTCTATCTCTTTTTTTGCTAGTCATTATCTCTGTTTATGATATACCAGCTATGAGCAGTTGTTATTGGACAGGCCACACTTTCCCCAAAACCATCACAGAATTACAATAATCCTACCCATTTGGAGAGAATGCCCAAACACATGCTCTACTATCTTAAAGAGGCAATCTGACCAAAATGGAAAATGTATCCATTGCCTCACCTGTTGTAAACATGCCTATCTGCCCATTTCAGCAGTGCCATGTAGTCTCAGTGGTGAGATGTTTCTTTTAAAACACTAGCAAAACTCCCTTCTGATGATGGATCTTGAAGGTGGAGAAAACTACAATTTGTTTGAGACACGTCCTTGAGGGTGGAATCCTTGAAATAGTTTTGCAATGCAAATCTGGACTTCTTTCTCACAATTGGGAGGGTGGGAGGGGCTTGCGTCATGCATGCTGGCTATTGCAGTGAGAGACTATTGATGAACGAAATGCAAAAACGACAAAAAATCATAAATTCCATGATTTATTTGGTACTTGAAAGGTGTTTAAAAATTCATCAGTGCATTGTGTTGCTTCAGTCTGAAGCCAATGAATGTACTGATTATGCTGTGTCTATTATAACCGACTATAACAAGGCTGAGTTAAATATGTGCTCATTACTGTCCAAAGAAAAAATGGTGGACTATATTCGAATGTAAAAATCTGAAAAAGCTTGGTTTATTGTTTTTGTTGTCTACGGTCCTAAAAAGGATGGTTCTTCAAGGATTAGGACAGAAAATGGTTCTACAAAGAACCGTGAACACTCAAAGAACGCTTTGTATGATTAAAGGGTTCCCTGCATCATGAAAGTGTGCTTCAAATTGATGGAGAATCTGCTGTAGATGGTTCTGTACAGAACAATAGAAGAACCCTTTTTGGTGCTATATAGAGCCCTTTTTAAAAAGGTTCTATATAGAACCATCTACAGCACAGTCTGAAGAACGCTTTCATGATGCAAAGAACTATTTGATCATGCAAAAGGTTCTTTGAGTGTTCATGCTTCTATATGGAACCACTGTACCTACTAAAGAACCATTGAAGAACCATTTTTTTAAGTGTGAATCTTTACATTGTAACAATAGAAAACCCCTTTTGGGTGCTATATATATAACCCTTTTCAAAAAGATTCTTTATGGAACCATCTATAGCACATTCTGAAGAACCCTTTCATGATGCAAAGGAACCTTTAATCATGCAAAGGGTTCTTTGAGTGTTTGTCGTTCTTTATAGAACCATTTTCTTTACGAAAGAACCCTTAAAGAACCATCTTTTTAAGTATGTATATTCCACTGTATGTTTGTATCAAAATTGGATACTTTTGATGGCCCAAAAAATGAAGTTCTAACAAGGGTTCTTTGGAGCAATGTCATAGAAGAACCACTTTTGTTCCCAATACATTTCAGTAGATGTTTCTTTAAAGACAAATTTTTGAAAATGAGATGTGTGAGAATGAAGAGCCTTTTAAAGAAGTTTAAAGAACTCTCACATAATGGTTCTATGAGGTTTTTCCTAGAATTATACATGCAACCAAAGAACCATTTATCAACCTTTATTTTTGAGCGTCTTTGCTGCTATTTTTAACCATGGACACAGAACACTAACATGCACCTCTAAAAAACATGGTTCTTGAAGTTGTCTTTAGTAAAGGCAATGGTTACATTTAGAACCATATGTTCTATATAGGACCATTTCATGCTTAAATGGTTATTTGCATGATGAACTCATTCTTCAGATTGATGGAAAATGTGTTGTGTATGGCTCTATATAGAACTTTTTTGAAAATGGTTCTATGTAGCGGCAAAATGATTCTGCTGTTGTTACGATATCAAATTTGTATCAACAGAAGAACCCTTTTTGGTGTGATATAGAGCCATATATAACACATTCTCCATCAATCTGAAGAACCATTTCACCGTGAAATCCATGAAATGGTTCTATATAGAACTCATGGTTCTAAATAGAACCATTGCTTTTCCTAAAGAACCCTCGAGGAACCATCTTTTTTAAGTGTGCCGACTTGGAACACAGAAAGAAGTGATCTTTGTTCTTCTTCACATCTTGAAACTAACTCAAGGCAGACACACAACAGTTTAGAATCAAATACACATGCTGACACTGTGTTAATGGAAGAGATAGTCCCTCTATATGAAACACCAAACAGATGAAAGCTTGCAGTTTGGATCAGGGCTGTGGTGATTTCACCCAGGCCAGCATACTGCAGTAGAGGCCCACAAAGGTCCACTCTGAGTCAGCGCCAACCTCAGCAGGGTGTGACCTCTGGGTCAGCTGTGCGGAATGAAATTGAAGGCCATTGAGGGCCATATTTCCCAAGTCTCTTGTGTTGCATGTTCAATGCTCTCTTTGTTCTAACACAACTCAAAGGCTTGTTATGTAGCTGATGAGAGTCAGACGATGAGTTGGCAGTGCTAGTGGGTGTTTAACAGAGTACGCTTTCTCAGGAAAGGCCTATTTACACCATGTACAACTTTTAATACAGTGGAATCTTCAATTCAAGCCCATTTCTGAGGACTCAACAAATTAGAAGAGGAAGCAGAAATGGATTCCTCGAGTAGAAGCGAGGAATGAATTTTTACGTTTTTCTTTTAAGCTAAAAGGCATGCATACTGGTATGCCCCATTACAAAAAAAGACGACTTGGGGAATTCCACTGGCATTCCACAGGTTTTCAACCGTGGTCCACCATATATTTTCTTTAACCTTCACATTTTAATATTCAAAGTTTACTTGTTGTATTAGCTTTTTTGCTCTATCACAAGCAATATGAGCTTGTCTGCTTGGTGCTCATCTGCTTGGATTGCAACCAGCTCTGACTGCAGAGCTCTGATTGCTCAGCTTCATTTTTATCTGTACAATACAGAACATCATGCTGGCTCTGGTTGAAAATGTAACACAGCATCACAATCCTTCAGTTTTGGAGTGGCATTACTATGTATTAATATGTATGTGTTTGTTTTCAAAACAGCACATTTGTTTGTTAAATAAATAGCACGCAACTGACGGCCTAAAGTGAGGATCGTCTCTGTCATTTCCTTCCTTAAGTTCAGGCTCTTCCAGCAGGCCTGCTAGTGTCCAGTAGGTCCACTCATAGATTACGCCATTAGGTACTCCTAGTGGTGTAGACTATGCCTCCTAGTGCATCTACACTGCAAGAGAAAGTGTTTGTAATTGTGACACAAAGCACTGTACGTTCATTAAAGTAACGCTTCAAATGTGTCAGTATAAGATAATACTGCCACCCTCCCAGAGTCTTAAAAACAAGAGTTCTACAATACTACCTGTTACTGTCATTAGTATTAGGTCCAGTGTGGTCCATCAGGAGCACAGATGGCGATTTGATTTAGTAAGCATTGTGTTGCAGATAGTATGATATTTTCAATGTGTTTTAGAGTTTTATACAGCACCCTGTGTTGAACTGTGGGAAAACATTTACAGTACAAAGAGATTATATTGTATTATAAAACCAATAGTTCCATTCCTAAAATCTGATTGGCTGAGCCATGTTCAAAGTCGTTGTAAAATCCACTCTATATGCACACCTACAACCACCTCAACAACTGAACTGTATATTACTACACCACGGTAAAATGAATAATCTTTGACTCTCATGCTGCTCACATGGACCAGCGAGTGTATTGATAATGTAAAAATCCGTTTTTTGTTTAAACTAAGGGGCTGGCAACTTATGTTCTTAACTAGAACTTGGCTGCTCAGCTAGCTAACAGGTTAAGATAGCTAACAGCTTAAACAACTCCATCATCAACATCACAGCCTTGAATTAAAGTACCTATGAAATGATTCACTGTAAAACGACAGTATAGAAGTCTAAAAATGTCACTTGAATTGCTTACGTGCTTCAAATGTCCGTGTGTCAGTCAGAGGTAGCGTCAAATCCAGGCTGAATCCCAAACGTACTCCCTAAATAGTGTGCTAGCTATGGAGGTTTTGAAATTCTAGCCTCTACAGCCAAATAGTGCATCATTTATTGGGTGTGGATGTGGCTGTGTCCCAAATGACTATTTTTTTAGCTATATTTTGCACCGTTGGGCTGCAGGATCCAGTATTTAAATTCCTAAGTAGTGCAGTATGTAGGGAGCAGGGAGCCATTTGAGATTCAGCCACAACGTAAGAAGAGAGGCGCCACTGGATTTGTGCTAAACAATATTTGCGGTGGTGATTTGGTGACCAGAAAGTACTTTTGAAGTGAATGTTTTTGCATTAAACAGTGCTGTGTTATCATTTGTTCATTGTTATATGACAAAAAGTTAAAAACAATTATGAAAGGACTGCCATATACAGCGATGCACGGCTGAACATTCTTCTGTTCTTTCAGCAGTACATGGTTGCTTGGCAATGATACTGTACTCTAAGGAACTACATTTCTTGGCGGAATACTTATGTTGATTATTATTAATAATAACAAATTATTTTCTGAAAAAATGTGTTTTTCATCATATTTTATGTTGGCTGCCGATTTATAAAAGCAATAAGCCACTTGAGGCTGTGCGTTACTGCGATTTTATCACTGGGAAGGGGACATTCTTCCAAAGATTAAATCACAGTCATGTATGACCTCTCATGGCTTATTGCTTTATCAAACACCTTATTAATTCACTCCTTTAATATTACTGTCACAATATTGAAATAATACATCAAAACACCATCAAAGCACTTTTATGAAGCAGCAAAATCATCTTCAGTGCAGTTTAATGTTGGTTTTCAGTTTTCCATTAATTAAACATTAAAAGAGCTGCTGAGCTGCATTATTGTCTGTGAAGCAGGGCAAATGCAACAAGTTAACAATGTCCTAGCTACCTAAAACCAGCAGGTTATCAAATAGCATGCAAGCTTACCTAGCTGGTACAACCTGTACCAACATAAACATGGTGTAGGTATATGAGTGAGGACTTTTTCTGTCAGTGAGGACTTTTTCTGAAACTTTCTCTTTGTAAGCATCTGATGGTAATTCTAGCTAGCTATGGAATTCAATCTCTGGCATTCACTGTGTCATGTTAGTGCCAAGCTAACGGTGGTGCACATTCACTTTAATTCTAAGTTTAATACAATACAATGCTAGCTTAAACACTGACTTTCAGAGCTTGTAAGACATGCTTGTAGCATGAAAGAATCATTCTGAAAGAATGACTGTGTTTTTGAAAAACTGAAATGAAACTCTTTGTTAATGTTTTTATTTCCTAATATGTGTGTATATAATATTCAGAAAAAGATATTGACGATTATATTGTTATTGTTGATTACAGTAATGTACCACTGCCTATATATAGTATAGTAATACAGCACAGTATGTCATTAGTTCACGAAATGCCATCTTTGTTAGATGATTTTCTTTTCTTCTCATTAAAAAGCCTCTCTGACAGCATTTAAAGGCTTTGCTACTTATATAGAAGGAAAAATTAAAAGGCAGAATCGACCATTTATTCTCTGCGTAAAGGGGTTAAGTTACCGGGCTAATTAAAAATTCCTATGTTATGAAATACCCCCCTAGTCATTTTCACAACTAGGTTTAGAAAACACTGAATTGAAAGAACAGGCTTTGTAAAAAAAGCAGCAGAGGTTCAGGTTGTGTATGAGTTCTAACTCTTCCAATTAAGACATTTAGACCAGTTCTGAAACTGAAACACTTCAAAAATTCCATTTTTTTTCCAATGACACATTTCACAAACACTGAAATCACTTTTCTAATAACATATTAGGAACTGCTGCTATTATAACGCAGTGGAAGGCTTAATTAAGTCACTCTGTTAATAAAGTTTGATGTGGATAAATACTGTGCTTTGCTCTAATTTGATTAGATAACATCCCAGTGGTATACTCATATTCAAACGTTTTTCTTATGTACATGTTTATTGATAGGGATTGGAGCCTCTTAAAAGCCCCCTCCCTTGCTCTCAGTGGATGTTCTGTGCCATTTCATCTCTTCCTCTCTTTATCGCTCTCTCTCATCACAGCTGGATCTTTCTCGTTTTATTTCTCCCAGTGCTCTAGCTTAAGAGCGTGCACATGCACTTCATTTGCTTCGTGTTCTCTGTAGTCTGCTATATTTTGTGTTTGTTTTTCTGAATTCGAGGTGGGAAGAGAGGCTTGAAATGGAACTTTAAGCCCTACTTGAGCTACAGAGGTGCTGCAATTTAAGTAACTGCCGACAAGATACATGATTTCAATCCAGTATGAACGTGTGCAGAGTAATTCCAGAGTAAATGGCCTTCCATTATTTGCTGAACCTAGAGCTCCTTCTGTAATAGTAGTTCTCCTCCTGTCCACCTCACACTAATGGAATAACGAGACCTGGAAACATGGCCATGCACCGTGTTGTTATTGTCGTTGAGTGTGATTCTGATTGTCTGTTTGAGCAAGTTACAGATATACCTCATCGCTTTATTCCAGCTTTAATGGTTGTAGACAAGAGCTGTGATCTGACATTTTTGCACTCAAACCCAAATACAGTCCAATTTGACCCTAGTTCTATATATGAACCAGCAAAATTCTCCCAAAAGCCAACTGCCATGAATAGGACACCAAACAAAACTGCACATTCCATTCCTCACTTGCTAAGTTATTTTGGTGAAAATGTACCTTACGACAATGACAGGTGTCATCCAATAAGCAAATAAAAAAAGGGAATACCCTAATTGTCCATATATATATATATATATATATATATATATATATATATATATATATATATGAAACATTACACAGTTTGTAGTCTGAATAAACTGCATGTTCTATTCTCATAACGTCCTCATGGACCTCAGTGGACCACGAGGCCAAAATCTATTAAAGCTAAGAACTAGGCTTTGAGAAAAACAAACCTGAAATTCAACCCAAACCCAACAAAAGTTGTGTCTCTTTGGGTTCAGACAAATATTTCAAACTCTACTTTTTTAGATAGCCATCATATAAGAACATTAAGATAACAGTGAGGTGTCCAGACATTCTGCTGTTCAGCTCAAGGCCTCAGGCAGCAGCTCTGGAAGGTGAGTGGCCGCAATGTTCTTCCAGCCAGCGTCTCGCTGATCAGTGGCGGCACGTGTCACTAGTTTTTTAGAGCCGGCTCTGTCGGCTCGGTGGCCGTGGCGAACTGGGTCGGACACGCGCCAAGAGCAATCAGGAAACCAACAGGTGGGCCAGGTCCTGTCAGCCAAGCAGACAATGCATGTGACACGCTAAACCTGACTGCAAGGAGTCAAAGTGGGAATTCCCTGAAAAGATCTGAAAAGATAGTGTCCCGTTTTGTCCATTAGAAAGAACGGAGTGAAAGTACTTGTGGGTTTTTGTGCATGAGTTCTGCAGCAGCGCTACTTCTTATACTCAAACTATGCAAGTTCTTAGGCCCCCCACCTGCGGAAAGCCCCAATGGCAAGCATGATGTCATATTTCATAGATATGTATTAGTAAAGCGTATTATACATTTCTACAGAGGGTAGGGTACATCAATAGGCCTAAACAATGTCATATTTAAGTGATTGGTCATGTCAAGTGTAAGAACAGTGTGTTTTGTTATGTTTCTGTTATCAAAGTAGACGTAGCAGCTGTGGCTTTGAAGCAGGCCAGGGGTCATTTGGTGGGGCTGTGCCCATTAACCAATCTTAATGCCTTACTAAACCTACTGTGGTTTATATAAGCTTTTATAGTGGCATGCGGCAAAAAAATTAAGTGAAAGTTCACTTCTTGCTGCTGCCCGACATAAAAGACTTTACTGATTAACACTGGAGGATTTGCATGCATCACTTTGTATTATTTGCATTTTAGAGATGTGATGTATATTGCAGGAAGACAGTTCAGCAGACAGACTTTCTAATGGGCAGATCTTTGGTGGTTTGTAAATTTGGCTCTCCTGTTCATTTTCTCCTGAATGTGTGGCTCCATTAGACAGGCCTACCATTCATTTATCATGCCATTTTTTTCATTCTTACCTACTTGATAACGCTGCGTTCAGGGCTAGGTTAAATTCTGTTGAAATAACTTTTATTTTCAGACTGAGTTGGATATTTATTAACCATTGTTTGTAACACTTGTCAATGGAACTGGCAAGATAAAGGTAAATTACTATTCATTTATGTATTATTATTATTATCTGTTTTATTTGTTTCTAATCACTTTCCCTTTGAGTTGAAGATGCTAAATTGAAATGGTCTTGTTTTTTAATGCTTAAATGCTTTAAGAAATTGTAATGCTGTGGATCACTCTCTGCATGCACTCAGGGAAGTGGAGAAGTTCTGGACCAAAACACATGCAGTGCCTGATTTACATGGATGATGCACACAGAGACATTTCTATGGAGGATGTAAACATCAAGATATCAGGATATTAAGTGGATTTCGGGTTGTTTTTTGAACTGGTTTACTCACTTCGCTACACCTCAATGAAATCACTCTGGCTAGAGAGGTGTCCTGCTGATTTTTGTATCATTTGTGCACATCAACCAGTTGCTTAGTTATAAAGCTTTAAAACAGAGATATTCTATCTATAATGGATATCTATAGATTCTGGCTTATGTTTTGAGTCAGGTTTCTATCAATTTGTCGACCAAGCATTCACACATCATTGGCATAATATAGTAACTTAGTTTTCCAACAGGTTTATTGTGTGATTGATAAGGTCATTTGGGCTATCAAAATATTCTACCAATGATGTTAATGCTGATAGAGAGGGCTAGTTCTACTGATTGTTGTAATATGTGTATCATGTCTGTAACGTAAACCATTCTGAAGTTATAAAAGCTTGAAGATGGCCATGCAAAAAGCCCCCAAATGCAGCCTTCTAAAGGGTTCCCAGCTCTCTATATAAGTAAAATTATTTATGTGTAGATGTCAAAAAATAGTGCTTAATATAGGGAGTTCAAATACAGCTTATTTTCAGTTTGCTAAGAGAATAAAACTTCTTCCATTAAGAAAATCAGATCATTTCCATCACTTCATCTATATAGAAAAGCTAAATTCTAAAGATGAGACATTTCCAACAATATGATGGAAGAACTACTGTAACAGAGGATGATTGTAAGGGGAATTTCGGGGTGTGTGTATGAAAGTTTAATGATACTTCGGTAGAAAAAGAAGAAGAAGAAAAACAAGAGGTCTAGATGAGGTCAGGTTTTGCTTACGGCCCCTGGAAGGCTAGTGGGGCTGCTCCTATGGTCCTGTAGATTTGACTTTTCATAAGAAACTTTGTTTCATTAACTGTTTCGCTCTATATTGGGGTGTAAAAATGCATTAGTGCACCATGTTGCATCAGCCCAAAGGTGGTGTTTAACCTCTTAGCAAGCCAAAGTGTTATTACACACTTCTATGGCCTAAGAATAGCTCCAATAGTTTGCATTAAAGTCCCTGTAGTCACTGAAAAATAAGCCTTAGTATGTAATAAGCCTGGGATTTTAAGGGGTTAAACCGCTCTGGTATTAGAGTGTCTTTTATAATCAATTATAATAAGATTCAGTAAAGTATGCCCTCATTTTCTGAGCACCACCAAAATAATCAAAAACATGAAATTTAAGATTTCAGATTCTAATCAAATCAAATCATTACGCGGTCTGAGATATCCGCCACTTGTAACAAGTATTGGCACAATCTTTATTTATTTCTTTTTTTTTTTGCTTGACTAACAGCCAGGCGTTAGCGGAAGTGCGTTGATTTTGCCGCGCGACCGTAGCCTTGTCTGATTACGCCTTCTCTCGAGGGCTTCCGCCACCAGAACGTTCATTTTCCACGCTGTGAACTCGAGTGAGAAACAAATGTAAATTGTTTTTAATTGGCAAGTGCAAACCGTGTCTCCAGGGGCTGCCGGCTGACAGATAAAAAAGGGAAAAAAAAAACAGTCTGTCTCTCACTGACAGTTTAAAACAGTCCCACAGCGACTCAGCCATATGCTTTAAGTGACTCTGAGAGACGTTTTAACATGACGCTAATGTCGTCGATAAAAGGGGGGGAAGCTGCTAAATGGTACCACATCCGAGCTCCGCTACAAATGGTGTCGCACCGACAACTTCATGGTCCTAATCATGGCCAGTGACAGCTTGAACTGAAGTGTAATGCATACTGTGATAACTGTTAAAAGTAATGGGTTTTGTAGAAGACTGCTGCGAGGATGGCGTGTCAGTTAATCTTCAGGATGTTTAAAACATGACATTTGCGGTGTTTAAAGCGGACGACGGAGCTGTTCCTCATTCGGAAAAAGCGACCGAATGACCTTACCGTGGCACCGTATGCCACTTTTTCCTCCGAAGCAAAAGCCCCAGAAGCAGAAGTGGTGCCACTGCTCTCTCAAGCTATCCGTCTGGGAGGCAGCCTGCATACACGTCTAAATGAGAAAGTTGGGTCTGATCGGCCAGCCATGACAAAAATAGATTACTCTGAGAAAAAGAGAGGGAGATGGACAGACTGGCTGTGTATGTGTGTGTGTTGGATCGATGTGTACGGCATGCAGAGACAGCATACTTATGTAGAATGTTTGTTCGCAGTTGGTTTTAAAGGGTAATTCCATATTTTTTTAAAAAAAAACAGACAGAGTGATTTGATGTGAAATGCTCTAATGCTGAGTTCACTGCCTCTGAAAGCAGCTTAAAGGAAACTATTGCACAAATGGGTATGAATACACTGCCTGATGCCTGAGATGTTGCTTTGAAAAAGTTTTGAGATGTGTTTTTGCCTAAAACATATTTTTAAAAAACAATTCAAGGTAGGGAAGTACATGCACGGTAAATAGACTCCAAAGAAAACATATTTGTTTAGATTTTCAAAGCTATTTACCAGCATATAACCAACATAATCAACATATAAAAACTCAGAAGATGTAGGTTCACTGGTCATTTTGGATCGCAAATCAAATCTGAAGGTTCCCTGATGATGGTTTCTCGAGAATGAAAGTATATAGCATATTTGTAGTATAAAGTACAGTTATAGAAGATGAACCCAAAACCCTTAACATTCAGTGCTGTGAAGGGACCAGTGTACAGTTGGTGTTTTGTTTTTTTTCAGAAATCTGCAGGGATATTTTCCCATACTTTCAAAGTTCAGTCTTAGAAGTTGGTTGTATTTTCTGCTTCTTACAATCCAAATAATCCCAAACACATTCGGTGATGTTGAGGACTGGGCTCTGGGGTGGACATTCTATTGTTCTGAGAACACCAGCAGATTTTTTTTATCTATTTTCTTTTCTCAGTCCAGGCTTCTTGACAACCGTTTAAAGCGAGTTGTCTTTTCACAGTGCAAGGATGAATGGATCTTTTCATCTTTTCATCTGAAGCAAGAACTGAGCTTGATTTTCTTTTTCTCCCAAAGATGCAAGCTTTAAGTACTGTTTATCTGACGACAGATTTGGTGATCTGCCCGGTTCTGCATGGTTGTTAGATGTTCCCCAATATGGACAAAAAAACCAGATAGACATACATTATTTATGTTTGGAGTATATTTCAAATGCATTGCGATCTATGCCAAAAATACATTCCAAACACTAAGATGTATTTCATAATATTTTGCCATGTTAAACAAATTTATTTAAAAATACTTTTATTTTAAAATGCATAGGGACATAGAAATGTACCATTAAAAAAATTATGTAAATGTATTTTTCAATCAC